>NW_027480706.1:0-332500 GCF_051401765.1 Calliopsis andreniformis | reverse complement strand
AATTTTTTCGCTCGGGCTCCGGAGCGACACGAACGGGGACTTAGAATTTTTTCGCTCGGGCTCCGGAGCGACACGATCGCTCCGTTATTCTACGTTCTCTCGGTCCACGGTCATCAGAGAGCAAAACAGCCTAATAGTTTTAGAGTGCCTCAACGATCAGGAATATGGATCTAACGTTCTCGTTTCGAACCGACGACTTTCGGTTCCGGAGCGACACGAACGCTCCATGATTCTCGATTATCTCGACACAGGTAAGAGACAGAGGAGAACAAGTGTATGGTTTTAGAGAGCCACGAGCACCAGGAATAAGGATCTACCGTTGTCATTTCGTTCCGTCGACATTCGGTTCCGGAGCGACACGAACGGGGACTTGGAATTTTTTCGCTCGGGCTCCGGAGCGACACGAACGGGGACTTAGAATTTTTTCGCTCGGGCTCCGGAGCGACACGATCGCTCCGTTATTCTACGTTCTCTCGGTCCACGGGCATCAGAGAGCAAAACAGCCTAATAGTTTTAGAGTGCCTCAACGATCAGGAATATGGATCTAACGTTCTCGTTTCGAACCGACGACTTTCGGTTCCGGAGCGACACGAACGCTCCATGATTCTCGATTATCTCGACACAGGTAAGAGACAGAGGAGAACAAGTGTATGGTTTTAGAGAGCCACGAGCACCAGGAATAAGGATCTACCGTTGTCATTTCGTTCCGTCGACATTCGGTTCCGGAGCGACACGAACGGGGACTTAGAATTTTTTCGCTCGGGCTCCGGAGCGACACGAACGGGGACTTAGAATTTTTTCGCTCGGGCTCCGGAGCGACACGATCGCTCCGTTATTCTACGTTCTCTCGGTCCACGGGCATCAGAGAGCAAAACAGCCTAATAGTTTTAGAGTGCCTCAACGATCAGGAATATGGATCTAACGTTCTCGTTTCGAACCGACGACTTTCGGTTCCGGAGCGACACGAACGCTCCATGATTCTCGATTATCTCGACACAGGTAAGAGACAGAGGAGAACAAGTGTATGGTTTTAGAGAGCCACGAGCACCAGGAATAAGGATCTACCGTTGTCATTTCGTTCCGTCGACATTCGGTTCCGGAGCGACACGAACGGGGACTTAGAATTTTTTCGCTCGGGCTCCGGAGCGACACGAACGGGGACTTAGAATTTTTTCGCTCGGGCTCCGGAGCGACACGATCGCTCCGTTATTCTACGTTCTCTCGGTCCACGGGCATCAGAGAGCAAAACAGCCTAATAGTTTTAGAGTGCCTCAACGATCAGGAATATGGATCTAACGTTCTCGTTTCGAACCGACGACTTTCGGTTCCGGAGCGACACGAACGCTCCATGATTCTCGATTATCTCGACACAGGTAAGAGACAGAGGAGAACAAGTGTATGGTTTTAGAGAGCCACGAGCACCAGGAATAAGGATCTACCGTTGTCATTTCGTTCCGTCGACATTCGGTTCCGGAGCGACACGAACGGGGACTTAGAATTTTTTCGCTCGGGCTCCGGAGCGACACGAACGGGGACTTAGAATTTTTTCGCTCGGGCTCCGGAGCGACACGATCGCTCCGTTATTCTACGTTCTCTCGGTCCACGGGCATCAGAGAGCAAAACAGCCTAATAGTTTTAGAGTGCCTCAACGATCAGGAATATGGATCTAACGTTCTCGTTTCGAACCGACGACTTTCGGTTCCGGAGCGACACGAACGCTCCATGATTCTCGATTATCTCGACACAGGTAAGAGACAGAGGAGAACAAGTGTATGGTTTTAGAGAGCCACGAGCACCAGGAATAAGGATCTACCGTTGTCATTTCGTTCCGTCGACATTCGGTTCCGGAGCGACACGAACGGGGACTTAGAATTTTTTCGCTCGGGCTCCGGAGCGACACGATCGCTCCGTTATTCTACGTTCTCTCGGTCCACGGGCATCAGAGAGCAAAACAGCCTAATAGTTTTAGAGTGCCTCAACGATCAGGAATATGGATCTAACGTTCTCGTTTCGAACCGACGACTTTCGGTTCCGGAGCGACACGAACGCTCCATGATTCTCGATTATCTCGACACAGGTAAGAGACAGAGGAGAACAAGTGTATGGTTTTAGAGAGCCACGAGCACCAGGAATAAGGATCTACCGTTGTCATTTCGTTCCGTCGACATTCGGTTCCGGAGCGACACGAACGGGGACTTAGAATTTTTTCGCTCGGGCTCCGGAGCGACACGAACGGGGACTTAGAATTTTTTCGCTCGGGCTCCGGAGCGACACGATCGCTCCGTTATTCTACGTTCTCTCGGTCCACGGGCATCAGAGAGCAAAACAGCCTAATAGTTTTAGAGTGCCTCAACGATCAGGAATATGGATCTAACGTTCTCGTTTCGAACCGACGACTTTCGGTTCCGGAGCGACACGAACGCTCCATGATTCTCGATTATCTCGACACAGGTAAGAGACAGAGGAGAACAAGTGTATGGTTTTAGAGAGCCACGAGCACCAGGAATAAGGATCTACCGTTGTCATTTCGTTCCGTCGACATTCGGTTCCGGAGCGACACGAACGGGGACTTAGAATTTTTTCGCTCGGGCTCCGGAGCGACACGAACGGGGACTTAGAATTTTTTCGCTCGGGCTCCGGAGCGACACGATCGCTCCGTTATTCTACGTTCTCTCGGTCCACGGGCATCAGAGAGCAAAACAGCCTAATAGTTTTAGAGTGCCTCAACGATCAGGAATATGGATCTAACGTTCTCGTTTCGAACCGACGACTTTCGGTTCCGGAGCGACACGAACGCTCCATGATTCTCGATTATCTCGACACAGGTAAGAGACAGAGGAGAACAAGTGTATGGTTTTAGAGAGCCACGAGCACCAGGAATAAGGATCTACCGTTGTCATTTCGTTCCGTCGACATTCGGTTCCGGAGCGACACGAACGGGGACTTAGAATTTTTTCGCTCGGGCTCCGGAGCGACACGAACGGGGACTTAGAATTTTTTCGCTCGGGCTCCGGAGCGACACGATCGCTCCGTTATTCTACGTTCTCTCGGTCCACGGGCATCAGAGAGCAAAACAGCCTAATAGTTTTAGAGTGCCTCAACGATCAGGAATATGGATCTAACGTTCTCGTTTCGAACCGACGACTTTCGGTTCCGGAGCGACACGAACGCTCCATGATTCTCGATTATCTCGACACAG
Organism: Calliopsis andreniformis; assembly: GCF_051401765.1. Taxonomy (NCBI): domain Eukaryota; kingdom Metazoa; phylum Arthropoda; class Insecta; order Hymenoptera; family Andrenidae; genus Calliopsis; species Calliopsis andreniformis. Next base: position 329,301 of record NW_027480706.1, on the reverse strand, counting down.
GTAAGAGACAGAGGAGAACAAGTGTATGGTTTTAGAGAGCCACGAGCACCAGGAATAAGGATCTACCGTTGTCATTTCGTTCCGTCGACATTCGGTTCCGGAGCGACACGAACGGGGACTTAGAATTTTTTCGCTCGGGCTCCGGAGCGACACGAACGGGGACTTAGAATTTTTTCGCTCGGGCTCCGGAGCGACACGATCGCTCCGTTATTCTACGTTCTCTCGGTCCACGGGCATCAGAGAGCAAAACAGCCTAATAGTTTTAGAGTGCCTCAACGATCAGGAATATGGATCTAACGTTCTCGTTTCGAACCGACGACTTTCGGTTCCGGAGCGACACGAACGCTCCATGATTCTCGATTATCTCGACACAGGTAAGAGACAGAGGAGAACAAGTGTATGGTTTTAGAGAGCCACGAGCACCAGGAATAAGGATCTACCGTTGTCATTTCGTTCCGTCGACATTCGGTTCCGGAGCGACACGAACGGGGACTTAGAATTTTTTCGCTCGGGCTCCGGAGCGACACGAACGGGGACTTAGAATTTTTTCGCTCGGGCTCCGGAGCGACACGATCGCTCCGTTATTCTACGTTCTCTCGGTCCACGGGCATCAGAGAGCAAAACAGCCTAATAGTTTTAGAGTGCCTCAACGATCAGGAATATGGATCTAACGTTCTCGTTTCGAACCGACGACTTTCGGTTCCGGAGCGACACGAACGCTCCATGATTCTCGATTATCTCGACACAGGTAAGAGACAGAGGAGAACAAGTGTATGGTTTTAGAGAGCCACGAGCACCAGGAATAAGGATCTACCGTTGTCATTTCGTTCCGTCGACATTCGGTTCCGGAGCGACACGAACGGGGACTTAGAATTTTTTCGCTCGGGCTCCGGAGCGACACGAACGGGGACTTAGAATTTTTTCGCTCGGGCTCCGGAGCGACACGATCGCTCCGTTATTCTACGTTCTCTCGGTCCACGGGCATCAGAGAGCAAAACAGCCTAATAGTTTTAGAGTGCCTCAACGATCAGGAATATGGATCTAACGTTCTCGTTTCGAACCGACGACTTTCGGTTCCGGAGCGACACGAACGCTCCATGATTCTCGATTATCTCGACACAGGTAAGAGACAGAGGAGAACAAGTGTATGGTTTTAGAGAGCCACGAGCACCAGGAATAAGGATCTACCGTTGTCATTTCGTTCCGTCGACATTCGGTTCCGGAGCGACACGAACGGGGACTTAGAATTTTTTCGCTCGGGCTCCGGAGCGACACGAACGGGGACTTAGAATTTTTTCGCTCGGGCTCCGGAGCGACACGATCGCTCCGTTATTCTACGTTCTCTCGGTCCACGGGCATCAGAGAGCAAAACAGCCTAATAGTTTTAGAGTGCCTCAACGATCAGGAATATGGATCTAACGTTCTCGTTTCGAACCGACGACTTTCGGTTCCGGAGCGACACGAACGCTCCATGATTCTCGATTATCTCGACACAGGTAAGAGACAGAGGAGAACAAGTGTATGGTTTTAGAGAGCCACGAGCACCAGGAATAAGGATCTACCGTTGTCATTTCGTTCCGTCGACATTCGGTTCCGGAGCGACACGAACGGGGACTTAGAATTTTTTCGCTCGGGCTCCGGAGCGACACGAACGGGGACTTAGAATTTTTTCGCTCGGGCTCCGGAGCGACACGATCGCTCCGTTATTCTACGTTCTCTCGGTCCACGGGCATCAGAGAGCAAAACAGCCTAATAGTTTTAGAGTGCCTCAACGATCAGGAATATGGATCTAACGTTCTCGTTTCGAACCGACGACTTTCGGTTCCGGAGCGACACGAACGCTCCATGATTCTCGATTATCTCGACACAGGTAAGAGACAGAGGAGAACAAGTGTATGGTTTTAGAGAGCCACGAGCACCAGGAATAAGGATCTACCGTTGTCATTTCGTTCCGTCGACATTCGGTTCCGGAGCGACACGAACGGGGACTTGGAATTTTTTCGCTCGGGCTCCGGAGCGACACGAACGGGGACTTAGAATTTTTTCGCTCGGGCTCCGGAGCGACACGATCGCTCCGTTATTCTACGTTCTCTCGGTCCACGGGCATCAGAGAGCAAAACAGCCTAATAGTTTTAGAGTGCCTCAACGATCAGGAATATGGATCTAACGTTCTCGTTTCGAACCGACGACTTTCGGTTCCGGAGCGACACGAACGCTCCATGATTCTCGATTATCTCGACACAGGTAAGAGACAGAGGAGAACAAGTGTATGGTTTTAGAGAGCCACGAGCACCAGGAATAAGGATCTACCGTTGTCATTTCGTTCCGTCGACATTCGGTTCCGGAGCGACACGAACGGGGACTTAGAATTTTTTCGCTCGGGCTCCGGAGCGACACGAACGGGGACTTAGAATTTTTTCGCTCGGGCTCCGGAGCGACACGATCGCTCCGTTATTCTACGTTCTCTCGGTCCACGGGCATCAGAGAGCAAAACAGCCTAATAGTTTTAGAGTGCCTCAACGATCAGGAATATGGATCTAACGTTCTCGTTTCGAACCGACGACTTTCGGTTCCGGAGCGACACGAACGCTCCATGATTCTCGATTATCTCGACACAGGTAAGAGACAGAGGAGAACAAGTGTATGGTTTTAGAGAGCCACGAGCACCAGGAATAAGGATCTACCGTTGTCATTTCGTTCCGTCGACATTCGGTTCCGGAGCGACACGAACGGGGACTTAGAATTTTTTCGCTCGGGCTCCGGAGCGACACGAACGGGGACTTAGAATTTTTTCGCTCGGGCTCCGGAGCGACACGATCGCTCCGTTATTCTACGTTCTCTCGGTCCACGGGCATCAGAGAGCAAAACAGCCTAATAGTTTTAGAGTGCCTCAACGATCAGGAATATGGATCTAACGTTCTCGTTTCGAACCGACGACTTTCGGTTCCGGAGCGACACGAACGCTCCATGATTCTCGATTATCTCGACACAGGTAAGAGACAGAGGAGAACAAGTGTATGGTTTTAGAGAGCCACGAGCACCAGGAATAAGGATCTACCGTTGTCATTTCGTTCCGTCGACATTCGGTTCCGGAGCGACACGAACGGGGACTTAGAATTTTTTCGCTCGGGCTCCGGAGCGACACGAACGGGGACTTAGAATTTTTTCGCTCGGGCTCCGGAGCGACACGATCGCTCCGTTATTCTACGTTCTCTCGGTCCACGGGCATCAGAGAGCAAAACAGCCTAATAGTTTTAGAGTGCCTCAACGATCAGGAATATGGATCTAACGTTCTCGTTTCGAACCGACGACTTTCGGTTCCGGAGCGACACGAACGCTCCATGATTCTCGATTATCTCGACACAGGTAAGAGACAGAGGAGAACAAGTGTATGGTTTTAGAGAGCCACGAGCACCAGGAATAAGGATCTACCGTTGTCATTTCGTTCCGTCGACATTCGGTTCCGGAGCGACACGAACGGGGACTTAGAATTTTTTCGCTCGGGCTCCGGAGCGACACGATCGCTCCGTTATTCTACGTTCTCTCGGTCCACGGGCATCAGAGAGCAAAACAGCCTAATAGTTTTAGAGTGCCTCAACGATCAGGAATATGGATCTAACGTTCTCGTTTCGAACCGACGACTTTCGGTTCCGGAGCGACACGAACGCTCCATGATTCTCGATTATCTCGACACAGGTAAGAGACAGAGGAGAACAAGTGTATGGTTTTAGAGAGCCACGAGCACCAGGAATAAGGATCTACCGTTGTCATTTCGTTCCGTCGACATTCGGTTCCGGAGCGACACGAACGGGGACTTAGAATTTTTTCGCTCGGGCTCCGGAGCGACACGAACGGGGACTTAGAATTTTTTCGCTCGGGCTCCGGAGCGACACGATCGCTCCGTTATTCTACGTTCTCTCGGTCCACGGGCATCAGAGAGCAAAACAGCCTAATAGTTTTAGAGTGCCTCAACGATCAGGAATATGGATCTAACGTTCTCGTTTCGAACCGACGACTTTCGGTTCCGGAGCGACACGAACGCTCCATGATTCTCGATTATCTCGACACAGGTAAGAGACAGAGGAGAACAAGTGTATGGTTTTAGAGAGCCACGAGCACCAGGAATAAGGATCTACCGTTGTCATTTCGTTCCGTCGACATTCGGTTCCGGAGCGACACGAACGGGGACTTAGAATTTTTTCGCTCGGGCTCCGGAGCGACACGAACGGGGACTTAGAATTTTTTCGCTCGGGCTCCGGAGCGACACGATCGCTCCGTTATTCTACGTTCTCTCGGTCCACGGGCATCAGAGAGCAAAACAGCCTAATAGTTTTAGAGTGCCTCAACGATCAGGAATATGGATCTAACGTTCTCGTTTCGAACCGACGACTTTCGGTTCCGGAGCGACACGAACGCTCCATGATTCTCGATTATCTCGACACAGGTAAGAGACAGAGGAGAACAAGTGTATGGTTTTAGAGAGCCACGAGCACCAGGAATAAGGATCTACCGTTGTCATTTCGTTCCGTCGACATTCGGTTCCGGAGCGACACGAACGGGGACTTAGAATTTTTTCGCTCGGGCTCCGGAGCGACACGAACGGGGACTTAGAATTTTTTCGCTCGGGCTCCGGAGCGACACGATCGCTCCGTTATTCTACGTTCTCTCGGTCCACGGGCATCAGAGAGCAAAACAGCCTAATAGTTTTAGAGTGCCTCAACGATCAGGAATATGGATCTAACGTTCTCGTTTCGAACCGACGACTTTCGGTTCCGGAGCGACACGAACGCTCCATGATTCTCGATTATCTCGACACAGGTAAGAGACAGAGGAGAACAAGTGTATGGTTTTAGAGAGCCACGAGCACCAGGAATAAGGATCTACCGTTGTCATTTCGTTCCGTCGACATTCGGTTCCGGAGCGACACGAACGGGGACTTAGAATTTTTTCGCTCGGGCTCCGGAGCGACACGAACGGGGACTTAGAATTTTTTCGCTCGGGCTCCGGAGCGACACGATCGCTCCGTTATTCTACGTTCTCTCGGTCCACGGGCATCAGAGAGCAAAACAGCCTAATAGTTTTAGAGTGCCTCAACGATCAGGAATATGGATCTAACGTTCTCGTTTCGAACCGACGACTTTCGGTTCCGGAGCGACACGAACGCTCCATGATTCTCGATTATCTCGACACAGGTAAGAGACAGAGGAGAACAAGTGTATGGTTTTAGAGAGCCACGAGCACCAGGAATAAGGATCTACCGTTGTCATTTCGTTCCGTCGACATTCGGTTCCGGAGCGACACGAACGGGGACTTAGAATTTTTTCGCTCGGGCTCCGGAGCGACACGAACGGGGACTTAGAATTTTTTCGCTCGGGCTCCGGAGCGACACGATCGCTCCGTTATTCTACGTTCTCTCGGTCCACGGGCATCAGAGAGCAAAACAGCCTAATAGTTTTAGAGTGCCTCAACGATCAGGAATATGGATCTAACGTTCTCGTTTCGAACCGACGACTTTCGGTTCCGGAGCGACACGAACGCTCCATGATTCTCGATTATCTCGACACAGGTAAGAGACAGAGGAGAACAAGTGTATGGTTTTAGAGAGCCACGAGCACCAGGAATAAGGATCTACCGTTGTCATTTCGTTCCGTCGACATTCGGTTCCGGAGCGACACGAACGGGGACTTAGAATTTTTTCGCTCGGGCTCCGGAGCGACACGAACGGGGACTTAGAATTTTTTCGCTCGGGCTCCGGAGCGACACGATCGCTCCGTTATTCTACGTTCTCTCGGTCCACGGGCATCAGAGAGCAAAACAGCCTAATAGTTTTAGAGTGCCTCAACGATCAGGAATATGGATCTAACGTTCTCGTTTCGAACCGACGACTTTCGGTTCCGGAGCGACACGAACGCTCCATGATTCTCGATTATCTCGACACAGGTAAGAGACAGAGGAGAACAAGTGTATGGTTTTAGAGAGCCACGAGCACCAGGAATAAGGATCTACCGTTGTCATTTCGTTCCGTCGACATTCGGTTCCGGAGCGACACGAACGGGGACTTAGAATTTTTTCGCTCGGGCTCCGGAGCGACACGAACGGGGACTTAGAATTTTTTCGCTCGGGCTCCGGAGCGACACGATCGCTCCGTTATTCTACGTTCTCTCGGTCCACGGGCATCAGAGAGCAAAACAGCCTAATAGTTTTAGAGTGCCTCAACGATCAGGAATATGGATCTAACGTTCTCGTTTCGAACCGACGACTTTCGGTTCCGGAGCGACACGAACGCTCCATGATTCTCGATTATCTCGACACAGGTAAGAGACAGAGGAGAACAAGTGTATGGTTTTAGAGAGCCACGAGCACCAGGAATAAGGATCTACCGTTGTCATTTCGTTCCGTCGACATTCGGTTCCGGAGCGACACGAACGGGGACTTAGAATTTTTTCGCTCGGGCTCCGGAGCGACACGAACGGGGACTTAGAATTTTTTCGCTCGGGCTCCGGAGCGACACGATCGCTCCGTTATTCTACGTTCTCTCGGTCCACGGGCATCAGAGAGCAAAACAGCCTAATAGTTTTAGAGTGCCTCAACGATCAGGAATATGGATCTAACGTTCTCGTTTCGAACCGACGACTTTCGGTTCCGGAGCGACACGAACGCTCCATGATTCTCGATTATCTCGACACAGGTAAGAGACAGAGGAGAACAAGTGTATGGTTTTAGAGAGCCACGAGCACCAGGAATAAGGATCTACCGTTGTCATTTCGTTCCGTCGACATTCGGTTCCGGAGCGACACGAACGGGGACTTAGAATTTTTTCGCTCGGGCTCCGGAGCGACACGAACGGGGACTTAGAATTTTTTCGCTCGGGCTCCGGAGCGACACGATCGCTCCGTTATTCTACGTTCTCTCGGTCCACGGGCATCAGAGAGCAAAACAGCCTAATAGTTTTAGAGTGCCTCAACGATCAGGAATATGGATCTAACGTTCTCGTTTCGAACCGACGACTTTCGGTTCCGGAGCGACACGAACGCTCCATGATTCTCGATTATCTCGACACAGGTAAGAGACAGAGGAGAACAAGTGTATGGTTTTAGAGAGCCACGAGCACCAGGAATAAGGATCTACCGTTGTCATTTCGTTCCGTCGACATTCGGTTCCGGAGCGACACGAACGGGGACTTAGAATTTTTTCGCTCGGGCTCCGGAGCGACACGAACGGGGACTTAGAATTTTTTCGCTCGGGCTCCGGAGCGACACGATCGCTCCGTTATTCTACGTTCTCTCGGTCCACGGGCATCAGAGAGCAAAACAGCCTAATAGTTTTAGAGTGCCTCAACGATCAGGAATATGGATCTAACGTTCTCGTTTCGAACCGACGACTTTCGGTTCCGGAGCGACACGAACGCTCCATGATTCTCGATTATCTCGACACAGGTAAGAGACAGAGGAGAACAAGTGTATGGTTTTAGAGAGCCACGAGCACCAGGAATAAGGATCTACCGTTGTCATTTCGTTCCGTCGACATTCGGTTCCGGAGCGACACGAACGGGGACTTAGAATTTTTTCGCTCGGGCTCCGGAGCGACACGAACGGGGACTTAGAATTTTTTCGCTCGGGCTCCGGAGCGACACGATCGCTCCGTTATTCTACGTTCTCTCGGTCCACGGGCATCAGAGAGCAAAACAGCCTAATAGTTTTAGAGTGCCTCAACGATCAGGAATATGGATCTAACGTTCTCGTTTCGAACCGACGACTTTCGGTTCCGGAGCGACACGAACGCTCCATGATTCTCGATTATCTCGACACAGGTAAGAGACAGAGGAGAACAAGTGTATGGTTTTAGAGAGCCACGAGCACCAGGAATAAGGATCTACCGTTGTCATTTCGTTCCGTCGACATTCGGTTCCGGAGCGACACGAACGGGGACTTAGAATTTTTTCGCTCGGGCTCCGGAGCGACACGAACGGGGACTTAGAATTTTTTCGCTCGGGCTCCGGAGCGACACGATCGCTCCGTTATTCTACGTTCTCTCGGTCCACGGGCATCAGAGAGCAAAACAGCCTAATAGTTTTAGAGTGCCTCAACGATCAGGAATATGGATCTAACGTTCTCGTTTCGAACCGACGACTTTCGGTTCCGGAGCGACACGAACGCTCCATGATTCTCGATTATCTCGACACAGGTAAGAGACAGAGGAGAACAAGTGTATGGTTTTAGAGAGCCACGAGCACCAGGAATAAGGATCTACCGTTGTCATTTCGTTCCGTCGACATTCGGTTCCGGAGCGACACGAACGGGGACTTAGAATTTTTTCGCTCGGGCTCCGGAGCGACACGAACGGGGACTTAGAATTTTTTCGCTCGGGCTCCGGAGCGACACGATCGCTCCGTTATTCTACGTTCTCTCGGTCCACGGGCATCAGAGAGCAAAACAGCCTAATAGTTTTAGAGTGCCTCAACGATCAGGAATATGGATCTAACGTTCTCGTTTCGAACCGACGACTTTCGGTTCCGGAGCGACACGAACGCTCCATGATTCTCGATTATCTCGACACAGGTAAGAGACAGAGGAGAACAAGTGTATGGTTTTAGAGAGCCACGAGCACCAGGAATAAGGATCTACCGTTGTCATTTCGTTCCGTCGACATTCGGTTCCGGAGCGACACGAACGGGGACTTAGAATTTTTTCGCTCGGGCTCCGGAGCGACACGAACGGGGACTTAGAATTTTTTCGCTCGGGCTCCGGAGCGACACGATCGCTCCGTTATTCTACGTTCTCTCGGTCCACGGGCATCAGAGAGCAAAACAGCCTAATAGTTTTAGAGTGCCTCAACGATCAGGAATATGGATCTAACGTTCTCGTTTCGAACCGACGACTTTCGGTTCCGGAGCGACACGAACGCTCCATGATTCTCGATTATCTCGACACAGGTAAGAGACAGAGGAGAACAAGTGTATGGTTTTAGAGAGCCACGAGCACCAGGAATAAGGATCTACCGTTGTCATTTCGTTCCGTCGACATTCGGTTCCGGAGCGACACGAACGGGGACTTAGAATTTTTTCGCTCGGGCTCCGGAGCGACACGAACGGGGACTTAGAATTTTTTCGCTCGGGCTCCGGAGCGACACGATCGCTCCGTTATTCTACGTTCTCTCGGTCCACGGGCATCAGAGAGCAAAACAGCCTAATAGTTTTAGAGTGCCTCAACGATCAGGAATATGGATCTAACGTTCTCGTTTCGAACCGACGACTTTCGGTTCCGGAGCGACACGAACGCTCCATGATTCTCGATTATCTCGACACAGGTAAGAGACAGAGGAGAACAAGTGTATGGTTTTAGAGAGCCACGAGCACCAGGAATAAGGATCTACCGTTGTCATTTCGTTCCGTCGACATTCGGTTCCGGAGCGACACGAACGGGGACTTAGAATTTTTTCGCTCGGGCTCCGGAGCGACACGAACGGGGACTTAGAATTTTTTCGCTCGGGCTCCGGAGCGACACGATCGCTCCGTTATTCTACGTTCTCTCGGTCCACGGGCATCAGAGAGCAAAACAGCCTAATAGTTTTAGAGTGCCTCAACGATCAGGAATATGGATCTAACGTTCTCGTTTCGAACCGACGACTTTCGGTTCCGGAGCGACACGAACGCTCCATGATTCTCGATTATCTCGACACAGGTAAGAGACAGAGGAGAACAAGTGTATGGTTTTAGAGAGCCACGAGCACCAGGAATAAGGATCTACCGTTGTCATTTCGTTCCGTCGACATTCGGTTCCGGAGCGACACGAACGGGGACTTAGAATTTTTTCGCTCGGGCTCCGGAGCGACACGAACGGGGACTTAGAATTTTTTCGCTCGGGCTCCGGAGCGACACGATCGCTCCGTTATTCTACGTTCTCTCGGTCCACGGGCATCAGAGAGCAAAACAGCCTAATAGTTTTAGAGTGCCTCAACGATCAGGAATATGGATCTAACGTTCTCGTTTCGAACCGACGACTTTCGGTTCCGGAGCGACACGAACGCTCCATGATTCTCGATTATCTCGACACAGGTAAGAGACAGAGGAGAACAAGTGTATGGTTTTAGAGAGCCACGAGCACCAGGAATAAGGATCTACCGTTGTCATTTCGTTCCGTCGACATTCGGTTCCGGAGCGACACGAACGGGGACTTAGAATTTTTTCGCTCGGGCTCCGGAGCGACACGAACGGGGACTTAGAATTTTTTCGCTCGGGCTCCGGAGCGACACGATCGCTCCGTTATTCTACGTTCTCTCGGTCCACGGGCATCAGAGAGCAAAACAGCCTAATAGTTTTAGAGTGCCTCAACGATCAGGAATATGGATCTAACGTTCTCGTTTCGAACCGACGACTTTCGGTTCCGGAGCGACACGAACGCTCCATGATTCTCGATTATCTCGACACAGGTAAGAGACAGAGGAGAACAAGTGTATGGTTTTAGAGAGCCACGAGCACCAGGAATAAGGATCTACCGTTGTCATTTCGTTCCGTCGACATTCGGTTCCGGAGCGACACGAACGGGGACTTAGAATTTTTTCGCTCGGGCTCCGGAGCGACACGAACGGGGACTTAGAATTTTTTCGCTCGGGCTCCGGAGCGACACGATCGCTCCGTTATTCTACGTTCTCTCGGTCCACGGGCATCAGAGAGCAAAACAGCCTAATAGTTTTAGAGTGCCTCAACGATCAGGAATATGGATCTAACGTTCTCGTTTCGAACCGACGACTTTCGGTTCCGGAGCGACACGAACGCTCCATGATTCTCGATTATCTCGACACAGGTAAGAGACAGAGGAGAACAAGTGTATGGTTTTAGAGAGCCACGAGCACCAGGAATAAGGATCTACCGTTGTCATTTCGTTCCGTCGACATTCGGTTCCGCGAGCGACACGAACGGGGACTTAGAATTTTTTTTCGCTCGGGCTCCGGAGCGACACGAACGGGGACTTAGAATTTTTTCGCTCGGGCTCCGGAGCGACACGATCGCTCCGTTATTCTACGTTCTCTCGGTCCACGGGCATCAGAGAGCAAAACAGCCTAATAGTTTTAGAGAGTGCCTGAACGATCAGGAATATGGATCTAACGTTCTCGTTTCGAACCGACGACTTTCGGTTCCGGAGCGACACGAACGCTCCATGATTCTCGATTATCTCGACACAGGTAAGAGACAGAGGAGAACAAGTGTATGGTTTTAGAGAGCCACGAGCACCAGGAATAAGGATCTACCGTTGTCATTTCGTTCCGTCGACATTCGGTTCCGGAGGCGACACGAACGGGGACTTAGAATTTTTTCGCTCGGGCTCCGGAGCGACACGAACGGGGGACTTAGAATTTTTTTCGCTCGGGCTCCGGAGCGACACGATCGCTCCGTTATTCTACGTTCTCTCGGTCCACGGGCATCAGAGAGCAAAACAGCCTAATAGTTTTAGAGTGCCTGAACGATCAGGAATATGGATCTAACGTTCTCGTTTCGAACCGACGACTTTCGGTTCCGGAGCGACACGAACGCTCCATGATTCTCGATTATCTCGACACAGGTAAGGAGACAGAGGAGAACAAGTGTATGGTTTTAGAGAGCCACGAGCACCAGGAATAAGGATCTACCGTTGTCATTTCGTTCCAGTCGACATTCGGTTCCGGAGCGACACGAACGGGGACTTAGAATTTTTTCGCTCGGGCTCCGGAGCGACACGAACGGGGACTTAGAATTTTTTTCGCTCGGGCTCCGGAGCGACACGATCGCTCCGTTATTCTACGTTCTCTCGGGTCCACGGGCATCAGAGAGCAAAACAGCCTAATAGTTTTAGAGTGCCTGAACGATCAGGAATATGGATCTAACGTTCTCGTTTCGAACCCGACGACTTTCGGTTCCGGAGGCGACACGAACGCTCCATGATTCTCGATTATCTCGACACAGGTAAGAGACAGAGGAGAACAAGTGTATGGTTTTAGAGAGCCACGAGCACCAGGAATAAGGATCTACCGTTGTCATTTCGTTCCGTCGACATTCGGTTCCGGAGCGACACGAACGGGGACTTAGAATTTTTTTCGCTCGGGCTCCGGAGCGACACGAACGGGGACTTAGAATTTTTTTCGCTCGGGCTCCGGAGCGACACGATCGCTTCGTTATTCTACGTTCTCTCGGTCCACGGGCATCAGAGAGCAAAACAGGCCTAATAGTTTTTAGAGTGCCTGAAACGATCAGGAATATGGATCTAACGTTCTCGTTTCGAACCGACGACTTTCGGGTTCCGGAGCGACACGAACGCTCCATGATTCTCGATTATCTCGACACAGGTAAGAGACAGAGGAGAACAAGTTGTATGGTTTTTAGAGAGCCACGAGCACCAGGAATAAGGATCTACCGTTGTCATTTCGTTCCGTCGACATTCGGTTCCGGAGCGACACGAACGGGGACTTAGAATTTTTTCGCTCGGGCTCCGGAGCGACACGAACGGGGACTTAGAATTTTTTCGCTCGGGGCTCCGGAGCGACACGATCGCTCCGTTATTCTACGTTCTCTCGGTCCACGGGGCATCAGAGAGCAAAACAGCCCTAATAGTTTTAGAGTGCCTGAACGATCAGGAATATGGATCTAACGTTCTCGTTTCGAACCGACGACTTTCGGTTCCGGAGCGACACGAACGCTCCATGATTCTCGATTATCTCGACACAGGTAAGAGACAGAGGAGAACAAGTGTAATGGTTTTAGAGAGCCACGAGCACCAGGAATAAGGATCTACCGTTGTCATTTCGTTCCGTCGACATTCGGTTCCGGAGCGACACGAACGGGGACTTAGAATTTTTTCGCTCGGGGCTCCGGAGCGACACGAACGGGGACTTAGAATTTTTTCGCTCGGGCTCCGGAGCGACACGATCGCTCCGTTATTCTACGTTCTCTCGGTCCACGGGCATCAGAGAGCAAAACAGCCTAATAGTTTTTAGAGTGCCCTGAACGATCAGGAATATGGATCTAACGTTCTCGTTTCGAACCGACGACTTTCGGTTCCGGAGCGACACGAACGCTCTCATGATTCTCGATTATCTCGACACAGGTAAGAGACAGAGGAGAACAAGTGTATGGTTTTAGAGAGGCCACGAGCACCAGGAATAAGGATCTACCGTTGTCATTTCGTTCCGTCGACATTCGGTTCCGGAGCGACACGAACGGGGACTTAGAATTTTTTCGCTCGGGCTCCGGAGCGACACGAACGGGGACTTAGAATTTTTTTCGCCTCGCGGCTCCGGAGCGACACGATCGCTCCGTTATTCTACGTTCTCTCGGTCCACGGGCATCAGAGAGCAAAACAGCCTAATAGTTTTAGAGTGCCTGAACGATCAGGAATATGGATCTAACGTTTCTCGTTTCGAACCGACGACTTTCGGTTCCGGAGCGACACGAACGCTCCATGATTCTCGATTATCTCGACACAGGTAAGAGACAGAGGAGAACAAGTGTATGGTTTTAGAGAGCCACGAGGCACCAGGAATAAGGATCTACCGTTGTCATTTTCGTTCCGTCGACATTCGGTTCCGGAGCGACACGAACGGGGGACTTGGAATTTTTTTCTGCTCGGGCTCCGGAGGCGACACGAACGGGGAGCTTAGAATTTTTTCGCTCGGGCTCCGGAGCGACACGATCGCTCCGTTATTCTACGTTCTCTCGGTCCAACGGGGCATCAGAGAGCAAAAACAGCCTAATAGTTTTAGAGTGCTCTGAACGATCAGGAATATGGATCTAACGTTCTCGTTTCGAACCGACGACTTTCGGTTCCGGAGCGACACGAACGCTCCATGATTCTCGATTATCTCGACACAGGTAAGAGACAGAGGAGAACAAGTGTATGGTTTTTAGAGAGCCACGAGCACCAGGAATAAGGATCTACCGTTGTCATTTCGTTCCGTCGACATTCGGTTCCGGAGCGACACGAACGGGGACTTAGAATTTTTTCGCTCGGGCTCCGGAGCGACACGAACGGGGACTTAGAATTTTTTCGCTCGGGCTCCGGAGCGGACACGATCGCTCCGTTATTCTACGTTCTCTCGGTCCACGGGCATCAGAGAGCAAAAACAGGCCTAATAGTTTTAGAGTGCCTCGAACGATCAGGAATATGGATCTAACGTTCTCGTTTCGAACCGACGACTTTCGGTTCCGGAGCGACACGAACGCTCCATGATTCTCGATTATCTCGACACAGGTAAGAGACAGAGGAGAACAAGTGTATGGTTTTAGAGAGCCACGAGCACCAGGAATAAGGATCTACCCGTTGTCATTTCGTTCCGTCGACATTCGGTTCCGGAGCGACACGAACGGGGACTTAGAATTTTTTCGCTCGGGCTCCGGAGCGACACGAACGGGGACTTAGAATTTTTTCGCTCGGGCTCCGAGAGCGACACTCGATCGCTCCGTTATTCTACGTTCTCTCGGTCCACGGGCATCAGAGAGCAAAACAGCCTAATAGTTTTAGAGTGCCCTGAACGATCAGGAATATGGATCTAACGTTCTCGTTTCGAACCGACGACTTTCGGTTCCGGAGCGACACGAACGCTCCATGATTTCTCGATTATCTCGACACAGGTAAGAGACAGAGGAGAACAAGTGTATGGTTTTAGAGAGCCACGAGCACCAGGAATAAGGATCTACCGTTGTCATTTCGTTCCGTCGACATTCGGGTTCCGGGAGCGACACGAACGGGGACTTAGAATTTTTTTCGCTCGGGCTCCGGAGCGACACGAACGGGGGACTTAGAATTTTTTCGCTCGGGCTCCGGAGCGACACGATCGCTCCGTTATTCTACGTTCTCTCGGTCCACGGGCATCAGAGAGCAAAACAGCCTAATAGTTTTAGAGTGCCTGAACGATCAGGAATATGGATCTAACGTTCTCGTTTCGAACCGACGACTTTCGGTTCCGGAGCGACACGAAACGCTCCATGATTCTCGATTATCTCGACACAGGTAAGAGACAGAGGAGAACAAGTGTATGGTTTTAGAGAGCCACGAGCACCAGGAATAAGGATCTACCGTTGTCATTTCGTTCCGTCGACATTCGGTTCCGGAGCGCGACACGAACGGGGACTTAGAATTTTTTCGCTCGGGCTCCAGGAGCGACACGAACGGGGACTTAGAATTTTTTCGCTCGGGCTCCGGAGCGACACGATCGCTCCGTTATTCTACGTTCTCTCGGTCCACGTGGCATCAGAGAGCAAAACAGCCTAATAGTTTTAGAGTGCCTGAACGATCAGGAATATGGATCTAACGTTCTCGTTTCGAACCGACGACTTTCGGTTCCGGAGCGACACGAACGCTCCATGATTCTCGATTATCTCGACACAGGTAAGAGACAGAGGAGAACAAGTGTATGGGTTTTAGAGAGCCACGAGCACCAGGAATAAGGATCTACCGTTGTCATTTCGTTCCGTCGACATTCGGTTCCGGAGCGACACGAACGGGGACTTAGAATTTTTTCGCTCGGGCTCCAGGAGCGACACGAACGGGGACTTAGAATTTTTTCGCTCGGGCTCCGGAGCGACACGATCGCTCCGTTATTCTACGTTCTCTCGGTCCAACGGGCATCAGAGAGCAAAAACAGCCTAATAGTTTTAGAGTGCCCTGAACGATCAGGAATATGGATCTAACGTTCTCGTTTCGAACCGACGACTTTCGGTTCCGGAGCGACACGAACGCTCCATGATTCTCGATTATCTCGACACAGGTAAGAGACAGAGGAGAACAAGTGTATGGTTTTAGAGAGCCACGAGCACCAGGAATAAGGATCTACCGTTGTCATTTCGTTCCGTCGACATTCGGTTCCGGAGCGACACGAACGGGGACTTAGAATTTTTTCGCTCGGGCTCCGGAGCGACACGAACGGGGACTTAGAATTTTTTCGCTCGGGCTCCGGAGCGACACGATCGCTCCGTTATTCTACGTTCTCTCGGTCCACGGGCATCAGAGAGCAAAACAGCCTAATAGTTTTTAGAGTGCCTGAAACGATCAGGAATATGGATCTAACGTTCTCGTTTCGAACCGACGACTTTCGGTTCCGGAGCGACACGAACGCTCCATGATTCTCGATTATCTCGACACAGGTAAGAGACAGAGGAGAACAAGTGTATGGTTTTTAGAGAGCCACGAGCACCAGGAATAAGGATCTACCGTTGTCATTTCGTTCCGTCGACATTCGGTTCCGGAGCGACACGAACGGGGACTTAGGAATTTTTTTCGCTCGGGCTCCGGAGCGACACGAACGGGGACTTAGAATTTTTTCGCTCGGGCTCCGGAGCGACACGATCGCTCCGTTATTCTACGTTCTCTCGGTCCACGGGCATCAGAGAGCAAAACAGACCTAATAGTTTTAGAGTGCCTGAACGATCAGGAATATGGATCTAACGTTCTCGTTTCGAACCGACGACTTTCGGTTCCGGAGCGACACGAACGCTCCATGATTCTCGATTATCTCGACACAGGTAAGAGAGCAGAGAGGAGAACAAGTGTATGGTTTTAGAGAGCCACGAGCACCAGGAATAAGAGGATCTACCGTTGTCATTTCGTTCCGTCGACATTCGGTTCCGGAGCGACACGAACGGGGACTTAGAATTTTTTTCGCTCGGGCTCCGGAGCGACACGAACGGGGACTTAGAATTTTTTCGCTCGGGCTCCGGAGCGACACGATCGCTCCGTTATTCTACGTTCTCTCGGTCCCACGGGACATCAGAGAGCAAAACAGCCCTAATAGTTTTAGAGTGCCTGAACGATCAGGAATATGGATCTAACGTTCTCGTTTCGAACCGACGACTTTCGGTTTCCGGAGCGACACGAACGCTCCATGATTCTCGATTATCTCGACACAGGTAAGAGACAGAGGAGAACAAGTGTATGGTTTTAGAGAGCCACGAGCACCAGGAATAAGGATCTACCGTTGTCATTTCGTTCCGTCGACATTCGGTTCCGGAGGCGACACGAACGGGGGACTTAGAATTTTTTCGCTCGGGCTCCGGAGCGACACGAACGGGGACTTAGAATTTTTTCGCTCGGGGCTCCGGAGCGACACGATCGCTCCGTTATTCTACTGGTTCTCTCGGGTCCACGGGCATCAGAGAGCAAAACAGCCTAATAGTTTTAGAGTGCCTAGAACGATCAGGAATATGGATCTAACGTTCTCGTTTCGAACCGACGACTTTCGGTTCCGGAGGCGACACGAACGCTCCATGATTCTCGATTATCTCGACACAGGTAAGAGACAGAGGAGAACAAGTGTATGGTTTTAGAGAGCCACGAGCACCAGGAATAAGGGATCTACCGTTGTCATTTCGTTCCGTCGACATTCGGTTCCGGAGCGACACGAACGGGGACTTAGAATTTTTTCGCTCGGGCTCCGGAGCGACACGAACGGGGACTTAGAATTTTTTTCGCTCGGGCTCCGGAGCGACACGATCGCTCCGTTATTCTACGTTCTCTCGGTCCACGGGCATCAGAGAGCAAAACAGGCCTAATAGTTTTAGAGTGCCTGAACGATCAGGAATATGGATCTAACGTTCTCGTTTCGAACCGACGACTTTCGGTTCCGGAGCGACACGAACGCTCCATGATTCTCGATTATCTCGACACAGGTAAGAGACAGAGGAGAACAAGTGTATGGGTTTTAGAGAGCCACGAGCACCAGGAATAAGGATCTACCGTTGTCATTTCGTTCCGTCGACATTCGGTTCCGGGAGCGACACGAACGGGGACTTAGAATTTTTTCGCTCGGGCTCCGGAGCGAGACACGAACGGGGACTTAGAATTTTTTCGCTCGGGCTCCGGAGCGACACGATCGCTCCGTTATTCTACGTTCTCTCGGTCCACGGGCATCAGAGAGCAAAACAGCCTAATAGTTTTAGAGTGCCTGAACGATCAGGAATATGGATCTAACGTTCTCGTTTCGAACCGACGACTTTCGGTTCCGGAGCGACACGAACGCTCCATGATTCTCGATTATCTCGACACAGGTAAGAGACAGAGGAGAACAAGTGTATGGTTTTAGAGAGCCACGAGCACCAGGAATAAGGATCTACCGTTGTCATTTCGTTCCGTCGACATTCGGTTCCGGAGCGACACGAACGGGGACTTAGAATTTTTTCGCTCGGGCTCCGGAGCGACACGAACGGGGACTTAGAATTTTTTCGCTCGGGCTCCGGAGCGACACGATCGCTCCGTTATTCTACGTTCTCTCGGTCCACGGGCATCAGAGAGCAAAACAGCCTAATAGTTTTAGAGTGCCTGAACGATCAGGAATATGGATCTAACGTTCTCGTTTCGAACCGACGACTTTCGGTTCCGGAGCGACACGAACGCTCCATGATTCTCGATTATCTCGACACAGGTAAGAGACAGAGGAGAACAAGTGTATGGTTTTAGAGAGCCACGAGCACCAGGAATAAGGATCTACCGTTGTCATTTCGTTCCGTCGACATTCGGTTCCGGAGCGACACGAACGGGGACTTAGAATTTTTTCGCTCGGGCTCCGGAGCGACACGAACGGGGACTTAGAATTTTTTCGCTCGGGCTCCGGAGCGACACGATCGCTCCGTTATTCTACGTTCTCTCGGTCCACGGGCATCAGAGAGCAAAACAGCCTAATAGTTTTAGAGTGCCTGAACGATCAGGAATATGGATCTAACGTTCTCGTTTCGAACCGACGACTTTCGGTTCCGGAGCGACACGAACGCTCCATGATTCTCGATTATCTCGACACAGGTAAGAGACAGAGGAGAACAAGTGTATGGTTTTAGAGAGCCACGAGCACCAGGAATAAGGATCTACCGTTGTCATTTCGTTCCGTCGACATTCGGTTCCGGAGCGACACGAACGGGGACTTAGAATTTTTTCGCTCGGGCTCCGGAGCGACACGAACGGGGACTTAGAATTTTTTCGCTCGGGCTCCGGAGCGACACGAACGGGGACTTAGAATTTTTTCGCTCGGGCTCCGGAGCGACACGATCGCTCCGTTATTCTACGTTCTCTCGGTCCACGGGCATCAGAGAGCAAAACAGCCTAATAGTTTTAGAGTGCCTGAACGATCAGGAATATGGATCTAACGTTCTCGTTTCGAACCGACGACTTTCGGTTCCGGAGCGACACGAACGCTCCATGATTCTCGATTATCTCGACACAGGTAAGAGACAGAGGAGAACAAGTGTATGGTTTTAGAGAGCCACGAGCACCAGGAATAAGGATCTACCGTTGTCATTTCGTTCCGTCGACATTCGGTTCCGGAGCGACACGAACGGGGACTTAGAATTTTTTCGCTCGGGCTCCGGAGCGACACGAACGGGGACTTAGAATTTTTTCGCTCGGGCTCCGGAGCGACACGAACGGGGACTTAGAATTTTTTCGCTCGGGCTCCGGAGCGACACGATCGCTCCGTTATTCTACGTTCTCTCGGTCCACGGGCATCAGAGAGCAAAACAGCCTAATAGTTTTAGAGTGCCTGAACGATCAGGAATATGGATCTAACGTTCTCGTTTCGAACCGACGACTTTCGGTTCCGGAGCGACACGAACGCTCCATGATTCTCGATTATCTCGACACAGGTAAGAGACAGAGGAGAACAAGTGTATGGTTTTAGAGAGCCACGAGCACCAGGAATAAGGATCTACCGTTGTCATTTCGTTCCGTCGACATTCGGTTCCGGAGCGACACGAACGGGGACTTAGAATTTTTTCGCTCGGGCTCCGGAGCGACACGAACGGGGACTTAGAATTTTTTCGCTCGGGCTCCGGAGCGACACGAACGGGGACTTAGAATTTTTTCGCTCGGGCTCCGGAGCGACACGATCGCTCCGTTATTCTACGTTCTCTCGGTCCACGGGCATCAGAGAGCAAAACAGCCTAATAGTTTTAGAGTGCCTGAACGATCAGGAATATGGATCTAACGTTCTCGTTTCGAACCGACGACTTTCGGTTCCGGAGCGACACGAACGCTCCATGATTCTCGATTATCTCGACACAGGTAAGAGACAGAGGAGAACAAGTGTATGGTTTTAGAGAGCCACGAGCACCAGGAATAAGGATCTACCGTTGTCATTTCGTTCCGTCGACATTCGCTTCCGGAGCGACACGAACGGGGACTTAGAATTTTTTCGCTCGGGCTCCGGAGCGACACGAACGGGGACTTAGAATTTTTTCGCTCGGGCTCCGGAGCGACACGATCGCTTCGTTATTCTACGTTCTCTCGGTCCACGGGCATCAGAGAGCAAAACAGCCTAATAGTTTTAGAGTGCCTGAACGATCAGGAATATGGATCTAACGTTCTCGTTTCGAACCGACGACTTTCGGTTCCGGAGCGACACGAACGCTCCATGATTCTCGATTATCTCGACACAGGTAAGAGACAGAGGAGAACAAGTGTATGGTTTTAGAGAGCCACGAGCACCAGGAATAAGGATCTACCGTTGTCATTTCGTTCCGTCGACATTCGGTTCCGGAGCGACACGAACGGGGACTTAGAATTTTTTCGCTCGGGCTCCGGAGCGACACGAACGGGGACTTAGAATTTTTTCGCTCGGGCTCCGGAGCGACACGATCGCTCCGTTATTCTACGTTCTCTCGGTCCACGGGCATCAGAGAGCAAAACAGCCTAATAGTTTTAGAGTGCCTGAACGATCAGGAATATGGATCTAACGTTCTCGTTTCGAACCGACGACTTTCGGTTCCGGAGCGACACGAACGCTCCATGATTCTCGATTATCTCGACACAGGTAAGAGACAGAGGAGAACAAGTGTATGGTTTTAGAGAGCCACGAGCACCAGGAATAAGGATCTACCGTTGTCATTTCGTTCCGTCGACATTCGGTTCCGGAGCGACACGAACGGGGACTTAGAATTTTTTCGCTCGGGCTCCGGAGCGACACGAACGGGGACTTAGAATTTTTTCGCTCGGGCTCCGGAGCGACACGATCGCTTCGTTATTCTACGTTCTCTCGGTCCACGGGCATCAGAGAGCAAAACAGCCTAATAGTTTTAGAGTGCCTGAACGATCAGGAATATGGATCTAACGTTCTCGTTTCGAACCGATGACTTTCGGTTCCGGAGCGACACGAACGCTCCATGATTCTCGATTATCTCGACACAGGTAAGAGACAGAGGAGAACAAGTGTATGGTTTTAGAGAGCCACGAGCACCAGGAATAAGGATCTACCGTTGTCATTTCGTTCCGTCGACATTCGGTTCCGGAGCGACACGAACGGGGACTTAGAATTTTTTCGCTCGGGCTCCGGAGCGACACGAACGGGGACTTAGAATTTTTTCGCTCGGGCTCCGGAGCGACACGATCGCTCCGTTATTCTACGTTCTCTCGGTCCACGGGCATCAGAGAGCAAAACAGCCTAATAGTTTTAGAGTGCCTGAACGATCAGGAATATGGATCTAACGTTCTCGTTTCGAACCGACGACTTTCGGTTCCGGAGCGACACGAACGCTCCATGATTCTCGATTATCTCGACACAGGTAAGAGACAGAGGAGAACAAGTGTATGGTTTTAGAGAGCCACGAGCACCAGGAATAAGGATCTACCGTTGTCATTTCGTTCCGTCGACATTCGGTTCCGGAGCGACACGAACGGGGACTTAGAATTTTTTCGCTCGGGCTCCGGAGCGACACGAACGGGGACTTAGAATTTTTTCGCTCGGGCTCCGGAGCGACACGATCGCTCCGTTATTCTACGTTCTCTCGGTCCACGGGCATCAGAAGCAAAACAGCCTAATAGTTTTAGAGTGCCTGAACGATCAGGAATATGGATCTAACGTTCTCGTTTCGAACCGACGACTTTCGGTTCCGGAGCGACACGAACGCTCCATGATTCTCGATTATCTCGACACAGGTAAGAGACAGAGGAGAACAAGTGTTTGGTTTTAGAGAGCCACGAGCACCAGGAATAAGGATCTACCGTTGTCATTTCGTTCCGTCGACATTCGGTTCCGGAGCGACACGAACGGGGACTTAGAATTTTTTCGCTCGGGCTCCGGAGCGACACGAACGGGGACTTAGAATTTTTTCGCTCGGGCTCCGGAGCGACACGATCGCTCCGTTATTCTACGTTCTCTCTGTCCACGGGCATCAGAGAGCAAAACAGCCTAATAGTTTTAGAGTGCCTGAACGATCAGGAATATGGATCTAACGTTCTCGTTTCGAACCGACGACTTTCGGTTCCGGAGCGACACGAACGCTCCATGATTCTCGATTATCTCGACACAGGTAAGAGACAGAGGAGAACAAGTGTATGGTTTTAGAGAGCCACGAGCACCAGGAATAAGGATCTACCGTTGTCATTTCGTTCCGTCGACATTCGGTTCCGGAGCGACACGAACGGGGACTTAGAATTTTTTCGCTCGGGCTCCGGAGCAACACGAACGGGGACTTAGAATTTTTTCGCTCGGGCTCCGGAGCGACACGATCGCTCCGTTATTCTACGTTCTCTCGGTCCACGGGCATCAGAGAGCAAAACAGCCTAATAGTTTTAGAGTGCCTGAACGATCAGGAATATGGATCTAACGTTCTCGTTTCGAACCGACGACTTTCGGTTCCGGAGCGACACGAACGCTCCATGATTCTCGATTATCTCGACACAGGTAAGAGACAGAGGAGAACAAGTGTATGGTTTTTAGAGAGCCACGAAGCACCAGGAATAAGGATCTACCGTTGTCATTTCGTTCCGTCGACATTCGGTTTCCGGAGCGACACGAACGGGGACTTAGAATTTTTTCGCTCGGGCTCCGGAGCGACACGAACGGGGGACCTTAGAATTTTTTCGCTCGGGCTCCGGAGCGACACGAACGGGGACTTAGAATTTTTTTCGCTCGGGCTCCGGAGCGACGCACGATCGCTCCGTTATTCTACGTTCTCTCGGTCCACGGGGCATCAGAGAGCAAAACAGCCTAATAGTTTTAGAGTGCCCTGAACGATCAGGAATATGGGATCTAACGTTCTCGTTTCGAACCGACGACTTTCGGTTCCGGAGCGACACGAACGCTCCATATCTCGACACAGGTAAGAGACAGAGGAGAACAAGTGTATGGTTTTAGAGAGCCACGAGCACCAGGAATAAGGATCTACCGTTGTCATTTCGTTCCGTCGACATTCGGTTCCGGAGCGACACGAACGGGGACTTAGAATTTTTCGCTCGGGCTCCGGAGCGACACGAACGGGGACTTAGAATTTTTTCGCTCGGGCTCCGGAGCGACACGATCGCTTCCGTTATTCTACGTTCTCTCGGTCCACGGGCATCAGAGAGCAAAACAGCCTAATAGTTTTAGAGTGCCTGAACGATCAGGAATATGGATCTAACGTTCTCGTTTCGAACCGACGACTTTCGGTTCCGGAGCGACACGAACGCTCCATGATTCTCGATTATCTCGACACAGGTAAGAGACAGAGGAGAACAAGTGTATGGTTTTAGAGAGCCACGAGCACCAGGAATAAGGATCTACCGTTGTCATTTCGTTCCGTCGACATTCGGTTCCGGAGCGACACGAACGGGGACTTAGAATTTTTTCGCTCGGGCTCCGGAGCGACACGAACGGGGACTTAGAATTTTTTCGCTCGGGCTCCGGAGCGACACGATCGCTCCGTTATTCTACGTTCTCTCGGTCCACGGGCATCAGAGAGCAAAACAGCCTAATAGTTTTAGAGTGCCTGAACGATCAGGAATATGGATCTAACGTTCTCGTTTCGAACCGACGACTTTCGGTTCCGGAGCGACACGAACGCTCCATGATTCTCGATTATCTCGACACAGGTAAGAGACAGAGGAGAACAAGTGTATGGTTTTAGAGAGCCACGAGCACCAGGAATAAGGATCTACCGTTGTCATTTCGTTCCGTCGACATTCGGTTCCGGAGCGACACGAACGGGGACTTAGAATTTTTTCGCTCGGGCTCCGGAGCGACACGAACGGGGACTTAGAATTTTTTCGCTCGGGCTCCGGAGCGACACGAACGGGACTTAGAATTTTTTCGCTCGGGCTCCGGAGCGACACGATCGCTCCGTTATTCTACGTTCTCTCGGTCCACGGGCATCAGAGAGCAAAACAGCCTAATAGTTTTAGAGTGCCTGAACGATCAGGAATATGGATCTAACGTTCTCGTTTCGAACCGACGACTTTCGGTTCCGGAGCGACACGAACGCTCCATGATTCTCGATTATCTCGACACAGGTAAGAGACAGAGGAGAACAAGTGTATGGTTTTAGAGAGCCACGAGCACCAGGAATAAGGATCTACCGTTGTCATTTCGTTCCGTCGACATTCGGTTCCGGAGCGACACGAACGGGGACTTAGAATTTTTCGCTCGGGCTCCGGAGCGACACGAACGGGGACTTAGAATTTTTTCGCTCGGGCTCCGGAGCGACACGATCGCTCCGTTATTCTACGTTCTCTCGGTCCACGGGCATCAGAGAGCAAAACAGCCTAATAGTTTTAGAGTGCCTGAACGATCAGGAATATGGATCTAACGTTCTCGTTTCGAACCGACGACTTTCGGTTCCGGAGCGACACGAACGCTCCATGATTCTCGATTATCTCGACACAGGTAAGAGACAGAGGAGAACAAGTGTATGGTTTTAGAGAGCCACGAGCACCAGGAATAAGGATCTACCGTTGTCATTTCGTTCCGTCGACATTCGGTTCCGGAGCGACACGAACGGGGACTTAGAATTTTTTCGCTCGGGCTCCGGAGCGACACGAACGGGGACTTAGAATTTTTTCGCTCGGGCTCCGGAGCGACACGAACGGGGACTTAGAATTTTTTCGCTCGGGCTCCGGAGCGACACGATCGCTCCGTTATTCTACGTTCTCTCGGTCCACGGGCATCAGAGAGCAAAACAGCCTAATAGTTTTAGAGTGCCTGAACGATCAGGAATATGGATCTAACGTTCTCGTTTCGAACCGACGACTTTCGGTTCCGGAGCGACACGAACGCTCCATGATTCTCGATTATCTCGACACAGGTAAGAGACAGAGGAGAACAAGTGTATGGTTTTAGAGAGCCACGAGCACCAGGAATAAGGATCTACCGTTGTCATTTCGTTCCGTCGACATTCGGTTCCGGAGCGACACGAACGGGGACTTAGAATTTTTTCGCTCGGGCTCCGGAGCGACACGAACGGGGACTTAGAATTTTTTCGCTCGGGCTCCGGAGCGACACGATCGCTTCGTTATTCTACGTTCTCTCGGTCCACGGGCATCAGAGAGCAAAACAGCCTAATAGTTTTAGAGTGCCTGAACGATCAGGAATATGGATCTAACGTTCTCGTTTCGAACCGACGACTTTCGGGTATCCGGAGCGACACGAACGCTCCATGATTCTCGATTATCTCGACACAGGTAAGAGACAGAGGAGAACAAGTGTATGGTTTTAGAGAGCCACGAGCACCAGGAATAAGGATCTACCGTTGTCATTTCGTTCCGTCGACATTCGGTTCCGGAGCGACACGAACGGGGACTTAGAATTTTTTCGCTCGGGCTCCGGAGCGACACGAACGGGGACTTAGAATTTTTTCGCTCGGGCTCCGGAGCGACACGATCGCTCCGTTATTCTACGTTCTCTCGGTCCACGGGCATCAGAGAGCAAAACAGCCTAATAGTTTTAGAGTGCCTGAACGATCAGGAATATGGATCTAACGTTCTCGTTTCGAACCGACGACTTTCGGTTCCGGAGCGACACGAACGCTCCATGATTCTCGATTATCTCGACACAGGTAAGAGACAGAGGAGAACAAGTGTATGGTTTTAGAGAGCCACGAGCACCAGGAATAAGGATCTACCGTTGTCATTTCGTTCCGTCGACATTCGGTTCCGGAGCGACACGAACGGGGACTTAGAATTTTTTCGCTCGGGCTCCGGAGCGACACGAACGGGGACTTAGAATTTTTTCGCTCGGGCTCCGGAGCGACACGAACGGGGACTTAGAATTTTTCGCTCGGGCTCCGGAGCGACACGATCGCTCCGTTATTCTACGTTCTCTCGGTCCACGGGCATCAGAGAGCAAAACAGCCTAATAGTTTTAGAGTGCCTGAACGATCAGGAATATGGATCTAACGTTCTCGTTTCGAACCGACGACTTTCGGTTCCGGAGCGACACGAACGCTCCATGATTCTCGATTATCTCGACACAGGTAAGAGACAGAGGAGAACAAGTGTATGGTTTTAGAGAGCCACGAGCACCAGGAATAAGGATCTACCGTTGTCATTTCGTTCCGTCGACATTCGGTTCCGGAGCGACACGAACGGGGACTTAGAATTTTTTCGCTCGGGCTCCGGAGCGACACGAACGGGGACTTAGAATTTTTTCGCTCGGGCTCCGGAGCGACACGATCGCTTCCGTTATTCTACGTTCTCTCGGTCCACGGGCATCAGAGAGCAAAACAGCCTAATAGTTTTAGAGTGCCTGAACGATCAGGAATATGGATCTAACGTTCTCGTTTCGAACCGACGACTTTCGGTTCCGGAGCGACACGAACGCTCCATGATTCTCGATTATCTCGACACAGGTAAGAGACAGAGGAGAACAAGTGTATGGTTTTAGAGAGCCACGAGCACCAGGAATAAGGATCTACCGTTGTCATTTCGTTCCGTCGACATTCGGTTCCGGAGCGACACGAACGGGGACTTAGAATTTTTTCGCTCGGGCTCCGGAGCGACACGAACGGGGACTTAGAATTTTTCGCTCGGGCTCCGGAGCGACACGATCGCTCCGTTATTCTACGTTCTCTCGGTCCACGGGCATCAGAGAGCAAAACAGCCTAATAGTTTTAGAGTGCCTGAACGATCAGGAATATGGATCTAACGTTCTCGTTTCGAACCGACGACTTTCGGTTCCGGAGCGACACGAACGCTCCATGATTCTCGATTATCTCGACACAGGTAAGAGACAGAGGAGAACAAGTGTATGGTTTTAGAGAGCCACGAGCACCAGGAATAAGGATCTACCGTTGTCATTTCGTTCCGTCGACATTTGGTTCCGGAGCGACACGAACGGGGACTTAGAATTTTTTCGCTCGGGCTCCGGAGCGACACGAACGGGGACTTAGAATTTTTTCGCTCGGGCTCCGGAGCGACACGATCGCTCCGTTATTCTACGTTCTCTCGGTCCACGGGCATCAGAGAGCAAAACAGCCTAATAGTTTTAGAGTGCCTGAACGATCAGGAATATGGATCTAACGTTCTCGTTTCGAACCGACGACTTTCGGTTCCGGAGCGACACGAACGCTCCATGATTCTCGATTATCTCGACACAGGTAAGAGACAGAGGAGAACAAGTGTATGGTTTTAGAGAGCCACGAGCACCAGGAATAAGGATCTACCGTTGTCATTTCGTTCCGTCGACATTCGGTTCCGGAGCGACACGAACGGGGACTTAGAATTTTTTCGCTCGGGCTCCGGAGCGACACGAACGGGGACTTAGAATTTTTTCGCTCGGGCTCCGGAGCGACACGATCGCTCCGTTATTCTACGTTCTCTCGGTCCACGGGCATCAGAGAGCAAAACAGCCTAATAGTTTTAGAGTGCCTGAACGATCAGGAATATGGATCTAACGTTCTCGTTTCGAACCGACGACTTTCGGTTCCGGAGCGACACGAACGCTCCATGATTCTCGATTATCTCGACACAGGTAAGAGACAGAGGAGAACAAGTGTATGGTTTTAGAGAGCCACGAGCACCAGGAATAAGGATCTACCGTTGTCATTTCGTTCCGTCGACATTCGGTTCCGGAGCGACACGAACGGGGACTTAGAATTTTTTCGCTCGGGCTCCGGAGCGACACGAACGGGGACTTAGAATTTTTTCGCTCGGGCTCCGGAGCGACACGATCGCTCCGTTATTCTACGTTCTCTCGGTCCACGGGCATCAGAGAGCAAAACAGCCTAATAGTTTTAGAGTGCCTGAACGATCAGGAATATGGATCTAACGTTCTCGTTTCGAACCGACGACTTTCGGTTCCGGAGCGACACGAACGCTCCATGATTCTCGATTATCTCGACACAGGTAAGAGACAGAGGAGAACAAGTGTATGGTTTTAGAGAGCCACGAGCACCAGGAATAAGGATCTACAGTTGTCATTTCGTTCCGTCGACATTCGGTTCTGGAGCGACACGAACGGGGACTTAGAATTTTTTCGCTCGGGCTCCGGAGCGACACGAACGGGGACTTAGAATTTTTTCGCTCGGGCTCCGGAGCGACACGATCGCTCCGTTATTCTACGTTCTCTCGGTCCACGGGCATCAGAGAGCAAAACAGCCTAATAGTTTTAGAGTGCCTGAAGGATCAGGAATATGGATCTAACGTTCTCGTTTCGACCCGACGACTTTCGGTTCCGGAGCGACACGAACGCTCCATGATTCTCGATTATCTCGACACAGGTAAGAGACAGAGGAGAACAAGTGTATGGTTTTAGAGAGCCACGAGCACCAGGAATAAGGATCTACCGTTGTCATTTCGTTCCGTCGACATTCGGTTCCGGAGCGACACGAACGGGGACTTAGAATTTTTTCGCTCGGGCTCCGGAGCGACACGAACGGGGACTTAGAATTTTTTCGCTCGGGCTCCGGAGCGACACGATCGCTCCGTTATTCTACGTTCTCTCGGTCCACGGGCATCAGAGAGCAAAACAGCCTAATAGTTTTAGAGTGCCTGAACGATCAGGAATATGGATCTAACGTTCTCGTTTCGAACCGACGACTTTCGGTTCCGGAGCGACACGAACGCTCCATGATTCTCGATTATCTCGACACAGGTAAGAGACAGAGGAGAACAAGTGTATGGTTTTAGAGAGCCACGAGCACCAGGAATAAGGATCTACCGTTGTCATTTCGTTCCGTCGACATTCGGTTCCGGAGCGACACGAACGGGGACTTAGAATTTTTTCGCTCGGGCTCCGGAGCGACACGAACGGGGACTTAGAATTTTTTCGCTCGGGCTCCGGAGCGACACGATCGCTCCGTTATTCTACGTTCTCTCGGTCCACGGGCATCAGAGACCAAAACAGCCTAATAGTTTTAGAGTGCCTGAACGATCAGGAATATGGATCTAACGTTCTCGTTTCGAACCGACGACTTTCGGTTCCGGAGCGACGCGAACGCTCCATGATTCTCGATTATCTCGACACAGGTAAGAGACAGAGGAGAACAAGTGTATGGTTTTAGAGAGCCACGAGCACCAGGAATAAGGATCTACCGTTGTCATTTCGTTCCGTCGACATTCGGTTCCGGAGCGACACGAACGGGGACTTAGAATTTTTTCGCTCGGGCTCCGGAGCGACACGAACGGGGACTTAGAATTTTTTCGCTCGGGCTCCGGAGCGACACGATCGCTACGTTATTCTACGTTCTCTCGGTCCACGGGCATCAGAGAGCAAACAGCCTAATAGTTTTAGAGTGCCTGAACGATCAGGAATATGGATCTAACGTTCTCGTTTCGAACCGACGACTTTCGGTTCCGGAGCGACACGAACGCTCCATGATTCTCGATTATCTCGACACAGGTAAGAGACAGAGGAGAACAAGTGTATGGTTTTAGAGAGCCACTAGCACCAGGAATAAGGATCTACCGTTGTCATTTCGTTCCGTCGACATTCGGTTCCGGAGCGACACGAACGGGGACTTAGAATTTTTTCGCTCGGGCTCCGGAGCGACACAAACGGGGACTTAGAATTTTTTCGCTCGGGCTCCGGAGCGACACGATCGCTCCGTTATTCTACGTTCTCTCGGTCCACGGGCATCAGAGAGCAAAACAGCCTAATAGTTTTAGAGTGCCTGAACGATCAGGAATATGGATCTAACGTTCTCGTTTCGAACCGACGACTTTCGGTTCCGGAGCGACACGAACGCTCCATGATTCTCGATTATCTCGACACAGGTAAGAGACAGAGGAGAACAAAGTGTATGGTTTTAGAGAGCCACGAGCACCAGGAATAAGGATCTACCGTTGTCATTTCGTTCCGTCGACATTCGGTTCCGGAGCGACACGAACGGGGACTTAGAATTTTTTCGCTCGGGCTCCGGAGCGACACGAACGGGGACTTAGAATTTTTTCGCTCGGGCTCCGGAGCGACACGATCGCTCCGTTATTCTACGTTCTCTCGGTCCACGGGCATCAGAGAGCAAAGCAGCCTAATAGTTTTAGAGTGCCTGAACGATCAGGAATATGGATCTAACGTTCTCGTTTCGAACCGACGACTTTCGGTTCCGGAGCGACACGAACGCTCCATGATTCTCGATTATCTCGACACAGGTAAGAGACAGAGGAGAACAAGTGTATGGTTTTAGAGAGCCACGAGCACCAGGAATAAGGATCTACCGTTGTCATTTCGTTCCGTCGACATTCGGTTCCGGAGCGACACGAACGGGGACTTAGAATTTTTTCGCTCGGGCTCCGGAGCGACACGAACGGGGACTTAGAATTTTTTCGCTCGGGCTCCGGAGCGACACGATCGCTCCGTTATTCTACGTTCTCTCGGTCCACGGGCATCAGAGAGCAAAACAGCCTAATAGTTTTAGAGTGCCTGAACGATCAGGAATATGGATCTAACGTTCTCGTTTCGAACCGACGACTTTCGGTACCGGAGCGACACGAACGCTCCATGATTCTCGATTATCTCGACACAGGTAAGAGACAGAGGAGAACAAGTGTATGATTTTAGAGAGCCACGAGCACCAGGAATAAGGATCTACCGTTGTCATTTCGTTCCGTCGACATTCGGTTCCGGAGCGACACGAACGGGGACTTAGAATTTTTTCGCTCGGGCTCCGGAGCGACACGAACGGGGACTTAGAATTTTTTCGCTCGGGCTCCGGAGCGACACGATCGCTCCCTTATTCTACGTTCTCTCGGTCCACGGGCATCAGAGAGCAAAACAGCCTAATAGTTTTAGAGTGCCTGAACGATCAGGAATATGGATCTAACGTTCTCGTTTCGAACCGACGACTTTCGGTTCCGGAGCGACACGAACGCTCCATGATTCTCGATTATCTCGACACAGGTAAGAGACAGAGGAGAACAAGTGTATGGTTTTAGAGAGCCACGAGCACCAGGAATAAGGATCTACCGTTGTCATTTCGTTCCGTCGACATTCGGTTCCGGAGCGACACGAACGGGGACTTAGAATTTTTTCGCTCGGGCTCCGGAGCGACACGAACGGGGACTTAGAATTTTTTCGCTCGGGCTCCGGAGCGACACGATCGCTTCGTTATTCTACGTTCTCTCGGTCCACGGGCATCAGAGAGCAAAACAGCCTAATAGTTTTAGAGTGCCTGAACGATCAGGAATATGGATCTAACGTTCTCGTTTCGAACCGACGACTTTCGGTTCCGGAGCGACACGAACGCTCCATGATTCTCGATTATCTCGACACAGGTAAGAGACAGAGGAGAACAAGTGTATGGTTTTAGAGAGCCACGAGCACCAGGAATAAGGATCTACCGTTGTCATTTCGTTCCGTCGACATTCGGTTCCGGAGCGACACGAACGGGGACTTAGAATTTTTTCGCTCGGGCTCCGGAGCGACACGAACGGGGACTTAGAATTTTTTCGCTCGGGCTCCGGAGCGACACGATCGCTCCGTTATTCTACGTTCTCTCGGTCCACGGGCATCAGAGAGCAAAACAGCCTAATAGTTTTAGAGTGCCTGAACGATCAGGAATATGGATCTAACGTTCTCGTTTCGAACCGACGACTTACGGTTCCGGAGCGACACGAACGCTCCATGATTCTCGATTATCTCGACACAGGTAAGAGACAGAGGAGAACAAGTGTATGGTTTTAGAGAGCCACGAGCACCAGGAATAAGGATCTACCGTTGTCATTTCGTTCCGTCGACATTCGGTTCCGGAGCGACACGAACGGGGACTTAGAATTTTTTCGCTCGGGCTCCGGAGCGACACGAACGGGGACTTAGAATTTTTTCGCTCGGGCTCCGGAGCGACACGATCGCTCCGTTATTCTACGTTCTCTCGGTCCACGGGCATCAGAGAGCAAAACAGCCTAATAGTTTTAGAGTGCCTGAACGATCAGGAATATGGATCTAACGTTCTCGTTTCGAACCGACGACTTTCGGTTCCGGAGCGACACGAACGCTCCATGATTCTCGATTATCTCGACACAGGTAAGAGACAGAGGAGAACAAGTGTATGGTTTTAGAGAGCCACGAGCACCAGGAATAAGGATCTACCGTTGTCATTTCGTTCCGTCGACATTCGGTTCCGGAGCGACACGAACGGGGACTTAGAATTTTTTCGCTCGGGCTCCGGAGCGACACGATCGCTCCGTTATTCTACGTTCTCTCGGTCCACGGGCATCAGAGAGCAAAACAGCCTAATAGTTTTAGAGTGCCTGAACGATCAGGAATATGGATCTAACGTTCTCGTTTCGAACCGACGACTTACGGTTCCGGAGCGACACGAACGCTCCATGATTCTCGATTATCTCGACACAGGTAAGAGACAGAGGAGAACAAGTGTATGGTTTTAGAGAGCCACGAGCACCAGGAATAAGGATCTACCGTTGTCATTTCGTTCCGTCGACATTCGGTTCCGGAGCGACACGAACGGGGACTTAGAATTTTTTCGCTCGGGCTCCGGAGCGACACGAACGGGGACTTAGAATTTTTTCGCTCGGGCTCCGGAGCGACACGATCGCTCCGTTATTCTACGTTCTCTCGGTCCACGGGCATCAGAGAGCAAAACAGCCTAATAGTTTTAGAGTGCCTGAACGATCAGGAATATGGATCTAACGTTCTCGTTTCGAACCGACGACTTTCGGTTCCGGAGCGACACGAACGCTCCATGATTCTCGATTATCTCGACACAGGTAAGAGACAGAGGAGAACAAGTGTATGGTTTTAGAGAGCCACGAGCACCAGGAATAAGGATCTACCGTTGTCATTTCGTTCCGTCGACATTCGGTTCCGGAGCGACACGAACGGGGACTTAGAATTTTTTCGCTCGGGCTCCGGAGCGACACGAACGGGGACTTAGAATTTTTTCGCTCGGGCTCCGGAGCGACACGATCGCTCCGTTATTCTACGTTCTCTCGGTCCACGGCCATCAGAGAGCAAAACAGCCTAATAGTTTTAGAGTGCCTGAACGATCAGGAATATGGATCTAACGTTCTCGTTTCGAACCGACGACTTTCGGTTCCGGAGCGACACGAACGCTCCATGATTCTCGATTATCTCGACACAGGTAAGAGACAGAGGAGAACAAGTGTATGGTTTTAGAGAGCCACGAGCACCAGGAATAAGGATCTACCGTTGTCATTTCGTTCCGTCGACATTCGGTTCCGGAGCGACACGAACGGGGACTTAGAATTTTTTCGCTCGGGCTCCGGAGCGACACGAACGGGGACTTAGAATTTTTTCGCTCGGGCTCCGGAGCGACACGATCGCTCCGTTATTCTACGTTCTCTCGGTCCACGGGCATCAGAGAGCAAAACAGCCTAATAGTTTTAGAGTGCCTGAACGATCAGGAATATGGATCTAACGTTCTCGTTTCGAACCGACGACTTTCGGTTCCGGAGCGACACGAACGCTCCATGATTCTCGATTATCTCGACACAGGTAAGAGACAGAGGAGAACAAGTGTATGGTTTTAGAGAGCCACGAGCACCAGGAATAAGGATCTACCGTTGTCATTTCGTTCCGTCGACATTCGGTTCCGGAGCGACACGAACGGGGACTTAGAATTTTTTCGCTCGGGCTCCGGAGCGACACGAACGGGGACTTAGAATTTTTTCGCTCGGGCTCCGGAGCGACACGATCGCTTCGTTATTCTACGTTCTCTCGGTCCACGGGCATCAGAGAGCAAAACAGCCTAATAGTTTTAGAGTGCCTGAACGATCAGGAATATGGATCTAACGTTCTCGTTTCGAACCGACGACTTTCGGTTCCGGAGCGACACGAACGCTCCATGATTCTCGATTATCTCGACACAGGTAAGAGACAGAGGAGAACAAGTGTATGGTTTTAGAGAGCCACGAGCACCAGGAATAAGGATCTACCGTTGTCATTTCGTTCCGTCGACATTCGGTTCCGGAGCGACACGAACGGGGACTTAGAATTTTTTCGCTCGGGCTCCGGAGCGACACGAACGGGGACTTAGAATTTTTTCGCTCGGGCTCCGGAGCGACACGATCGCTCCGTTATTCTACGTTCTCTCGGTCCACGGGCATCAGAGAGCAAAACAGCCTAATAGTTTTAGAGTGCCTGAACGATCAGGAATATGGATCTAACGTTCTCGTTTCGAACCGACGACTTTCGGTTCCGGAGCGACACGAACGCTCCATGATTCTCGATTATCTCGACACAGGTAAGAGACAGAGGAGAACAAGTGTATGGTTTTAGAGAGCCACGAGCACCAGGAATAAGGATCTACCGTTGTCATTTCGTTCCGTCGACATTCGGTTCCGGAGCGACACGAACGGGGACTTAGAATTTTTTCGCTCGGGCTCCGGAGCGACACGATCGCTCCGTTATTCTACGTTCTCTCGGTCCACGGGCATCAGAGAGCAAAACAGCCTAATAGTTTTAGAGTGCCTGAACGATCAGGAATATGGATCTAACGTTCTCGTTTCGAACCGACGACTTTCGGTTCCGGAGCGACACGAACGCTCCATGATTCTCGATTATCTCGACACAGGTAAGAGACAGAGGAGAACAAGTGTATGGTTTTAGAGAGCCACGAGCACCAGGAATAAGGATCTACCGTTGTCATTTCGTTCCGTCGACATTCGGTTCCGGAGCGACACGAACGGGGACTTAGAATTTTTTCGCTCGGGCTCCGGAGCGACACGAACGGGGACTTAGAATTTTTTCGCTCGGGCTCCGGAGCGACACGATCGCTCCGTTATTCTACGTTCTCTCGGTCCACGGGCATCAGAGAGCAAAACAGCCTAATAGTTTTAGAGTGCCTGAACGATCAGGAATATGGATCTAACGTTCTCGTTTCGAACCGACGACTTTCGGTTCCGGAGCGACACGAACGCTCCATGATTCTCGATTATCTCGACACAGGTAAGAGACAGAGGAGAACAAGTGTATGGTTTTAGAGAGCCACGAGCACCAGGAATAAGGATCTACCGTTGTCATTTCGTTCCGTCGACATTCGGTTCCGGAGCGACACGAACGGGGACTTAGAATTTTTTCGCTCGGGCTCCGGAGCGACACGATCGCTCCGTTATTCTACGTTCTCTCGGTCCACGGGCATCAGAGAGCAAAACAGCCTAATAGTTTTAGAGTGCCTGAACGATCAGGAATATGGATCTAAGGTTCTCGTTTCGAACCGACGACTTTCGGTTCCGGAGCGACACGAACGCTCCATGATTCTCGATTATCTCGACACAGGTAAGAGACAGAGGAGAACAAGTGTATGGTTTTAGAGAGCCACGAGCACCAGGAATAAGGATCTACCGTTGTCATTTCGTTCCGTCGACATTCGGTTCCGGAGCGACACGAACGGGGACTTAGAATTTTTTCGCTCGGGCTCCGGAGCGACACGAACGGGGACTTAGAATTTTTTCGCTCGGGCTCCGGAGCGACACGAACGGGGACTTAGAATTTTTTCGCTCGGGCTCCGGAGCGACACGATCGCTTCGTTATTCTACGTTCTCTCGGTCCACGGGCATCAGAGAGCAAAACAGCCTAATAGTTTTAGAGTGCCTGAACGATCAGGAATATGGATCTAACGTTCTCGTTTCGAACCGACGACTTTCGGTTCCGGAGCGACACGAACGCTCCATGATTCTCGATTATCTCGACACAGGTAAGAGACAGAGGAGAACAAGTGTATGGTTTTAGAGAGCCACGAGCACCAGGAATAAGGATCTACCGTTGTCATTTCGTTCCGTCGACATTCGGTTCCGGAGCGACACGAACGGGGACTTAGAATTTTTTCGCTCGGGCTCCGGAGCGACACAAACGGGGACTTAGAATTTTTTCGCTCGGGCTCCGGAGCGACACGATCGCTCCGTTATTCTACGTTCTCTCGGTCCACGGGCATCAGAGAGCAAAACAGCCTAATAGTTTTAGAGTGCCTGAACGATCAGGAATATGGATCTAACGTTCTCGTTTCGAACCGACGACTTTCGGTACCGGAGCGACACGAACGCTCCATGATTCTCGATTATCTCGACACAGGTAAGAGACAGAGGAGAACAAGTGTATGGTTTTAGAGAGCCACGAGCACCAGGAACAAGGATCTACCGTTGTCATTTCGTTCCGTCGACATTCGGTTCCGGAGCGACACGAACGGGGACTTAGAATTTTTTCGCTCGGGCTCCGGAGCGACACGATCGCTCCGTTATTCTACGTTCTCTGGGTCCACGGGCATCAGAGAGCAAAGCAGCCTAATAGTTTTAGAGTGCCTGAACGATCAGGAATATGGATCTAACGTTCTCGTTTCGAACCGACGACTTTCGGTTCCGGAGCGACACGAACGCTCCATGATTCTCGATTATCTCGACACAGGTAAGAGACAGAGGAGAACAAGTGTATGGTTTTAGAGAGCCACGAGCACCAGGAATAAAGATCTACCGTTGTCATTTCGTTCCGTCGACATTCGGTTCCGGAGCGACACGAACGGGGACTTAGAATTTTTTCGCTCGGGCTCCGGAGCGACACGATCGCTCCGTTATTCTACGTTCTCTCGGTCCACGGGCATCAGAGAGCAAAGCAGCCTAATAGTTTTAGAGTGCCTGAACGATCAGGAATATGGATCTAACGTTCTCGTTTCGAACCGACGACTTTCGGTTCCGGAGCGACACGAACGCTCCATGATTCTCGATTATCTCGACACAGGTAAGAGACAGAGGAGAACAAGTGTATGGTTTTAGAGAGCCACGAGCACCAGGAATAAAGATCTACCGTTGTCATTTCGTTCCGTCGACATTCGGTTCCGGAGCGACACGAACGGGGACTTAGAATTTTTTCGCTCGGGCTCCGGAGCGACACGAACGGGGACTTAGAATTTTTTCGCTCGGGCTCCGGAGCGACACGATCGCTCCGTTATTCTACGTTCTCTCGGTCCACGGGCATCAGAGAGCAAAACAGCCTAATAGTTTTAGAGTGCCTGAACGATCAGGAATATGGATCTAACGTTCTCGTTTCGAACCGACGACTTTCGGGTCCGGAGCGACACGAACGCTCCATGATTCTCGATTATCTCGACACAGGTAAGAGACAGAGGAGAACAAGTGTATGGTTTTAGAGAGCCACGAGCACCAGGAATAAGGATCTACCGTTGTCATTTCGTTCCGTCGACATTCGGTTCCGGAGCGACACGAACGGGGACTTAGAATTTTTTCGCTCGGGCTCCGGAGCGACACGATCGCTCCCTTATTCTACGTTCTCTCGGTCCACGGGCATCAGAGAGCAAAACAGCCTAATAGTTTTAGAGTGCCTGAACGATCAGGAATATGGATCTAACGTTCTCGTTTCGAACCGACGACTTTCGGTTCCGGAGCGACACGAACGCTCCATGATTCTCGATTATCTCGACACAGGTAAGAGACAGAGGAGAACAAGTGTATGGTTTTAGAGAGCCACGAGCACCAGGAATAAGGATCTACCGTTGTCATTTCGTTCCGTCGACATTCGGTTCCGGAGCGACACGAACGGGGACTTAGAATTTTTTCGCTCGGGCTCCGGAGCGACACGAACGGGGACTTAGAATTTTTTCGCTCGGGCTCCGGAGCGACACGATCGCTCCGTTATTCTACGTTCTCTCGGTCCACGGGCATCAGAGAGCAAAACAGCCTAATAGTTTTAGAGTGCCTGAACGATCAGGAATATGGATCTAACGTTCTCGTTTCGAACCGACGACTTTCGGTTCCGGAGCGACACGAACGCTCCATGATTCTCGATTATCTCGACACAGGTAAGAGACAGAGGAGAACAAGTGTATGGTTTTAGAGAGCCACGAGCACCAGGAATAAGGATCTACCGTTGTCATTTCGTTCCGTCGACATTCGGTTCCGGAGCGACACGAACGGGGACTTAGAATTTTTTCGCTCGGGCTCCGGAGCGACACGATCGCTCCGTTATTCTACGTTCTCTCGGTCCACGGGCATCAGAGAGCAAAACAGCCTAATAGTTTTAGAGTGCCTGAACGATCAGGAATATGGATCTAACGTTCTCGTTTCGAACCGACGACTTTCGGTTCCGGAGCGACACGAACGCTCCATGATTCTCGATTATCTCGACACAGGTAAGAGACAGAGGAGAACAAGTGTATGGTTTTAGAGAGCCACGAGCACCAGGAATAAGGATCTACCGTTGTCATTTCGTTCCGTCGACATTCGGTTCCGGAGCGACACGAACGGGGACTTAGAATTTTTTCGCTCGGGCTCCGGAGCGACACGAACGGGGACTTAGAATTTTTTCGCTCGGGCTCCGGAGCGACACGATCGCTCCGTTATTCTACGTTCTCTCGGTCCACGGGCATCAGAGACCAAAACAGCCTAATAGTTTTAGAGTGCCTGAACGATCAGGAATATGGATCTAACGTTCTCGGTTCGAACCGTCGACTTTCGGTTCCGGAGCGACACGAACGCTCCATGATTCTCGATTATCTCGACACAGGTAAGAGACAGAGGAGAACAAGTGTATGGTTTTAGAGAGCCACCAGCACCAGGAATAAGGATCTACCGTTGTCATTGCGTTCCGTCGACATTCGGTTCCGGAGCGACACGAACGGGGACTTAGAATTTTTTCGCTCGGGCTCCGGAGCGACACGAACGGGGACTTAGAATTTTTTCGCTCGGGCTCCGGAGCGACACGAACGGGGACTTAGAATTTTTTCGCTCGGGCTCCGGAGCGACACGATCGCTCCGTTATTCTACGTTCTCTCGGTCCACGGGCATCAGAGAGCAAAACAGCCTAATAGTTTTAGAGTGCCTGAACGATCAGGAATATGGATCTAACGTTCTCGTTTCGAACCGACGACTTTCGGTTCCGGAGCGACACGAACGCTCCATGATTCTCGATTATCTCGACACAGGTAAGAGACAGAGGAGAACAAGTGTATGGTTTTAGAGAGCCACGAGCACCAGGAATAAGGATCTACCGTTGTCATTTCGTTCCGTCGACATTCGGTTCCGGAGCGACACGAACGGGGACTTAGAATTTTTTCGCTCGGGCTCCGGAGCGACACGAACGGGGACTTAGAATTTTTTCGCTCGGGCTCCGGAGCGACACGATCGCTCCGTTATTCTACGTTCTCTCGGTCCACGGGCATCAGAGAGCAAAACAGCCTAATAGTTTTAGAGTGCCTGAACGATCAGGAATATGGATCTAACGTTCTCGTTTCGAACCGACGACTTTCGGTTCCGGAGCGACACGAACGCTCCATGATTCTCGATTATCTCGACACAGGTAAGAGACAGAGGAGAACAAGTGTATGGTTTTAGAGAGCCACGAGCACCAGGAATAAGGATCTACCGTTGTCATTTCGTTCCGTCGACATTCGGTTCCGGAGCGACACGAACGGGGACTTAGAATTTTTTCGCTCGGGCTCCGGAGCGACACGATCGCTCCGTTATTCTACGTTCT
This sequence comes from Calliopsis andreniformis, assembly GCF_051401765.1. Lineage (NCBI taxonomy): Eukaryota > Metazoa > Arthropoda > Insecta > Hymenoptera > Andrenidae > Calliopsis > Calliopsis andreniformis. Next base: position 289,710 of record NW_027480706.1, on the reverse strand, counting down.
CTCGGTCCACGGGCATCAGAGAGCAAAACAGCCTAATAGTTTTAGAGTGCCTGAACGATCAGGAATATGGATCTAACGTTCTCGTTTCGAACCGACGACTTTCGGTTCCGGAGCGACACGAACGCTCCATGATTCTCGATTATCTCGACACAGGTAAGAGACAGAGGAGAACAAGTGTATGGTTTTAGAGAGCCACGAGCACCAGGAATAAGGATCTACCGTTGTCATTTCGTTCCGTCGACATTCGGTTCCGGAGCGACACGAACGGGGACTTAGAATTTTTTCGCTCGGGCTCCGGAGCGACACGATCGCTCCGTTATTCTACGTTCTCTCGGTCCACGGGCATCAGAGAGCAAAACAGCCTAATAGATTTAGAGTGCCTGAACGATCAGGAATATGGATCTAACGTTCTCGTTTCGAACCGACGACTTTCGGTTCCGGAGCGACACGAACGCTCCATGATTCTCGATTATCTCGACACAGGTAAGAGACAGAGGAGAACAAGTGTATGGTTTTAGAGAGCCACGAGCACCAGGAATAAGGATCTACCGTTGTCATTTCGTTCCGTCGACATTCGGTTCCGGAGCGACACGAACGGGGACTTAGAATTTTTTCGCTCGGGCTCCGGAGCGACACGAACGGGGACTTAGAATTTTTTCGCTCGGGCTCCGGAGCGACACGATCGCTCCGTTATTCTACGTTCTCTCGGTCCACGGGCATCAGAGACCAAAACAGCCTAATAGTTTTAGAGTGCCTGAACGATCAGGAATATGGATCTAACGTTCTCGGTTCGAACCGTCGACTTTCGGTTCCGGAGCGACACGAACGCTCCATGATTCTCGATTATCTCGACACAGGTAAGAGACAGAGGAGAACAAGTGTATGGTTTTAGAGAGCCACGAGCACCAGGAATAAGGATCTACCGTTGTCATTGCGTTCCGTCGACATTCGGTTCCGGAGCGACACGAACGGGGACTTAGAATTTTTTCGCTCGGGCTCCGGAGCGACACGAACGGGGACTTAGAATTTTTTCGCTCGGGCTCCGGAGCGACACGAACGGGGACTTAGAATTTTTTCGCTCGGGCTCCGGAGCGACACGATCGCTCCGTTATTCTACGTTCTCTCGGTCCACGGGCATCAGAGAGCAAAACAGCCTAATAGTTTTAGAGTGCCTGAACGATCAGGAATATGGATCTAACGTTCTCGTTTCGAACCGACGACTTTCGGTTCCGGAGCGACACGAACGCTCCATGATTCTCGATTATCTCGACACAGGTAAGAGACAGAGGAGAACAAGTGTATGGTTTTAGAGAGCCACGAGCACCAGGAATAAGGATCTACCGTTGTCATTTCGTTCCGTCGACATTCGGTTCCGGAGCGACACGAACGGGGACTTAGAATTTTTTCGCTCGGGCTCCGGAGCGACACGAACGGGGACTTAGAATTTTTTCGCTCGGGCTCCGGAGCGACACGATCGCTCCGTTATTCTACGTTCTCTCGGTCCACGGGCATCAGAGAGCAAAACAGCCTAATAGTTTTAGAGTGCCTGAACGATCAGGAATATGGATCTAACGTTCTCGTTTCGAACCGACGACTTTCGGTTCCGGAGCGACACGAACGCTCCATGATTCTCGATTATCTCGACACAGGTAAGAGACAGAGGAGAACAAGTGTATGGTTTTAGAGAGCCACGAGCACCAGGAATAAGGATCTACCGTTGTCATTTCGTTCCGTCGACATTCGGTTCCGGAGCGACACGAACGGGGACTTAGAATTTTTTCGCTCGGGCTCCGGAGCGACACGATCGCTCCGTTATTCTACGTTCTCTCGGTCCACGGGCATCAGAGAGCAAAACAGCCTAATAGTTTTAGAGTGCCTGAACGATCAGGAATATGGATCTAACGTTCTCGTTTCGAACCGACGACTTTCGGTTCCGGAGCGACACGAACGCTCCATGATTCTCGATTATCTCGACACAGGTAAGAGACAGAGGAGAACAAGTGTATGGTTTTAGAGAGCCACGAGCACCAGGAATAAGGATCTACCGTTGTCATTTCGTTCCGTCGACATTCGGTTCCGGAGCGACACGAACGGGGACTTAGAATTTTTTCGCTCGGGCTCCGGAGCGACACGAACGGGGACTTAGAATTTTTTCGCTCGGGCTCCGGAGCGACACGAACGGGGACTTAGAATTTTTTCGCTCGGGCTCCGGAGCGACACGATCGCTCCGTTATTCTACGTTCTCTCGGTCCACGGGCATCAGAGAGCAAAACAGCCTAATAGTTTTAGAGTGCCTGAACGATCAGGAATATGGATCTAACGTTCTCGTTTCGAACCGACGACTTTCGGTTCCGGAGCGACACGAACGCTCCATGATTCTCGATTATCTCGACACAGGTAAGAGACAGAGGAGAACAAGTGTATGGTTTTAGAGAGCCACGAGCACCAGGAATAAGGATCTACCGTTGTCATTTCGTTCCGTCGACATTCGGTTCCGGAGCGACACGAACGGGGACTTAGAATTTTTTCGCTCGGGCTCCGGAGCGACACGAACGGGGACTTAGAATTTTTTCGCTCGGGCTCCGGAGCGACACGATCGCTCCGTTATTCTACGTTCTCTCGGTCCACGGGCATCAGAGACCAAAACAGCCTAATAGTTTTAGAGTGCCTGAACGATCAGGAATATGGATCTAACGTTCTCGGTTCGAACCGTCGACTTTCGGTTCCGGAGCGACACGAACGCTCCATGATTCTCGATTATCTCGACACAGGTAAGAGACAGAGGAGAACAAGTGTATGGTTTTAGAGAGCCACGAGCACCAGGAATAAGGATCTACCGTTGTCATTGCGTTCCGTCGACATTCGGTTCCGGAGCGACACGAACGGGGACTTAGAATTTTTTCGCTCGGGCTCCGGAGCGACACGAACGGGGACTTAGAATTTTTTCGCTCGGGCTCCGGAGCGACACGAACGGGGACTTAGAATTTTTTCGCTCGGGCTCCGGAGCGACACGATCGCTCCGTTATTCTACGTTCTCTCGGTCCACGGGCATCAGAGAGCAAAACAGCCTAATAGTTTTAGAGTGCCTGAACGATCAGGAATATGGATCTAACGTTCTCGTTTCGAACCGACGACTTTCGGTTCCGGAGCGACACGAACGCTCCATGATTCTCGATTATCTCGACACAGGTAAGAGACAGAGGAGAACAAGTGTATGGTTTTAGAGAGCCACGAGCACCAGGAATAAGGATCTACCGTTGTCATTTCGTTCCGTCGACATTCGGTTCCGGAGCGACACGAACGGGGACTTAGAATTTTTTCGCTCGGGCTCCGGAGCGACACGAACGGGGACTTAGAATTTTTTCGCTCGGGCTCCGGAGCGACACGATCGCTCCGTTATTCTACGTTCTCTCGGTCCACGGGCATCAGAGAGCAAAACAGCCTAATAGTTTTAGAGTGCCTGAACGATCAGGAATATGGATCTAACGTTCTCGTTTCGAACCGACGACTTTCGGTTCCGGAGCGACACGAACGCTCCATGATTCTCGATTATCTCGACACAGGTAAGAGACAGAGGAGAACAAGTGTATGGTTTTAGAGAGCCACGAGCACCAGGAATAAGGATCTACCGTTGTCATTTCGTTCCGTCGACATTCGGTTCCGGAGCGACACGAACGGGGACTTAGAATTTTTTCGCTCGGGCTCCGGAGCGACACGATCGCTCCGTTATTCTACGTTCTCTCGGTCCACGGGCATCAGAGAGCAAAACAGCCTAATAGTTTTAGAGTGCCTGAACGATCAGGAATATGGATCTAACGTTCTCGTTTCGAACCGACGACTTTCGGTTCCGGAGCGACACGAACGCTCCATGATTCTCGATTATCTCGACACAGGTAAGAGACAGAGGAGAACAAGTGTATGGTTTTAGAGAGCCACGAGCACCAGGAATAAGGATCTACCGTTGTCATTTCGTTCCGTCGACATTCGGTTCCGGAGCGACACGAACGGGGACTTAGAATTTTTTCGCTCGGGCTCCGGAGCGACACGAACGGGGACTTAGAATTTTTTCGCTCGGGCTCCGGAGCGACACGAACGGGGACTTAGAATTTTTTCGCTCGGGCTCCGGAGCGACACGATCGCTCCGTTATTCTACGTTCTCTCGGTCCACGGGCATCAGAGAGCAAAACAGCCTAATAGTTTTAGAGTGCCTGAACGATCAGGAATATGGATCTAACGTTCTCGTTTCGAACCGACGACTTTCGGTTCCGGAGCGACACGAACGCTCCATGATTCTCGATTATCTCGACACAGGTAAGAGACAGAGGAGAACAAGTGTATGGTTTTAGAGAGCCACGAGCACCAGGAATAAGGATCTACCGTTGTCATTTCGTTCCGTCGACATTCGGTTCCGGAGCGACACGAACGGGGACTTAGAATTTTTTCGCTCGGGCTCCGGAGCGACACGAACGGGGACTTAGAATTTTTTCGCTCGGGCTCCGGAGCGACACGATCGCTCCGTTATTCTACGTTCTCTCGGTCCACGGGCATCAGAGACCAAAACAGCCTAATAGTTTTAGAGTGCCTGAACGATCAGGAATATGGATCTAACGTTCTCGGTTCGAACCGTCGACTTTCGGTTCCGGAGCGACACGAACGCTCCATGATTCTCGATTATCTCGACACAGGTAAGAGACAGAGGAGAACAAGTGTATGGTTTTAGAGAGCCACGAGCACCAGGAATAAGGATCTACCGTTGTCATTGCGTTCCGTCGACATTCGGTTCCGGAGCGACACGAACGGGGACTTAGAATTTTTTCGCTCGGGCTCCGGAGCGACACGAACGGGGACTTAGAATTTTTTCGCTCGGGCTCCGGAGCGACACGAACGGGGACTTAGAATTTTTTCGCTCGGGCTCCGGAGCGACACGATCGCTCCGTTATTCTACGTTCTCTCGGTCCACGGGCATCAGAGAGCAAAACAGCCTAATAGTTTTAGAGTGCCTGAACGATCAGGAATATGGATCTAACGTTCTCGTTTCGAACCGACGACTTTCGGTTCCGGAGCGACACGAACGCTCCATGATTCTCGATTATCTCGACACAGGTAAGAGACAGAGGAGAACAAGTGTATGGTTTTAGAGAGCCACGAGCACCAGGAATAAGGATCTACCGTTGTCATTTCGTTCCGTCGACATTCGGTTCCGGAGCGACACGAACGGGGACTTAGAATTTTTTCGCTCGGGCTCCGGAGCGACACGATCGCTCCCTTATTCTACGTTCTCTCGGTCCACGGGCATCAGAGAGCAAAACAGCCTAATAGTTTTAGAGTGCCTGAACGATCAGGAATATGGATCTAACGTTCTCGTTTCGAACCGACGACTTTCGGTTCCGGAGCGACACGAACGCTCCATGATTCTCGATTATCTCGACACAGGTAAGAGACAGAGGAGAACAAGTGTATGGTTTTAGAGAGCCACGAGCACCAGGAATAAGGATCTACCGTTGTCATTTCGTTCCGTCGACATTCGGTTCCGGAGCGACACGAACGGGGACTTAGAATTTTTTCGCTCGGGCTCCGGAGCGACACGAACGGGGACTTAGAATTTTTTCGCTCGGGCTCCGGAGCGACACGATCGCTCCGTTATTCTACGTTCTCTCGGTCCACGGGCATCAGAGAGCAAAACAGCCTAATAGTTTTAGAGTGCCTGAACGATCAGGAATATGGATCTAACGTTCTCGTTTCGAACCGACGACTTTCGGTTCCGGAGCGACACGAACGCTCCATGATTCTCGATTATCTCGACACAGGTAAGAGACAGAGGAGAACAAGTGTATGGTTTTAGAGAGCCACGAGCACCAGGAATAAGGATCTACCGTTGTCATTTCGTTCCGTCGACATTCGGTTCCGGAGCGACACGAACGGGGACTTAGAATTTTTTCGCTCGGGCTCCGGAGCGACACGATCGCTCCGTTATTCTACGTTCTCTCGGTCCACGGGCATCAGAGAGCAAAACAGCCTAATAGTTTTAGAGTGCCTGAACGATCAGGAATATGGATCTAACGTTCTCGTTTCGAACCGACGATTTTCGGTTCCGGAGCGACACGAACGCTCCATGATTCTCGATTATCTCGACACAGGTAAGAGACAGAGGAGAACAAGTGTATGGTTTTAGAGAGCCACGAGCACCAGGAATAAGGATCTACCGTTGTCATTTCGTTCCGTCGACATTCGGTTCCGGAGCGACACGAACGGGGACTTAGAATTTTTTCGCTCGGGCTCCGGAGCGACACGAACGGGGACTTAGAATTTTTTCGCTCGGGCTCCGGAGCGACACGATCGCTCCGTTATTCTACGTTCTCTCGGTCCACGGGCATCAGAGAGCAAAACAGCCTAATAGTTTTAGAGTGCCTGAACGATCAGGAATATGGATCTAACGTTCTCGTTTCGAACCGACGACTTTCGGTTCCGGAGCGACACGAACGCTCCATGATTCTCGATTATCTCGACACAGGTAAGAGACAGAGGAGAACAAGTGTATGGTTTTAGAGAGCCACGAGCACCAGGAATAAGGATCTACCGTTGTCATTTCGTTCCGTCGACATTCGGTTCCGGAGCGACACGAACGGGGACTTAGAATTTTTTCGCTCGGGCTCCGGAGCGACACGAACGGGGACTTAGAATTTTTTCGCTCGGGCTCCGGAGCGACACGATCGCTCCGTTATTCTACGTTCTCTCGGTCCACGGGCATCAGAGACCAAAACAGCCTAATAGTTTTAGAGTGCCTGAACGATCAGGAATATGGATCTAACGTTCTCGGTTCGAACCGTCGACTTTCGGTTCCGGAGCGACACGAACGCTCCATGATTCTCGATTATCTCGACACAGGTAAGAGACAGAGGAGAACAAGTGTATGGTTTTAGAGAGCCACGAGCACCAGGAATAAGGATCTACCGTTGTCATTGCGTTCCGTCGACATTCGGTTCCGGAGCGACACGAACGGGGACTTAGAATTTTTTCGCTCGGGCTCCGGAGCGACACGAACGGGGACTTAGAATTTTTTCGCTCGGGCTCCGGAGCGACACGATCGCTCCGTTATTCTACGTTCTCTCGGTCCACGGGCATCAGAGAGCAAAACAGCCTAATAGTTTTAGAGTGCCTGAACGATCAGGAATATGGATCTAACGTTCTCGTTTCGAACCGACGACTTTCGGTTCCGGAGCGACACGAACGCTCCATGATTCTCGATTATCTCGACACAGGTAAGAGACAGAGGAGAACAAGTGTATGGCTCTAGAGAGCCACGAGCACCAGGAATAAGGATCTACCGTTGTCATTTCGTTCCGTCGACATTCGGTTCCGGAGCGACACGAACGGGGACTTAGAATTTTTTCGCTCGGGCTCCGGAGCGACACGAACGGGGACTTAGAATTTTTTCGCTCGGGCTCCGGAGCGACACGATCGCTCCGTTATTCTACGTTCTCTCGGTCCACGGGCATCAGAGAGCAAAACAGCCTAATAGTTTTAGAGTTCCTGAACGATCAGGAATATGGATCTAACGTTCTCGTTTCGAACCGACGACTTTCGGTACCGGAGCGACACGAACGCTCCATGATTCTCGATTATCTCGACACAGGTAAGAGACAGAGGAGAACAAGTGTATGATTTTAGAGAGCCACGAGCACCAGGAATAAGGATCTACCGTTGTCATTTCGTTCCGTCGACATTCGGTTCCGGAGCGACACGAACGGGGACTTAGAATTTTTTCGCTCGGGCTCCGGCGCGACACGAACGGGGACTTAGAATTTTTTCGCTCGGGCTCCGGAGCGACACGATCGCTCCGTTATTCTACGTTCTCTCGGTCCACGGGCATCAGAGAGCAAAACAGCCTAATAGTTTTAGAGTGCCTGAACGATCAGGAATATGGATCTAACGTTCTCGTTTCGAACCGACGACTTTCGGTTCCGGAGCGACACGAACGCTCCATGATTCTCGATTATCTCGACACAGGTAAGAGACAGAGGAGAACAAGTGTATGGTTTTAGAGAGCCACGAGCACCAGGAATAAGGATCTACCGTTGTCATTTCGTTCCGTCGACATTCGGTTCCGGAGCGACACGAACGGGGACTTAGAATTTTTTCGCTCGGGCTCCGGAGCGACACGAACGGGGACTTAGAATTTTTTCGCTCGGGCTCCGGAGCGACACGATCGCTCCCTTATTCTACGTTCTCTCGGTCCACGGGCATCAGAGAGCAAAACAGCCTAATAGTTTTAGAGTGCCTGAACGATCAGGAATATGGATCTAACGTTCTCGTTTCGAACCGACGACTTTCGGTTCCGGAGCGACACGAACGCTCCATGATTCTCGATTATCTCGACACAGGTAAGAGACAGAGGAGAACAAGTGTATGGTTTTAGAGAGCCACGAGCACCAGGAATAAGGATCTACCGTTGTCATTTCGTTCCGTCGACATTCGGTTCCGGAGCGACACGAACGGGGACTTAGAATTTTTTCGCTCGGGCTCCGGAGCGACACGAACGGGGACTTAGAATTTTTTCGCTCGGGCTCCGGAGCGACACGATCGCTCCGTTATTCTACGTTCTCTCGGTCCACGGGCATCAGAGAGCAAAACAGCCTAATAGTTTTAGAGTGCCTGAACGATCAGGAATATGGATCTAACGTTCTCGTTTCGAACCGACGACTTTCGGTTCCGGAGCGACACGAACGCTCCATGATTCTCGATTATCTCGACACAGGTAAGAGACAGAGGAGAACAAGTGTATGGTTTTAGAGAGCCACGAGCACCAGGAATAAGGATCTACCGTTGTCATTTCGTTCCGTCGACATTCGGTTCCGGAGCGACACGAACGGGGACTTAGAATTTTTTCGCTCGGGCTCCGGAGCGACACGATCGCTCCGTTATTCTACGTTCTCTCGGTCCACGGGCATCAGAGAGCAAAACAGCCTAATAGTTTTAGAGTGCCTGAACGATCAGGAATATGGATCTAACGTTCTCGTTTCGAACCGACGACTTTCGGTTCCGGAGCGACACGAACGCTCCATGATTCTCGATTATCTCGACACAGGTAAGAGACAGAGGAGAACAAGTGTATGGTTTTAGAGAGCCACGAGCACCAGGAATAAGGATCTACCGTTGTCATTTCGTTCCGTCGACATTCGGTTCCGGAGCGACACGAACGGGGACTTAGAATTTTTTCGCTCGGGCTCCGGAGCGACACGATCGCTCCGTTATTCTACGTTCTCTCGGTCCACGGGCATCAGAGAGCAAAACAGCCTAATAGTTTTAGAGTGCCTGAACGATCAGGAATATGGATCTAACGTTCTCGTTTCGAACCGACGACTTTCGGTTCCGGAGCGACACGAACGCTCCATGATTCTCGATTATCTCGACACAGGTAAGAGACAGAGGAGAACAAGTGTATGGTTTTAGAGAGCCACGAGCACCAGGAATAAGGATCTACCGTTGTCATTTCGTTCCGTCGACATTCGGTTCCGGAGCGACACGAACGGGGACTTAGAATTTTTTCGCTCGGGCTCCGGAGCGACACGAACGGGGACTTAGAATTTTTTCGCTCGGGCTCCGGAGCGACACGATCGCTCCCTTATTCTACGTTCTCTCGGTCCACGGGCATCAGAGAGCAAAACAGCCTAATAGTTTTAGAGTGCCTGAACGATCAGGAATATGGATCTAACGTTCTCGTTTCGAACCGACGACTTTCGGTTCCGGAGCGACACGAACGCTCCATGATTCTCGATTATCTCGACACAGGTAAGAGACAGAGGAGAACAAGTGTATGGTTTTAGAGAGCCACGAGCACCAGGAATAAGGATCTACCGTTGTCATTTCGTTCCGTCGACATTCGGTTCCGGAGCGACACGAACGGGGACTTAGAATTTTTTCGCTCGGGCTCCGGAGCGACACGAACGGGGACTTAGAATTTTTTCGCTCGGGCTCCGGAGCGACACGATCGCTCCGTTATTCTACGTTCTCTCGGTCCACGGGCATCAGAGAGCAAAACAGCCTAATAGTTTTAGAGTGCCTGAACGATCAGGAATATGGATCTAACGTTCTCGTTTCGAACCGACGACTTTCGGTTCCGGAGCGACACGAACGCTCCATGATTCTCGATTATCTCGACACAGGTAAGAGACAGAGGAGAACAAGTGTATGGTTTTAGAGAGCCACGAGCACCAGGAATAAGGATCTACCGTTGTCATTTCGTTCCGTCGACATTCGGTTCCGGAGCGACACGAACGGGGACTTAGAATTTTTTCGCTCGGGCTCTGGAGCGACACGAACGGGGACTTAGAATTTTTTCGCTCGGGCTCCGGAGCGACACGATCGCTCCGTTATTCTACGTTCTCTCGGTCCACGGGCATCAGAGAGCAAAACAGCCTAATAGTTTTAGAGTGCCTGAACGATCAGGAATATGGATCTAACGTTCTCGTTTCGAACCGACGACTTTCGGTTCCGGAGCGACACGAACGCTCCATGATTCTCGATTATCTCGACACAGGTAAGAGACAGAGGAGAACAAGTGTATGGTTTTAGAGAGCCACGAGCACCAGGAATAAGGATCTACCGTTGTCATTTCGTTCCGTCGACATTCGGTTCCGGAGCGACACGAACGGGGACTTAGAATTTTTTCGCTCGGGCTCCGGAGCGACACGATCGCTCCGTTATTCTACGTTCTCTCGGTCCACGGGCATCAGAGAGCAAAACAGCCTAATAGTTTTAGAGTGCCTGAACGATCAGGAATATGGATCTAACGTTCTCGTTTCGAACCGACGACTTTCGGTTCCGGAGCGACACGAACGCTCCATGATTCTCGATTATCTCGACACAGGTAAGAGACAGAGGAGAACAAGTGTATGGTTTTAGAGAGCCACGAGCACCAGGAATAAGGATCTACCGTTGTCATTTCGTTCCGTCGACATTCGGTTCCGGAGCGACACGAACGGGGACTTAGAATTTTTTCGCTCGGGCTCCGGAGCGACACGAACGGGGACTTAGAATTTTTTCGCTCGGGCTCCGGAGCGACACGATCGCTCCGTTATTCTACGTTCTCTCGGTCCACGGGCATCAGAGAGCAAAACAGCCTAATAGTTTTAGAGTGCCTGAACGATCAGGAATATGGATCTAACGTTCTCGTTTCGAACCGACGACTTTCGGTACCGGAGCGACACGAACGCTCCATGATTCTCGATTATCTCGACACAGGTAAGAGACAGAGGAGAACAAGTGTATGATTTTAGAGAGCCACGAGCACCAGGAATAAGGATCTACCGTTGTCATTTCGTTCCGTCGACATTCGGTTCCGGAGCGACACGAACGGGGACTTAGAATTTTTTCGCTCGGGCTCCGGAGCGACACGAACGGGGACTTAGAATTTTTTCGCTCGGGCTCCGGAGCGACACGATCGCTCCGTTATTCTACGTTCTCTCGGTCCACGGGCATCAGAGACCAAAACAGCCTAATAGTTTTAGAGTGCCTGAACGATCAGGAATATGGATCTAACGTTCTCGTTTCGAACCGACGACTTTCGGTTCCGGAGCGACACGAACGCTCCATGATTCTCGATTATCTCGACACAGGTAAGAGACAGAGGAGAACAAGTGTATGGTTTTAGAGAGCCACGAGCACCAGGAATAAGGATCTACCGTTGTCATTGCGTTCCGTCGACATTCGGTTCCGGAGCGACACGAACGGGGACTTAGAATTTTTTCGCTCGGGCTCCGGAGCGACACGAACGGGGACTTAGAATTTTTTCGCTCGGGCTCCGGAGCGACACGATCGCTCCGTTATTCTACGTTCTCTCGGTCCACGGGCATCAGAGAGCAAAACAGCCTAATAGTTTTAGAGTGCCTGAACGATCAGGAATATGGATCTAACGTTCTCGTTTCGAACCGACGACTTTCGGTTCCGGAGCGACACGAACGCTCCATGATTCTCGATTATCTCGACACAGGTAAGAGACAGAGGAGAACAAGTGTATGGTTTTAGAGAGCCACGAGCACCAGGAATAAGGATCTACCGTTGTCATTTCGTTCCGTCGACATTCGGTTCCGGAGCGACACGAACGGGGACTTAGAATTTTTTCGCTCGGGCTCTGGAGCGACACGAACGGGGACTTAGAATTTTTTCGCTCGGGCTCCGGAGCGACACGATCGCTCCGTTATTCTACGTTCTCTCGGTCCACGGGCATCAGAGAGCAAAACAGCCTAATAGTTTTAGAGTGCCTGAACGATCAGGAATATGGATCTAACGTTCTCGTTTCGAACCGACGACTTTCGGTTCCGGAGCGACACGAACGCTCCATGATTCTCGATTATCTCGACACAGGTAAGAGACAGAGGAGAACAAGTGTATGGTTTTAGAGAGCCACGAGCACCAGGAATAAGGATCTACCGTTGTCATTTCGTTCCGTCGACATTCGGTTCCGGAGCGACACGAACGGGGACTTAGAATTTTTTCGCTCGGGCTCCGGAGCGACACGAACGGGGACTTAGAATTTTTTCGCTCGGGCTCCGGAGCGACACGATCGCTCCGTTATTCTACGTTCTCTCGGTCCACGGGCATCAGAGACCAAAACAGCCTAATAGTTTTAGAGTGCCTGAACGATCAGGAATATGGATCTAACGTTCTCGTTTCGAACCGACGACTTTCGGTTCCGGAGCGACACGAACGCTCCATGATTCTCGATTATCTCGACACAGGTAAGAGACAGAGGAGAACAAGTGTATGGTTTTAGAGAGCCACGAGCACCAGGAATAAGGATCTACCGTTGTCATTTCGTTCCGTCGACATTCGGTTCCGGAGCGACACGAACGGGGACTTAGAATTTTTTCGCTCGGGCTCCGGAGCGACACGATCGCTCCGTTATTCTACGTTCTCTCGGTCCACGGGCATCAGAGAGCAAAACAGCCTAATAGTTTTAGAGTGCCTGAACGATCAGGAATATGGATCTAACGTTCTCGTTTCGAACCGACGACTTTCGGTTCCGGAGCGACACGAACGCTCCATGATTCTCGATTATCTCGACACAGGTAAGAGACAGAGGAGAACAAGTGTATGGTTTTAGAGAGCCACGAGCACCAGGAATAAGGATCTGCCGTTGTCATTTCGTTCCGTCGACATTCGGTTCCGGAGCGACACGAACGGGGACTTAGAATTTTTTCGCTCGGGCTCCGGAGCGACACGAACGGGGACTTAGAATTTTTTCGCTCGGGCTCCGGAGCGACACGATCGCTCCGTTATTCTACGTTCTCTCGGTCCACGGGCATCAGAGAGCAAAACAGCCTAATAGTTTTAGAGTGCCTGAACGATCAGGAATATGGATCTAACATTCTCGTTTCGAACCGACGACTTTCGGTACCGGAGCGACACGAACGCTCCATGATTCTCGATTATCTCGACACAGGTAAGAGACAGAGGAGAACAAGTGTATGATTTTAGAGAGCCACGAGCACCAGGAATAAGGATCTACCGTTGTCATTTCGTTCCGTCGACATTCGGTTCCGGAGCGACACGAACGGGGACTTAGAATTTTTTCGCTCGGGCTCCGGAGCGACACGAACGGGGACTTAGAATTTTTTCGCTCGGGCTCCGGAGCGACACGATCGCTCCCTTATTCTACGTTCTCTCGGTCCACGGGCATCAGAGAGCAAAACAGCCTAATAGTTTTAGAGTGCCTGAACGATCAGGAATATGGATCTAACGTTCTCGTTTCGAACCGACGACTTTCGGTTCCGGAGCGACACGAACGCTCCATGATTCTCGATTATCTCGACACAGGTAAGAGACAGAGGAGAACAAGTGTATGGTTTTAGAGAGCCACGAGCACCAGGAATAAGGATCTACCGTTGTCATTTCGTTCCGTCGACATTCGGTTCCGGAGCGACACGAACGGGGACTTAGAATTTTTTCGCTCGGGCTCCGGAGCGACACGAACGGGGACTTAGAATTTTTTCGCTCGGGCTCCGGAGCGACACGATCGCTCCGTTATTCTACGTTCTCTCGGTCCACGGGCATCAGAGAGCAAAGCAGCCTAATAGTTTTAGAGTGCCTGAACGATCAGGAATATGGATCTAACGTTCTCGTTTCGAACCGACGACTTTCGGTTCCGGAGCGACACGAACGCTCCATGATTCTCGATTATCTCGACACAGGTAAGAGACAGAGGAGAACAAGTGTATGGTTTTAGAGAGCCACGAGCACCAGGAATAAAGATCTACCGTTGTCATTTCGTTCCGTCGACATTCGGTTCCGGAGCGACACGAACGGGGACTTAGAATTTTTTCGCTCGGGCTCCGGAGCGACACGAACGGGGACTTAGAATTTTTTCGCTCGGGCTCCGGAGCGACACGATCGCTCCGTTATTCTACGTTCTCTCGGTCCACGGGCATCAGAGAGCAAAACAGCCTAATAGTTTTAGAGTGCCTGAACGATCAGGAATATGGATCTAACGTTCTCGTTTCGAACCGACGACTTTCGGTTCCGGAGCGACACGAACGCTCCATGATTCTCGATTATCTCGACACAGGTAAGAGACAGAGGAGAACAAGTGTATGGTTTTAGAGAGCCACGAGCACCAGGAATAAGGATCTACCGTTGTCATTTCGTTCCGTCGACATTCGGTTCCGGAGCGACACGAACGGGGACTTAGAATTTTTTCGCTCGGGCTCCGGAGCGACACGATCGCTCCCTTATTCTACGTTCTCTCGGTCCACGGGCATCAGAGAGCAAAACAGCCTAATAGTTTTAGAGTGCCTGAACGATCAGGAATATGGATCTAACGTTCTCGTTTCGAACCGACGACTTTCGGTTCCGGAGCGACACGAACGCTCCATGATTCTCGATTATCTCGACACAGGTAAGAGACAGAGGAGAACAAGTGTATGGTTTTAGAGAGCCACGAGCACCAGGAATAAGGATCTACCGTTGTCATTTCGTTCCGTCGACATTCGGTTCCGGAGCGACACGAACGGGGACTTAGAATTTTTTCGCTCGGGCTCCGGAGCGACACGAACGGGGACTTAGAATTTTTTCGCTCGGGCTCCGGAGCGACACGATCGCTCCGTTATTCTACGTTCTCTCGGTCCACGGGCATCAGAGAGCAAAACAGCCTAATAGTTTTAGAGTGCCTGAACGATCAGGAATATGGATCTAACGTTCTCGTTTCGAACCGACGACTTTCGGTTCCGGAGCGACACGAACGCTCCATGATTCTCGATTATCTCGACACAGGTAAGAGACAGAGGAGAACAAGTGTATGGTTTTAGAGAGCCACGAGCACCAGGAATAAGGATCTACCGTTGTCATTTCGTTCCGTCGACATTCGGTTCCGGAGCGACACGAACGGGGACTTAGAATTTTTTCGCTCGGGCTCCGGAGCGACACGATCGCTCCGTTATTCTACGTTCTCTCGGTCCACGGGCATCAGAGAGCAAAACAGCCTAATAGTTTTAGAGTGCCTGAACGATCAGGAATATGGATCTAACGTTCTCGTTTCGAACCGACGATTTTCGGTTCCGGAGCGACACGAACGCTCCATGATTCTCGATTATCTCGACACAGGTAAGAGACAGAGGAGAACAAGTGTATGGTTTTAGAGAGCCACGAGCACCAGGAATAAGGATCTACCGTTGTCATTTCGTTCCGTCGACATTCGGTTCCGGAGCGACACAAACGGGGACTTAGAATTTTTTCGCTCGGGCTCCGGAGCGACACGAACGGGGACTTAGAATTTTTTCGCTCGGGCTCCGGAGCGACACGATCGCTCCGTTATTCTACGTTCTCTCGGTCCACGGGCATCAGAGAGCAAAACAGCCTAATAGTTTTAGAGTGCCTGAACGATCAGGAATATGGATCTAACGTTCTCGTTTCGAACCGACGACTTTCGGTTCCGGAGCGACACGAACGCTCCATGATTCTCGATTATCTCGACACAGGTAAGAGACAGAGGAGAACAAGTGTATGGCTCTAGAGAGCCACGAGCACCAGGAATAAGGATCTACCGTTGTCATTTCGTTCCGTCGACATTCGGTTCCGGAGCGACACGAACGGGGACTTAGAATTTTTTCGCTCGGGCTCCGGAGCGACACGAACGGGGACTTAGAATTTTTTCGCTCGGGCTCCGGAGCGACACGATCGCTCCGTTATTCTACGTTCTCTCGGTCCACGGGCATCAGAGAGCAAAACAGCCTAATAGTTTTAGAGTTCCTGAACGATCAGGAATATGGATCTAACGTTCTCGTTTCGAACCGACGACTTTCGGTACCGGAGCGACACGAACGCTCCATGATTCTCGATTATCTCGACACAGGTAAGAGACAGAGGAGAACAAGTGTATGATTTTAGAGAGCCACGAGCACCAGGAATAAGGATCTACCGTTGTCATTTCGTTCCGTCGACATTCGGTTCCGGAGCGACACGAACGGGGACTTAGAATTTTTTCGCTCGGGCTCCGGCGCGACACGAACGGGGACTTAGAATTTTTTCGCTCGGGCTCCGGAGCGACACGATCGCTCCGTTATTCTACGTTCTCTCGGTCCACGGGCATCAGAGAGCAAAACAGCCTAATAGTTTTAGAGTGCCTGAACGATCAGGAATATGGATCTAACGTTCTCGTTTCGAACCGACGACTTTCGGTTCCGGAGCGACACGAACGCTCCATGATTCTCGATTATCTCGACACAGGTAAGAGACAGAGGAGAACAAGTGTATGGTTTTAGAGAGCCACGAGCACCAGGAATAAGGATCTACCGTTGTCATTTCGTTCCGTCGACATTCGGTTCCGGAGCGACACGAACGGGGACTTAGAATTTTTTCGCTCGGGCTCCGGAGCGACACGAACGGGGACTTAGAATTTTTTCGCTCGGGCTCCGGAGCGACACGATCGCTCCCTTATTCTACGTTCTCTCGGTCCACGGGCATCAGAGAGCAAAACAGCCTAATAGTTTTAGAGTGCCTGAACGATCAGGAATATGGATCTAACGTTCTCGTTTCGAACCGACGACTTTCGGTTCCGGAGCGACACGAACGCTCCATGATTCTCGATTATCTCGACACAGGTAAGAGACAGAGGAGAACAAGTGTATGGTTTTAGAGAGCCACGAGCACCAGGAATAAGGATCTACCGTTGTCATTTCGTTCCGTCGACATTCGGTTCCGGAGCGACACGAACGGGGACTTAGAATTTTTTCGCTCGGGCTCCGGAGCGACACGAACGGGGACTTAGAATTTTTTCGCTCGGGCTCCGGAGCGACACGATCGCTCCGTTATTCTACGTTCTCTCGGTCCACGGGCATCAGAGAGCAAAACAGCCTAATAGTTTTAGAGTGCCTGAACGATCAGGAATATGGATCTAACGTTCTCGTTTCGAACCGACGACTTTCGGTTCCGGAGCGACACGAACGCTCCATGATTCTCGATTATCTCGACACAGGTAAGAGACAGAGGAGAACAAGTGTATGGTTTTAGAGAGCCACGAGCACCAGGAATAAGGATCTACCGTTGTCATTTCGTTCCGTCGACATTCGGTTCCGGAGCGACACGAACGGGGACTTAGAATTTTTTCGCTCGGGCTCCGGAGCGACACGATCGCTCCGTTATTCTACGTTCTCTCGGTCCACGGGCATCAGAGAGCAAAACAGCCTAATAGTTTTAGAGTGCCTGAACGATCAGGAATATGGATCTAACGTTCTCGTTTCGAACCGACGACTTTCGGTTCCGGAGCGACACGAACGCTCCATGATTCTCGATTATCTCGACACAGGTAAGAGACAGAGGAGAACAAGTGTATGGTTTTAGAGAGCCACGAGCACCAGGAATAAGGATCTACCGTTGTCATTTCGTTCCGTCGACATTCGGTTCCGGAGCGACACGAACGGGGACTTAGAATTTTTTCGCTCGGGCTCCGGAGCGACACGAACGGGGACTTAGAATTTTTTCGCTCGGGCTCCGGAGCGACACGATCGCTCCGTTATTCTACGTTCTCTCGGTCCACGGGCATCAGAGACCAAAACAGCCTAATAGTTTTAGAGTGCCTGAACGATCAGGAATATGGATCTAACGTTCTCGTTTCGAACCGACGACTTTCGGTTCCGGAGCGACACGAACGCTCCATGATTCTCGATTATCTCGACACAGGTAAGAGACAGAGGAGAACAAGTGTATGGTTTTAGAGAGCCACGAGCACCAGGAATAAGGATCTACCGTTGTCATTTCGTTCCGTCGACATTCGGTTCCGGAGCGACACGAACGGGGACTTAGAATTTTTTCGCTCGGGCTCCGGAGCGACACGATCGCTCCGTTATTCTACGTTCTCTCGGTCCACGGGCATCAGAGAGCAAAACAGCCTAATAGTTTTAGAGTGCCTGAACGATCAGGAATATGGATCTAACGTTCTCGTTTCGAACCGACGACTTTCGGTTCCGGAGCGACACGAACGCTCCATGATTCTCGATTATCTCGACACAGGTAAGAGACAGAGGAGAACAAGTGTATGGTTTTAGAGAGCCACGAGCACCAGGAATAAGGATCTACCGTTGTCATTTCGTTCCGTCGACATTCGGTTCCGGAGCGACACGAACGGGGACTTAGAATTTTTTCGCTCGGGCTCCGGAGCGACACGATCGCTCCGTTATTCTACGTTCTCTCGGTCCACGGGCATCAGAGAGCAAAACAGCCTAATAGTTTTAGAGTGCCTGAACGATCAGGAATATGGATCTAACGTTCTCGTTTCGAACCGACGACTTTCGGTTCCGGAGCGACACGAACGCTCCATGATTCTCGATTATCTCGACACAGGTAAGAGACAGAGGAGAACAAGTGTATGGTTTTAGAGAGCCACGAGCACCAGGAATAAGGATCTACCGTTGTCATTTCGTTCCGTCGACATTCGGTTCCGGAGCGACACGAACGGGGACTTAGAATTTTTTCGCTCGGGCTCCGGAGCGACACGAACGGGGACTTAGAATTTTTTCGCTCGGGCTCCGGAGCGACACGATCGCTCCGTTATTCTACGTTCTCTCGGTCCACGGGCATCAGAGACCAAAACAGCCTAATAGTTTTAGAGTGCCTGAACGATCAGGAATATGGATCTAACGTTCTCGTTTCGAACCGACGACTTTCGGTTCCGGAGCGACACGAACGCTCCATGATTCTCGATTATCTCGACACAGGTAAGAGACAGAGGAGAACAAGTGTATGGTTTTAGAGAGCCACGAGCACCAGGAATAAGGATCTACCGTTGTCATTGCGTTCCGTCGACATTCGGTTCCGGAGCGACACGAACGGGGACTTAGAATTTTTTCGCTCGGGCTCCGGAGCGACACGAACGGGGACTTAGAATTTTTTCGCTCGGGCTCCGGAGCGACACGATCGCTCCGTTATTCTACGTTCTCTCGGTCCACGGGCATCAGAGAGCAAAACAGCCTAATAGTTTTAGAGTGCCTGAACGATCAGGAATATGGATCTAACGTTCTCGTTTCGAACCGACGACTTTCGGTTCCGGAGCGACACGAACGCTCCATGATTCTCGATTATCTCGACACAGGTAAGAGACAGAGGAGAACAAGTGTATGGTTTTAGAGAGCCACGAGCACCAGGAATAAGGATCTACCGTTGTCATTTCGTTCCGTCGACATTCGGTTCCGGAGCGACACGAACGGGGACTTAGAATTTTTTCGCTCGGGCTCTGGAGCGACACGAACGGGGACTTAGAATTTTTTCGCTCGGGCTCCGGAGCGACACGATCGCTCCGTTATTCTACGTTCTCTCGGTCCACGGGCATCAGAGAGCAAAACAGCCTAATAGTTTTAGAGTGCCTGAACGATCAGGAATATGGATCTAACGTTCTCGTTTCGAACCGACGACTTTCGGTTCCGGAGCGACACGAACGCTCCATGATTCTCGATTATCTCGACACAGGTAAGAGACAGAGGAGAACAAGTGTATGGTTTTAGAGAGCCACGAGCACCAGGAATAAGGATCTACCGTTGTCATTTCGTTCCGTCGACATTCGGTTCCGGAGCGACACGAACGGGGACTTAGAATTTTTTCGCTCGGGCTCCGGAGCGACACGATCGCTCCGTTATTCTACGTTCTCTCGGTCCACGGGCATCAGAGAGCAAAACAGCCTAATAGTTTTAGAGTGCCTGAACGATCAGGAATATGGATCTAACGTTCTCGTTTCGAACCGACGACTTTCGGTTCCGGAGCGACACGAACGCTCCATGATTCTCGATTATCTCGACACAGGTAAGAGACAGAGGAGAACAAGTGTATGGTTTTAGAGAGCCACGAGCACCAGGAATAAGGATCTACCGTTGTCATTTCGTTCCGTCGACATTCGGTTCCGGAGCGACACGAACGGGGACTTAGAATTTTTTCGCTCGGGCTCCGGAGCGACACGAACGGGGACTTAGAATTTTTTCGCTCGGGCTCCGGAGCGACACGATCGCTCCGTTATTCTACGTTCTCTCGGTCCACGGGCATCAGAGAGCAAAACAGCCTAATAGTTTTAGAGTGCCTGAACGATCAGGAATATGGATCTAACGTTCTCGTTTCGAACCGACGACTTTCGGTACCGGAGCGACACGAACGCTCCATGATTCTCGATTATCTCGACACAGGTAAGAGACAGAGGAGAACAAGTGTATGATTTTAGAGAGCCACGAGCACCAGGAATAAGGATCTACCGTTGTCATTTCGTTCCGTCGACATTCGGTTCCGGAGCGACACGAACGGGGACTTAGAATTTTTTCGCTCGGGCTCCGGAGCGACACGAACGGGGACTTAGAATTTTTTCGCTCGGGCTCCGGAGCGACACGATCGCTCCGTTATTCTACGTTCTCTCGGTCCACGGGCATCAGAGACCAAAACAGCCTAATAGTTTTAGAGTGCCTGAACGATCAGGAATATGGATCTAACGTTCTCGTTTCGAACCGACGACTTTCGGTTCCGGAGCGACACGAACGCTCCATGATTCTCGATTATCTCGACACAGGTAAGAGACAGAGGAGAACAAGTGTATGGTTTTAGAGAGCCACGAGCACCAGGAATAAGGATCTACCGTTGTCATTGCGTTCCGTCGACATTCGGTTCCGGAGCGACACGAACGGGGACTTAGAATTTTTTCGCTCGGGCTCCGGAGCGACACGAACGGGGACTTAGAATTTTTTCGCTCGGGCTCCGGAGCGACACGATCGCTCCGTTATTCTACGTTCTCTCGGTCCACGGGCATCAGAGAGCAAAACAGCCTAATAGTTTTAGAGTGCCTGAACGATCAGGAATATGGATCTAACGTTCTCGTTTCGAACCGACGACTTTCGGTTCCGGAGCGACACGAACGCTCCATGATTCTCGATTATCTCGACACAGGTAAGAGACAGAGGAGAACAAGTGTATGGTTTTAGAGAGCCACGAGCACCAGGAATAAGGATCTACCGTTGTCATTTCGTTCCGTCGACATTCGGTTCCGGAGCGACACGAACGGGGACTTAGAATTTTTTCGCTCGGGCTCTGGAGCGACACGAACGGGGACTTAGAATTTTTTCGCTCGGGCTCCGGAGCGACACGATCGCTCCGTTATTCTACGTTCTCTCGGTCCACGGGCATCAGAGAGCAAAACAGCCTAATAGTTTTAGAGTGCCTGAACGATCAGGAATATGGATCTAACGTTCTCGTTTCGAACCGACGACTTTCGGTTCCGGAGCGACACGAACGCTCCATGATTCTCGATTATCTCGACACAGGTAAGAGACAGAGGAGAACAAGTGTATGGTTTTAGAGAGCCACGAGCACCAGGAATAAGGATCTACCGTTGTCATTTCGTTCCGTCGACATTCGGTTCCGGAGCGACACGAACGGGGACTTAGAATTTTTTCGCTCGGGCTCCGGAGCGACACGAACGGGGACTTAGAATTTTTTCGCTCGGGCTCCGGAGCGACACGATCGCTCCGTTATTCTACGTTCTCTCGGTCCACGGGCATCAGAGACCAAAACAGCCTAATAGTTTTAGAGTGCCTGAACGATCAGGAATATGGATCTAACGTTCTCGTTTCGAACCGACGACTTTCGGTTCCGGAGCGACACGAACGCTCCATGATTCTCGATTATCTCGACACAGGTAAGAGACAGAGGAGAACAAGTGTATGGTTTTAGAGAGCCACGAGCACCAGGAATAAGGATCTACCGTTGTCATTTCGTTCCGTCGACATTCGGTTCCGGAGCGACACGAACGGGGACTTAGAATTTTTTCGCTCGGGCTCCGGAGCGACACGATCGCTCCGTTATTCTACGTTCTCTCGGTCCACGGGCATCAGAGAGCAAAACAGCCTAATAGTTTTAGAGTGCCTGAACGATCAGGAATATGGATCTAACGTTCTCGTTTCGAACCGACGACTTTCGGTTCCGGAGCGACACGAACGCTCCATGATTCTCGATTATCTCGACACAGGTAAGAGACAGAGGAGAACAAGTGTATGGTTTTAGAGAGCCACGAGCACCAGGAATAAGGATCTGCCGTTGTCATTTCGTTCCGTCGACATTCGGTTCCGGAGCGACACGAACGGGGACTTAGAATTTTTTCGCTCGGGCTCCGGAGCGACACGAACGGGGACTTAGAATTTTTTCGCTCGGGCTCCGGAGCGACACGATCGCTCCGTTATTCTACGTTCTCTCGGTCCACGGGCATCAGAGAGCAAAACAGCCTAATAGTTTTAGAGTGCCTGAACGATCAGGAATATGGATCTAACGTTCTCGTTTCGAACCGACGACTTTCGGTACCGGAGCGACACGAACGCTCCATGATTCTCGATTATCTCGACACAGGTAAGAGACAGAGGAGAACAAGTGTATGATTTTAGAGAGCCACGAGCACCAGGAATAAGGATCTACCGTTGTCATTTCGTTCCGTCGACATTCGGTTCCGGAGCGACACGAACGGGGACTTAGAATTTTTTCGCTCGGGCTCCGGAGCGACACGAACGGGGACTTAGAATTTTTTCGCTCGGGCTCCGGAGCGACACGATCGCTCCGTTATTCTACGTTCTCTCGGTCCACGGGCATCAGAGACCAAAACAGCCTAATAGTTTTAGAGTGCCTGAACGATCAGGAATATGGATCTAACGTTCTCGTTTCGAACCGACGACTTTCGGTTCCGGAGCGACACGAACGCTCCATGATTCTCGATTATCTCGACACAGGTAAGAGACAGAGGAGAACAAGTGTATGGTTTTAGAGAGCCACGAGCACCAGGAATAAGGATCTACCGTTGTCATTGCGTTCCGTCGACATTCGGTTCCGGAGCGACACGAACGGGGACTTAGAATTTTTTCGCTCGGGCTCCGGAGCGACACGAACGGGGACTTAGAATTTTTTCGCTCGGGCTCCGGAGCGACACGATCGCTCCGTTATTCTACGTTCTCTCGGTCCACGGGCATCAGAGAGCAAAACAGCCTAATAGTTTTAGAGTGCCTGAACGATCAGGAATATGGATCTAACGTTCTCGTTTCGAACCGACGACTTTCGGTTCCGGAGCGACACGAACGCTCCATGATTCTCGATTATCTCGACACAGGTAAGAGACAGAGGAGAACAAGTGTATGGTTTTAGAGAGCCACGAGCACCAGGAATAAGGATCTACCGTTGTCATTTCGTTCCGTCGACATTCGGTTCCGGAGCGACACGAACGGGGACTTAGAATTTTTTCGCTCGGGCTCTGGAGCGACACGAACGGGGACTTAGAATTTTTTCGCTCGGGCTCCGGAGCGACACGATCGCTCCGTTATTCTACGTTCTCTCGGTCCACGGGCATCAGAGAGCAAAACAGCCTAATAGTTTTAGAGTGCCTGAACGATCAGGAATATGGATCTAACGTTCTCGTTTCGAACCGACGACTTTCGGTTCCGGAGCGACACGAACGCTCCATGATTCTCGATTATCTCGACACAGGTAAGAGACAGAGGAGAACAAGTGTATGGTTTTAGAGAGCCACGAGCACCAGGAATAAGGATCTACCGTTGTCATTTCGTTCCGTCGACATTCGGTTCCGGAGCGACACGAACGGGGACTTAGAATTTTTTCGCTCGGGCTCCGGAGCGACACGAACGGGGACTTAGAATTTTTTCGCTCGGGCTCCGGAGCGACACGATCGCTCCGTTATTCTACGTTCTCTCGGTCCACGGGCATCAGAGACCAAAACAGCCTAATAGTTTTAGAGTGCCTGAACGATCAGGAATATGGATCTAACGTTCTCGTTTCGAACCGACGACTTTCGGTTCCGGAGCGACACGAACGCTCCATGATTCTCGATTATCTCGACACAGGTAAGAGACAGAGGAGAACAAGTGTATGGTTTTAGAGAGCCACGAGCACCAGGAATAAGGATCTACCGTTGTCATTTCGTTCCGTCGACATTCGGTTCCGGAGCGACACGAACGGGGACTTAGAATTTTTTCGCTCGGGCTCCGGAGCGACACGATCGCTCCGTTATTCTACGTTCTCTCGGTCCACGGGCATCAGAGAGCAAAACAGCCTAATAGTTTTAGAGTGCCTGAACGATCAGGAATATGGATCTAACGTTCTCGTTTCGAACCGACGACTTTCGGTTCCGGAGCGACACGAACGCTCCATGATTCTCGATTATCTCGACACAGGTAAGAGACAGAGGAGAACAAGTGTATGGTTTTAGAGAGCCACGAGCACCAGGAATAAGGAACTGCCGTTGTCATTTCGTTCCGTCGACATTCGGTTCCGGAGCGACACGAACGGGGACTTAGAATTTTTTCGCTCGGGCTCCGGAGCGACACGAACGGGGACTTAGAATTTTTTCGCTCGGGCTCCGGAGCGACACGATCGCTCCGTTATTCTACGTTCTCTCGGTCCACGGGCATCAGAGAGCAAAACAGCCTAATAGTTTTAGAGTGCCTGAACGATCAGGAATATGGATCTAACGTTCTCGTTTCGAACCGACGACTTTCGGTACCGGAGCGACACGAACGCTCCATGATTCTCGATTATCTCGACACAGGTAAGAGACAGAGGAGAACAAGTGTATGATTTTAGAGAGCCACGAGCACCAGGAATAAGGATCTACCGTTGTCATTTCGTTCCGTCGACATTCGGTTCCGGAGCGACACGAACGGGGACTTAGAATTTTTTCGCTCGGGCTCCGGAGCGACACGAACGGGGACTTAGAATTTTTTCGCTCGGGCTCCGGAGCGACACGATCGCTCCCTTATTCTACGTTCTCTCGGTCCACGGGCATCAGAGAGCAAAACAGCCTAATAGTTTTAGAGTGCCTGAACGATCAGGAATATGGATCTAACGTTCTCGTTTCGAACCGACGACTTTCGGTTCCGGAGCGACACGAACGCTCCATGATTCTCGATTATCTCGACACAGGTAAGAGACAGAGGAGAACAAGTGTATGGTTTTAGAGAGCCACGAGCACCAGGAATAAGGATCTACCGTTGTCATTTCGTTCCGTCGACATTCGGTTCCGGAGCGACACGAACGGGGACTTAGAATTTTTTCGCTCGGGCTCCGGAGCGACACAAACGGGGACTTAGAATTTTTTCGCTCGGGCTCCGGAGCGACACGATCGCTCCGTTATTCTACGTTCTCTCGGTCCACGGGCATCAGAGAGCAAAACAGCCTAATAGTTTTAGAGTGCCTGAACGATCAGGAATATGGATCTAACGTTCTCGTTTCGAACCGACGACTTTCGGTTCCGGAGCGACACGAACGCTCCATGATTCTCGATTATCTCGACACAGGTAAGAGACAGAGGAGAACAAGTGTATGGTTTTAGAGAGCCACGAGCACCAGGAATAAGGATCTACCGTTGTCATTTCGTTCCGTCGACATTCGGTTCCGGAGCGACACGAACGGGGACTTAGAATTTTTTCGCTCGGGCTCCGGAGCGACACGAACGGGGACTTAGAATTTTTTCGCTCGGGCTTCGGAGCGACACGATCGCTCCCTTATTCTACGTTCTCTCGGTCCACGGGCATCAGAGAGCAAAACAGCCTAATAGTTTTAGAGTGCCTGAACGATCAGGAATATGGATCTAACGTTCTCGTTTCGAACCGACGACTTTCGGTTCCGGAGCGACACGAACGCTCCATGATTCTCGATTATCTCGACACAGGTAAGAGACAGAGGAGAACAAGTGTATGGTTTTAGAGAGCCACGAGCACCAGGAATAAGGATCTACCGTTGTCATTTCGTTCCGTCGACATTCGGTTCCGGAGCGACACGAACGGGGACTTAGAATTTTTTCGCTCGGGCTCCGGAGCGACACGATCGCTCCGTTATTCTACGTTCTCTCGGTCCACGGGCATCAGAGAGCAAAACAGCCTAATAGTTTTAGAGTGCCTGAACGATCAGGAATATGGATCTAACGTTCTCGTTTCGAACCGACGACTTTCGGTTCCGGAGCGACACGAACGGTCCATGATTCTCGATTATCTCGACACAGGTAAGAGACAGAGGAGAACAAGTGTATGGTTTTAGAGAGCCACGAGCACCAGGAATAAGGATCTACCGTTGTCATTTCGTTCCGTCGACATTCGGTTCCGGAGCGACACGAACGGGGACTTAGAATTTTTTCGCTCGGGCTCCGGAGCGACACGAACGGGGACTTAGAATTTTTTCGCTCGGGCTCCGGAGCGACACGATCGCTCCGTTATTCTACGTTCTCTCGGTCCACGGGCATCAGAGAGCAAAGCAGCCTAATAGTTTTAGAGTGCCTGAACGATCAGGAATATGGATCTAACGTTCTCGTTTCGAACCGACGACTTTCGGTTCCGGAGCGACACGAACGCTCCATGATTCTCGATTATCTCGACACAGGTAAGAGACAGAGGAGAACAAGTGAATGGTTTTAGAGAGCCACGAGCACCAGGAATAAAGATCTACCGTTGTCATTTCGTTCCGTCGACATTCGGTTCCGGAGCGACACGAACGGGGACTTAGAATTTTTTCGCTCGGGCTCCGGAGCGACACGAACGGGGACTTAGAATTTTTTCGCTCGGGCTTCGGAGCGACACGATCGCTCCCTTATTCTACGTTCTCTCGGTCCACGGGCATCAGAGAGCAAAACAGCCTAATAGTTTTAGAGTGCCTGAACGATCAGGAATATGGATCTAACGTTCTCGTTTCGAACCGACGACTTTCGGTTCCGGAGCGACACGAACGCTCCATGATTCTCGATTATCTCGACACAGGTAAGAGACAGAGGAGAACAAGTGTATGGTTTTAGAGAGCCACGAGCACCAGGAATAAGGATCTACCGTTGTCATTTCGTTCCGTCGACATTCGGTTCCGGAGCGACACGAACGGGGACTTAGAATTTTTTCGCTCGGGCTCCGGAGCGACACGATCGCTCCGTTATTCTACGTTCTCTCGGTCCACGGGCATCAGAGAGCAAAACAGCCTAATAGTTTTAGAGTGCCTGAACGATCAGGAATATGGATCTAACGTTCTCGTTTCGAACCGACGACTTTCGGTTCCGGAGCGACACGAACGCTCCATGATTCTCGATTATCTCGACACAGGTAAGAGACAGAGGAGAACAAGTGTATGGTTTTAGAGAGCCACGAGCACCAGGAATAAGGATCTACCGTTGTCATTTCGTTCCGTCGACATTCGGTTCCGGAGCGACACGAACGAGGACTTAGAATTTTTTCGCTCGGGCTCCGGAGCGACACGAACGGGGACTTAGAATTTTTTCGCTCGGGCTCCGGAGCGACACGATCGCTCCGTTATTCTACGTTCTCTCGGTCCACGGGCATCAGAGAGCAAAGCAGCCTAATAGTTTTAGAGTGCCTGAACGATCAGGAATATGGATCTAACGTTCTCGTTTCGAACCGACGACTTTCGGTTCCGGAGCGACACGAACGCTCCATGATTCTCGATTATCTCGACACAGGTAAGAGACAGAGGAGAACAAGTGTATGGTTTTAGAGAGCCACGAGCACCAGGAATAAGGATCTACCGTTGTCATTTCGTTCCGTCGACATTCGGTTCCGGAGCGACACGAACGGGGACTTAGAATTTTTTCGCTCGGGCTCCGGAGCGACACGAACGGGGACTTAGAATTTTTTCGCTCGGGCTCCGGAGCGACACGATCGCTCCGTTATTCTACGTTCTCTCGGTCCACGGGCATCAGAGAGCAAAACAGCCTAATAGTTTTAGAGTGCCTGAACGATCAGGAATATGGATCTAACGTTCTCGTTTCGAACCGACGACTTTCGGTTCCGGAGCGACACGAACGCTCCATGATTCTCGATTATCTCGACACAGGTAAGAGACAGAGGAGAACAAGTGTATGGTTTTAGAGAGCCACGAGCACCAGGAATAAGGATCTACCGTTGTCATTTCGTTCCGTCGACATTCGGTTCCGGAGCGACACGAACGGGGACTTAGAATTTTTTCGCTCGGGCTCCGGAGCGACACGATCGCTCCGTTATTCTACGTTCTCTCGGTCCACGGGCATCAGAGAGCAAAACAGCCTAATAGTTTTAGAGTGCCTGAACGATCAGGAATATGGATCTAACGTTCTCGTTTCGAACCGACGACTTTCGGTTCCGGAGCGACACGAACGCTCCATGATTCTCGATTATCTCGACACAGGTAAGAGACAGAGGAGAACAAGTGTATGGTTTTAGAGAGCCACGAGCACCAGGAATAAGGATCTACCGTTGTCATTGCGTTCCGTCGACATTCGGTTCCGGAGCGACACGAACGGGGACTTAGAATTTTTTCGCTCGGGCTCCGGAGCGACACGAACGGGGACTTAGAATTTTTTCGCTCGGGCTCCGGAGCGACACGATCGCTCCGTTATTCTACGTTCTCTCGGTCCACGGGCATCAGAGAGCAAAACAGCCTAATAGTTTTAGAGTGCCTGAACGATCAGGAATATGGATCTAACGTTCTCGTTTCGAACCGACGACTTTCGGTTCCGGAGCGACACGAACGCTCCATGATTCTCGATTATCTCGACACAGGTAAGAGACAGAGGAGAACAAGTGTATGGTTTTAGAGAGCCACGAGCACCAGGAATAAGGATCTACCGTTGTCATTTCGTTCCGTCGACATTCGGTTCCGGAGCGACACGAACGGGGACTTAGAATTTTTTCGCTCGGGCTCTGGAGCGACACGAACGGGGACTTAGAATTTTTTCGCTCGGGCTCCGGAGCGACACGATCGCTCCGTTATTCTACGTTCTCTCGGTCCACGGGCATCAGAGAGCAAAACAGCCTAATAGTTTTAGAGTGCCTGAACGATCAGGAATATGGATCTAACGTTCTCGTTTCGAACCGACGACTTTCGGTTCCGGAGCGACACGAACGCTCCATGATTCTCGATTATCTCGACACAGGTAAGAGACAGAGGAGAACAAGTGTATGGTTTTAGAGAGCCACGAGCACCAGGAATAAGGATCTACCGTTGTCATTTCGTTCCGTCGACATTCGGTTCCGGAGCGACACGAACGGGGACTTAGAATTTTTTCGCTCGGGCTCCGGAGCGACACGAACGGGGACTTAGAATTTTTTCGCTCGGGCTCCGGAGCGACACGATCGCTCCGTTATTCTACGTTCTCTCGGTCCACGGGCATCAGAGACCAAAACAGCCTAATAGTTTTAGAGTGCCTGAACGATCAGGAATATGGATCTAACGTTCTCGTTTCGAACCGACGACTTTCGGTTCCGGAGCGACACGAACGCTCCATGATTCTCGATTATCTCGACACAGGTAAGAGACAGAGGAGAACAAGTGTATGGTTTTAGAGAGCCACGAGCACCAGGAATAAGGATCTACCGTTGTCATTTCGTTCCGTCGACATTCGGTTCCGGAGCGACACGAACGGGGACTTAGAATTTTTTCGCTCGGGCTCCGGAGCGACACGATCGCTCCGTTATTCTACGTTCTCTCGGTCCACGGGCATCAGAGAGCAAAACAGCCTAATAGTTTTAGAGTGCCTGAACGATCAGGAATATGGATCTAACGTTCTCGTTTCGAACCGACGACTTTCGGTTCCGGAGCGACACGAACGCTCCATGATTCTCGATTATCTCGACACAGGTAAGAGACAGAGGAGAACAAGTGTATGGTTTTAGAGAGCCACGAGCACCAGGAATAAGGATCTGCCGTTGTCATTTCGTTCCGTCGACATTCGGTTCCGGAGCGACACGAACGGGGACTTAGAATTTTTTCGCTCGGGCTCCGGAGCGACACGAACGGGGACTTAGAATTTTTTCGCTCGGGCTCCGGAGCGACACGATCGCTCCGTTATTCTACGTTCTCTCGGTCCACGGGCATCAGAGAGCAAAACAGCCTAATAGTTTTAGAGTGCCTGAACGATCAGGAATATGGATCTAACGTTCTCGTTTCGAACCGACGACTTTCGGTACCGGAGCGACACGAACGCTCCATGATTCTCGATTATCTCGACACAGGTAAGAGACAGAGGAGAACAAGTGTATGATTTTAGAGAGCCACGAGCACCAGGAATAAGGATCTACCGTTGTCATTTCGTTCCGTCGACATTCGGTTCCGGAGCGACACGAACGGGGACTTAGAATTTTTTCGCTCGGGCTCCGGAGCGACACGAACGGGGACTTAGAATTTTTTCGCTCGGGCTCCGGAGCGACACGATCGCTCCGTTATTCTACGTTCTCTCGGTCCACGGGCATCAGAGACCAAAACAGCCTAATAGTTTTAGAGTGCCTGAACGATCAGGAATATGGATCTAACGTTCTCGTTTCGAACCGACGACTTTCGGTTCCGGAGCGACACGAACGCTCCATGATTCTCGATTATCTCGACACAGGTAAGAGACAGAGGAGAACAAGTGTATGGTTTTAGAGAGCCACGAGCACCAGGAATAAGGATCTACCGTTGTCATTGCGTTCCGTCGACATTCGGTTCCGGAGCGACACGAACGGGGACTTAGAATTTTTTCGCTCGGGCTCCGGAGCGACACGAACGGGGACTTAGAATTTTTTCGCTCGGGCTCCGGAGCGACACGATCGCTCCGTTATTCTACGTTCTCTCGGTCCACGGGCATCAGAGAGCAAAACAGCCTAATAGTTTTAGAGTGCCTGAACGATCAGGAATATGGATCTAACGTTCTCGTTTCGAACCGACGACTTTCGGTTCCGGAGCGACACGAACGCTCCATGATTCTCGATTATCTCGACACAGGTAAGAGACAGAGGAGAACAAGTGTATGGTTTTAGAGAGCCACGAGCACCAGGAATAAGGATCTACCGTTGTCATTTCGTTCCGTCGACATTCGGTTCCGGAGCGACACGAACGGGGACTTAGAATTTTTTCGCTCGGGCTCTGGAGCGACACGAACGGGGACTTAGAATTTTTTCGCTCGGGCTCCGGAGCGACACGATCGCTCCGTTATTCTACGTTCTCTCGGTCCACGGGCATCAGAGAGCAAAACAGCCTAATAGTTTTAGAGTGCCTGAACGATCAGGAATATGGATCTAACGTTCTCGTTTCGAACCGACGACTTTCGGTTCCGGAGCGACACGAACGCTCCATGATTCTCGATTATCTCGACACAGGTAAGAGACAGAGGAGAACAAGTGTATGGTTTTAGAGAGCCACGAGCACCAGGAATAAGGATCTACCGTTGTCATTTCGTTCCGTCGACATTCGGTTCCGGAGCGACACGAACGGGGACTTAGAATTTTTTCGCTCGGGCTCCGGAGCGACACGAACGGGGACTTAGAATTTTTTCGCTCGGGCTCCGGAGCGACACGATCGCTCCGTTATTCTACGTTCTCTCGGTCCACGGGCATCAGAGACCAAAACAGCCTAATAGTTTTAGAGTGCCTGAACGATCAGGAATATGGATCTAACGTTCTCGTTTCGAACCGACGACTTTCGGTTCCGGAGCGACACGAACGCTCCATGATTCTCGATTATCTCGACACAGGTAAGAGACAGAGGAGAACAAGTGTATGGTTTTAGAGAGCCACGAGCACCAGGAATAAGGATCTACCGTTGTCATTTCGTTCCGTCGACATTCGGTTCCGGAGCGACACGAACGGGGACTTAGAATTTTTTCGCTCGGGCTCCGGAGCGACACGAACGGGGACTTAGAATTTTTTCGCTCGGGCTTCGGAGCGACACGATCGCTCCCTTATTCTACGTTCTCTCGGTCCACGGGCATCAGAGAGCAAAACAGCCTAATAGTTTTAGAGTGCCTGAACGATCAGGAATATGGATCTAACGTTCTCGTTTCGAACCGACGACTTTCGGTTCCGGAGCGACACGAACGCTCCATGATTCTCGATTATCTCGACACAGGTAAGAGACAGAGGAGAACAAGTGTATGGTTTTAGAGAGCCACGAGCACCAGGAATAAGGATCTACCGTTGTCATTTCGTTCCGTCGACATTCGGTTCCGGAGCGACACGAACGGGGACTTAGAATTTTTTCGCTCGGGCTCCGGAGCGACACGATCGCTCCGTTATTCTACGTTCTCTCGGTCCACGGGCATCAGAGAGCAAAACAGCCTAATAGTTTTAGAGTGCCTGAACGATCAGGAATATGGATCTAACGTTCTCGTTTCGAACCGACGACTTTCGGTTCCGGAGCGACACGAACGCTCCATGATTCTCGATTATCTCGACACAGGTAAGAGACAGAGGAGAACAAGTGTATGGTTTTAGAGAGCCACGAGCACCAGGAATAAGGATCTACCGTTGTCATTTCGTTCCGTCGACATTCGGTTCCGGAGCGACACGAACGAGGACTTAGAATTTTTTCGCTCGGGCTCCGGAGCGACACGAACGGGGACTTAGAATTTTTTCGCTCGGGCTCCGGAGCGACACGATCGCTCCGTTATTCTACGTTCTCTCGGTCCACGGGCATCAGAGAGCAAAGCAGCCTAATAGTTTTAGAGTGCCTGAACGATCAGGAATATGGATCTAACGTTCTCGTTTCGAACCGACGACTTTCGGTTCCGGAGCGACACGAACGCTCCATGATTCTCGATTATCTCGACACAGGTAAGAGACAGAGGAGAACAAGTGTATGGTTTTAGAGAGCCACGAGCACCAGGAATAAGGATCTACCGTTGTCATTTCGTTCCGTCGACATTCGGTTCCGGAGCGACACGAACGGGGACTTAGAATTTTTTCGCTCGGGCTCCGGAGCGACACGAACGGGGACTTAGAATTTTTTCGCTCGGGCTCCGGAGCGACACGATCGCTCCGTTATTCTACGTTCTCTCGGTCCACGGGCATCAGAGAGCAAAACAGCCTAATAGTTTTAGAGTGCCTGAACGATCAGGAATATGGATCTAACGTTCTCGTTTCGAACCGACGACTTTCGGTTCCGGAGCGACACGAACGCTCCATGATTCTCGATTATCTCGACACAGGTAAGAGACAGAGGAGAACAAGTGTATGGTTTTAGAGAGCCACGAGCACCAGGAATAAGGATCTACCGTTGTCATTTCGTTCCGTCGACATTCGGTTCCGGAGCGACACGAACGGGGACTTAGAATTTTTTCGCTCGGGCTCCGGAGCGACACGATCGCTCCGTTATTCTACGTTCTCTCGGTCCACGGGCATCAGAGAGCAAAACAGCCTAATAGTTTTAGAGTGCCTGAACGATCAGGAATATGGATCTAACGTTCTCGTTTCGAACCGACGACTTTCGGTTCCGGAGCGACACGAACGGTCCATGATTCTCGATTATCTCGACACAGGTAAGAGACAGAGGAGAACAAGTGTATGGTTTTAGAGAGCCACGAGCACCAGGAATAAGGATCTACCGTTGTCATTTCGTTCCGTCGACATTCGGTTCCGGAGCGACACGAACGGGGACTTAGAATTTTTTCGCTCGGGCTCCGGAGCGACACGAACGGGGACTTAGAATTTTTTCGCTCGGGCTCCGGAGCGACACGATCGCTCCGTTATTCTACGTTCTCTCGGTCCACGGGCATCAGAGAGCAAAGCAGCCTAATAGTTTTAGAGTGCCTGAACGATCAGGAATATGGATCTAACGTTCTCGTTTCGAACCGACGACTTTCGGTTCCGGAGCGACACGAACGCTCCATGATTCTCGATTATCTCGACACAGGTAAGAGACAGAGGAGAACAAGTGTATGGTTTTAGAGAGCCACGAGCACCAGGAATAAGGATCTACCGTTGTCATTTCGTTCCGTCGACATTCGGTTCCGGAGCGACACGAACGAGGACTTAGAATTTTTTCGCTCGGGCTCCGGAGCGACACGAACGGGGACTTAGAATTTTTTCGCTCGGGCTCCGGAGCGACACGATCGCTCCGTTATTCTACGTTCTCTCGGTCCACGGGCATCAGAGAGCAAAGCAGCCTAATAGTTTTAGAGTGCCTGAACGATCAGGAATATGGATCTAACGTTCTCGTTTCGAACCGACGACTTTCGGTTCCGGAGCGACACGAACGCTCCATGATTCTCGATTATCTCGACACAGGTAAGAGACAGAGGAGAACAAGTGTATGGTTTTAGAGAGCCACGAGCACCAGGAATAAGGATCTACCGTTGTCATTTCGTTCCGTCGACATTCGGTTCCGGAGCGACACGAACGGGGACTTAGAATTTTTTCGCTCGGGCTCCGGAGCGACACGAGCGGGGACTTAGAATTTTTTCGCTCGGGCTCCGGAGCGACACGATCGCTCCGTTATTCTACGTTCTCTCGGTCCACGGGCATCAGAGAGCAAAACAGCCTAATAGTTTTAGAGTGCCTGAACGATCAGGAATATGGATCTAACGTTCTCGTTTCGAACCGACGACTTTCGGTTCCGGAGCGACACGAACGCTCCATGATTCTCGATTATCTCGACACAGGTAAGAGACAGAGGAGAACAAGTGTATGGTTTTAGAGAGCCACGAGCACCAGGAATAAGGATCTACCGTTGTCATTTCGTTCCGTCGACATTCGGTTCCGGAGCGACACGAACGGGGACTTAGAATTTTTTCGCTCGGGCTCCGGAGCGACACGATCGCTCCGTTATTCTACGTTCTCTCGGTCCACGGGCATCAGAGAGCAAAACAGCCTAATAGTTTTAGAGTGCCTGAACGATCAGGAATATGGATCTAACGTTCTCGTTTCGAACCGACGACTTTCGGTTCCGGAGCGACACGAACGGTCCATGATTCTCGATTATCTCGACACAGGTAAGAGACAGAGGAGAACAAGTGTATGGTTTTAGAGAGCCACGAGCACCAGGAATAAGGATCTACCGTTGTCATTTCGTTCCGTCGACATTCGGTTCCGGAGCGACACGAACGGGGACTTAGAATTTTTTCGCTCGGGCTCCGGAGCGACACGAACGGGGACTTAGAATTTTTTCGCTCGGGCTCCGGAGCGACACGATCGCTCCGTTATTCTACGTTCTCTCGGTCCACGGGCATCAGAGAGCAAAGCAGCCTAATAGTTTTAGAGTGCCTGAACGATCAGGAATATGGATCTAACGTTCTCGTTTCGAACCGACGACTTTCGGTTCCGGAGCGACACGAACGCTCCATGATTCTCGATTATCTCGACACAGGTAAGAGACAGAGGAGAACAAGTGAATGGTTTTAGAGAGCCACGAGCACCAGGAATAAAGATCTACCGTTGTCATTTCGTTCCGTCGACATTCGGTTCCGGAGCGACACGAACGGGGACTTAGAATTTTTTCGCTCGGGCTCCGGAGCGACACGAACGGGGACTTAGAATTTTTTCGCTCGGGCTTCGGAGCGACACGATCGCTCCCTTATTCTACGTTCTCTCGGTCCACGGGCATCAGAGAGCAAAACAGCCTAATAGTTTTAGAGTGCCTGAACGATCAGGAATATGGATCTAACGTTCTCGTTTCGAACCGACGACTTTCGGTTCCGGAGCGACACGAACGCTCCATGATTCTCGATTATCTCGACACAGGTAAGAGACAGAGGAGAACAAGTGTATGGTTTTAGAGAGCCACGAGCACCAGGAATAAGGATCTACCGTTGTCATTTCGTTCCGTCGACATTCGGTTCCGGAGCGACACGAACGGGGACTTAGAATTTTTTCGCTCGGGCTCCGGAGCGACACGATCGCTCCGTTATTCTACGTTCTCTCGGTCCACGGGCATCAGAGAGCAAAACAGCCTAATAGTTTTAGAGTGCCTGAACGATCAGGAATATGGATCTAACGTTCTCGTTTCGAACCGACGACTTTCGGTTCCGGAGCGACACGAACGCTCCATGATTCTCGATTATCTCGACACAGGTAAGAGACAGAGGAGAACAAGTGTATGGTTTTAGAGAGCCACGAGCACCAGGAATAAGGATCTACCGTTGTCATTTCGTTCCGTCGACATTCGGTTCCGGAGCGACACGAACGAGGACTTAGAATTTTTTCGCTCGGGCTCCGGAGCGACACGAACGGGGACTTAGAATTTTTTCGCTCGGGCTCCGGAGCGACACGATCGCTCCCTTATTCTACGTTCTCTCGGTCCACGGGCATCAGAGAGCAAAACAGCCTAATAGTTTAGAGTGCCTGAACGATCAGGAATATGGATCTAACGTTCTCGTTTCGAACCGACGACTTTCGGTTCCGGAGCGACACGAACGCTCCATGATTCTCGATTATCTCGACACAGGTAAGAGACAGAGGAGAACAAGTGTATGGTTTTAGAGAGCCGCGAGCACCAGGAATAAGGATCTACCGTTGTCATTTCGTTCCGTCGACATTCGGTTCCGGAGCGACACGAACGGGGACTTAGAATTTTTTCGCTCGGGCTCCGGAGCGACACGAACGGGGACTTAGAATTTTTTCGCTCGGGCTCCGGAGCGACACGATCGCTCCGTTATTCTACGTTCTCTCGGTCCACGGGCATCAGAGAGCAAAACAGCCTAATAGTTTTAGAGTGCCTGAACGATCAGGAATATGGATCTAACGTTCTCGTTTCGAACCGACGACTTTCGGTTCCGGAGCGACACGAACGCTCCATGATTCTCGATTATCTCGACACAGGTAAGAGACAGAGGAGAACAAGTGTATGGTTTTAGAGAGCCACGAGCACCAGGAATAAGGATCTACCGTTGTCATTTCGTTCCGTCGACATTCGGTTCCGGAGCGACACGAACGGGGACTTAGAATTTTTTCGCTCGGGCTCCGGAGCGACACGAACGGGGACTTAGAATTTTTTCGCTCGGGCTCCGGAGCGACACGATCGCTCCGTTATTCTACGTTCTCTCGGTCCACGGGCATCAGAGAGCAAAGCAGCCTAATAGTTTTAGAGTGCCTGAACGATCAGGAATATGGATCTAACGTTCTCGTTTCGAACCGACGACTTTCGGTTCCGGAGCGACACGAACGCTCCATGATTCTCGATTATCTCGACACAGGTAAGAGACAGAGGAGAACAAGTGAATGGTTTTAGAGAGCCACGAGCACCAGGAATAAAGATCTACCGTTGTCATTTCGTTCCGTCGACATTCGGTTCCGGAGCGACACGAACGGGGACTTAGAATTTTTTCGCTCGGGCTCCGGAGCGACACGAACGGGGACTTAGAATTTTTTCGCTCGGGCTCCGGAGCGACACGATCGCTCCCTTATTCTACGTTCTCTCGGTCCACGGGCATCAGAGAGCAAAACAGCCTAATAGTTTTAGAGTGCCTGAACGATCAGGAATATGGATCTAACGTTCTCGTTTCGAACCGACGACTTTCGGTTCCGGAGCGACACGAACGCTCCATGATTCTCGATTATCTCGACACAGGTAAGAGACAGAGGAGAACAAGTGTATGGTTTTAGAGAGCCACGAGCACCAGGAATAAGGATCTACCGTTGTCATTTCGTTCCGTCGACATTCGGTTCCGGAGCGACACGAACGGGGACTTAGAATTTTTTCGCTCGGGCTCCGGAGCGACACGATCGCTCCGTTATTCTACGTTCTCTCGGTCCACGGGCATCAGAGAGCAAAACAGCCTAATAGTTTTAGAGTGCCTGAACGATCAGGAATATGGATCTAACGTTCTCGTTTCGAACCGACGACTTTCGGTTCCGGAGCGACACGAACGCTCCATGATTCTCGATTATCTCGACACAGGTAAGAGACAGAGGAGAACAAGTGTATGGTTTTAGAGAGCCACGAGCACCAGGAATAAGGATCTACCGTTGTCATTTCGTTCCGTCGACATTCGGTTCCGGAGCGACACGAACGAGGACTTAGAATTTTTTCGCTCGGGCTCCGGAGCGACACGAACGGGGACTTAGAATTTTTTCGCTCGGGCTCCGGAGCGACACGATCGCTCCGTTATTCTACGTTCTCTCGGTCCACGGGCATCAGAGAGCAAAGCAGCCTAATAGTTTTAGAGTGCCTGAACGATCAGGAATATGGATCTAACGTTCTCGTTTCGAACCGACGACTTTCGGTTCCGGAGCGACACGAACGCTCCATGATTCTCGATTATCTCGACACAGGTAAGAGACAGAGGAGAACAAGTGTATGGTTTTAGAGAGCCACGAGCACCAGGAATAAGGATCTACCGTTGTCATTTCGTTCCGTCGACATTCGGTTCCGGAGCGACACGAACGGGGACTTAGAATTTTTTCGCTCGGGCTCCGGAGCGACACGAACGGGGACTTAGAATTTTTTCGCTCGGGCTCCGGAGCGACACGATCGCTCCGTTATTCTACGTTCTCTCGGTCCACGGGCATCAGAGAGCAAAACAGCCTAATAGTTTTAGAGTGCCTGAACGATCAGGAATATGGATCTAACGTTCTCGTTTCGAACCGACGACTTTCGGTTCCGGAGCGACACGAACGCTCCATGATTCTCGATTATCTCGACACAGGTAAGAGACAGAGGAGAACAAGTGTATGGTTTTAGAGAGCCACGAGCACCAGGAATAAGGATCTACCGTTGTCATTTCGTTCCGTCGACATTCGGTTCCGGAGCGACACGAACGGGGACTTAGAATTTTTTCGCTCGGGCTCCGGAGCGACACGATCGCTCCGTTATTCTACGTTCTCTCGGTCCACGGGCATCAGAGAGCAAAACAGCCTAATAGTTTTAGAGTGCCTGAACGATCAGGAATATGGATCTAACGTTCTCGTTTCGAACCGACGACTTTCGGTTCCGGAGCGACACGAACGGTCCATGATTCTCGATTATCTCGACACAGGTAAGAGACAGAGGAGAACAAGTGTATGGTTTTAGAGAGCCACGAGCACCAGGAATAAGGATCTACCGTTGTCATTTCGTTCCGTCGACATTCGGTTCCGGAGCGACACGAACGGGGACTTAGAATTTTTTCGCTCGGGCTCCGGAGCGACACGAACGGGGACTTAGAATTTTTTCGCTCGGGCTCCGGAGCGACACGATCGCTCCGTTATTCTACGTTCTCTCGGTCCACGGGCATCAGAGAGCAAAGCAGCCTAATAGTTTTAGAGTGCCTGAACGATCAGGAATATGGATCTAACGTTCTCGTTTCGAACCGACGACTTTCGGTTCCGGAGCGACACGAACGCTCCATGATTCTCGATTATCTCGACACAGGTAAGAGACAGAGGAGAACAAGTGTATGGTTTTAGAGAGCCACGAGCACCAGGAATAAGGATCTACCGTTGTCATTTCGTTCCGTCGACATTCGGTTCCGGAGCGACACGAACGAGGACTTAGAATTTTTTCGCTCGGGCTCCGGAGCGACACGAACGGGGACTTAGAATTTTTTCGCTCGGGCTCCGGAGCGACACGATCGCTCCGTTATTCTACGTTCTCTCGGTCCACGGGCATCAGAGAGCAAAGCAGCCTAATAGTTTTAGAGTGCCTGAACGATCAGGAATATGGATCTAACGTTCTCGTTTCGAACCGACGACTTTCGGTTCCGGAGCGACACGAACGCTCCATGATTCTCGATTATCTCGACACAGGTAAGAGACAGAGGAGAACAAGTGTATGGTTTTAGAGAGCCACGAGCACCAGGAATAAGGATCTACCGTTGTCATTTCGTTCCGTCGACATTCGGTTCCGGAGCGACACGAACGGGGACTTAGAATTTTTTCGCTCGGGCTCCGGAGCGACACGAGCGGGGACTTAGAATTTTTTCGCTCGGGCTCCGGAGCGACACGATCGCTCCGTTATTCTACGTTCTCTCGGTCCACGGGCATCAGAGAGCAAAACAGCCTAATAGTTTTAGAGTGCCTGAACGATCAGGAATATGGATCTAACGTTCTCGTTTCGAACCGACGACTTTCGGTTCCGGAGCGACACGAACGCTCCATGATTCTCGATTATCTCGACACAGGTAAGAGACAGAGGAGAACAAGTGTATGGTTTTAGAGAGCCACGAGCACCAGGAATAAGGATCTACCGTTGTCATTTCGTTCCGTCGACATTCGGTTCCGGAGCGACACGAACGGGGACTTAGAATTTTTTCGCTCGGGCTCCGGAGCGACACGATCGCTCCGTTATTCTACGTTCTCTCGGTCCACGGGCATCAGAGAGCAAAACAGCCTAATAGTTTTAGAGTGCCTGAACGATCAGGAATATGGATCTAACGTTCTCGTTTCGAACCGACGACTTTCGGTTCCGGAGCGACACGAACGGTCCATGATTCTCGATTATCTCGACACAGGTAAGAGACAGAGGAGAACAAGTGTATGGTTTTAGAGAGCCACGAGCACCAGGAATAAGGATCTACCGTTGTCATTTCGTTCCGTCGACATTCGGTTCCGGAGCGACACGAACGGGGACTTAGAATTTTTTCGCTCGGGCTCCGGAGCGACACGAACGGGGACTTAGAATTTTTTCGCTCGGGCTCCGGAGCGACACGATC
The DNA here is from genome assembly GCF_051401765.1 of Calliopsis andreniformis. NCBI lineage: Eukaryota > Metazoa > Arthropoda > Insecta > Hymenoptera > Andrenidae > Calliopsis > Calliopsis andreniformis. The sequence continues at coordinate 248,855 of NW_027480706.1, read as the reverse complement.
GCTCCGTTATTCTACGTTCTCTCGGTCCACGGGCATCAGAGAGCAAAGCAGCCTAATAGTTTTAGAGTGCCTGAACGATCAGGAATATGGATCTAACGTTCTCGTTTCGAACCGACGACTTTCGGTTCCGGAGCGACACGAACGCTCCATGATTCTCGATTATCTCGACACAGGTAAGAGACAGAGGAGAACAAGTGTATGGTTTTAGAGAGCCACGAGCACCAGGAATAAGGATCTACCGTTGTCATTTCGTTCCGTCGACATTCGGTTCCGGAGCGACACGAACGAGGACTTAGAATTTTTTCGCTCGGGCTCCGGAGCGACACGAACGGGGACTTAGAATTTTTTCGCTCGGGCTCCGGAGCGACACGATCGCTCCGTTATTCTACGTTCTCTCGGTCCACGGGCATCAGAGAGCAAAGCAGCCTAATAGTTTTAGAGTGCCTGAACGATCAGGAATATGGATCTAACGTTCTCGTTTCGAACCGACGACTTTCGGTTCCGGAGCGACACGAACGCTCCATGATTCTCGATTATCTCGACACAGGTAAGAGACAGAGGAGAACAAGTGTATGGTTTTAGAGAGCCACGAGCACCAGGAATAAGGATCTACCGTTGTCATTTCGTTCCGTCGACATTCGGTTCCGGAGCGACACGAACGGGGACTTAGAATTTTTTCGCTCGGGCTCCGGAGCGACACGAGCGGGGACTTAGAATTTTTTCGCTCGGGCTCCGGAGCGACACGATCGCTCCGTTATTCTACGTTCTCTCGGTCCACGGGCATCAGAGAGCAAAACAGCCTAATAGTTTTAGAGTGCCTGAACGATCAGGAATATGGATCTAACGTTCTCGTTTCGAACCGACGACTTTCGGTTCCGGAGCGACACGAACGCTCCATGATTCTCGATTATCTCGACACAGGTAAGAGACAGAGGAGAACAAGTGTATGGTTTTAGAGAGCCACGAGCACCAGGAATAAGGATCTACCGTTGTCATTTCGTTCCGTCGACATTCGGTTCCGGAGCGACACGAACGGGGACTTAGAATTTTTTCGCTCGGGCTCCGGAGCGACACGATCGCTCCGTTATTCTACGTTCTCTCGGTCCACGGGCATCAGAGAGCAAAACAGCCTAATAGTTTTAGAGTGCCTGAACGATCAGGAATATGGATCTAACGTTCTCGTTTCGAACCGACGACTTTCGGTTCCGGAGCGACACGAACGGTCCATGATTCTCGATTATCTCGACACAGGTAAGAGACAGAGGAGAACAAGTGTATGGTTTTAGAGAGCCACGAGCACCAGGAATAAGGATCTACCGTTGTCATTTCGTTCCGTCGACATTCGGTTCCGGAGCGACACGAACGGGGACTTAGAATTTTTTCGCTCGGGCTCCGGAGCGACACGAACGGGGACTTAGAATTTTTTCGCTCGGGCTCCGGAGCGACACGATCGCTCCGTTATTCTACGTTCTCTCGGTCCACGGGCATCAGAGAGCAAAGCAGCCTAATAGTTTTAGAGTGCCTGAACGATCAGGAATATGGATCTAACGTTCTCGTTTCGAACCGACGACTTTCGGTTCCGGAGCGACACGAACGCTCCATGATTCTCGATTATCTCGACACAGGTAAGAGACAGAGGAGAACAAGTGAATGGTTTTAGAGAGCCACGAGCACCAGGAATAAAGATCTACCGTTGTCATTTCGTTCCGTCGACATTCGGTTCCGGAGCGACACGAACGGGGACTTAGAATTTTTTCGCTCGGGCTCCGGAGCGACACGAACGGGGACTTAGAATTTTTTCGCTCGGGCTTCGGAGCGACACGATCGCTCCCTTATTCTACGTTCTCTCGGTCCACGGGCATCAGAGAGCAAAACAGCCTAATAGTTTTAGAGTGCCTGAACGATCAGGAATATGGATCTAACGTTCTCGTTTCGAACCGACGACTTTCGGTTCCGGAGCGACACGAACGCTCCATGATTCTCGATTATCTCGACACAGGTAAGAGACAGAGGAGAACAAGTGTATGGTTTTAGAGAGCCACGAGCACCAGGAATAAGGATCTACCGTTGTCATTTCGTTCCGTCGACATTCGGTTCCGGAGCGACACGAACGGGGACTTAGAATTTTTTCGCTCGGGCTCCGGAGCGACACGATCGCTCCGTTATTCTACGTTCTCTCGGTCCACGGGCATCAGAGAGCAAAACAGCCTAATAGTTTTAGAGTGCCTGAACGATCAGGAATATGGATCTAACGTTCTCGTTTCGAACCGACGACTTTCGGTTCCGGAGCGACACGAACGCTCCATGATTCTCGATTATCTCGACACAGGTAAGAGACAGAGGAGAACAAGTGTATGGTTTTAGAGAGCCACGAGCACCAGGAATAAGGATCTACCGTTGTCATTTCGTTCCGTCGACATTCGGTTCCGGAGCGACACGAACGAGGACTTAGAATTTTTTCGCTCGGGCTCCGGAGCGACACGAACGGGGACTTAGAATTTTTTCGCTCGGGCTCCGGAGCGACACGATCGCTCCCTTATTCTACGTTCTCTCGGTCCACGGGCATCAGAGAGCAAAACAGCCTAATAGTTTTAGAGTGCCTGAACGATCAGGAATATGGATCTAACGTTCTCGTTTCGAACCGACGACTTTCGGTTCCGGAGCGACACGAACGCTCCATGATTCTCGATTATCTCGACACAGGTAAGAGACAGAGGAGAACAAGTGTATGGTTTTAGAGAGCCGCGAGCACCAGGAATAAGGATCTACCGTTGTCATTTCGTTCCGTCGACATTCGGTTCCGGAGCGACACGAACGGGGACTTAGAATTTTTTCGCTCGGGCTCCGGAGCGACACGAACGGGGACTTAGAATTTTTTCGCTCGGGCTCCGGAGCGACACGATCGCTCCGTTATTCTACGTTCTCTCGGTCCACGGGCATCAGAGAGCAAAACAGCCTAATAGTTTTAGAGTGCCTGAACGATCAGGAATATGGATCTAACGTTCTCGTTTCGAACCGACGACTTTCGGTTCCGGAGCGACACGAACGCTCCATGATTCTCGATTATCTCGACACAGGTAAGAGACAGAGGAGAACAAGTGTATGGTTTTAGAGAGCCACGAGCACCAGGAATAAGGATCTACCGTTGTCATTTCGTTCCGTCGACATTCGGTTCCGGAGCGACACGAACGGGGACTTAGAATTTTTTCGCTCGGGCTCCGGAGCGACACGAACGGGGACTTAGAATTTTTTCGCTCGGGCTCCGGAGCGACACGATCGCTCCGTTATTCTACGTTCTCTCGGTCCACGGGCATCAGAGAGCAAAGCAGCCTAATAGTTTTAGAGTGCCTGAACGATCAGGAATATGGATCTAACGTTCTCGTTTCGAACCGACGACTTTCGGTTCCGGAGCGACACGAACGCTCCATGATTCTCGATTATCTCGACACAGGTAAGAGACAGAGGAGAACAAGTGAATGGTTTTAGAGAGCCACGAGCACCAGGAATAAAGATCTACCGTTGTCATTTCGTTCCGTCGACATTCGGTTCCGGAGCGACACGAACGGGGACTTAGAATTTTTTCGCTCGGGCTCCGGAGCGACACGAACGGGGACTTAGAATTTTTTCGCTCGGGCTCCGGAGCGACACGATCGCTCCCTTATTCTACGTTCTCTCGGTCCACGGGCATCAGAGAGCAAAACAGCCTAATAGTTTTAGAGTGCCTGAACGATCAGGAATATGGATCTAACGTTCTCGTTTCGAACCGACGACTTTCGGTTCCGGAGCGACACGAACGCTCCATGATTCTCGATTATCTCGACACAGGTAAGAGACAGAGGAGAACAAGTGTATGGTTTTAGAGAGCCGCGAGCACCAGGAATAAGGATCTACCGTTGTCATTTCGTTCCGTCGACATTCGGTTCCGGAGCGACACGAACGGGGACTTAGAATTTTTTCGCTCGGGCTCCGGAGCGACACGAACGGGGACTTAGAATTTTTTCGCTCGGGCTCCGGAGCGACACGATCGCTCCGTTATTCTACGTTCTCTCGGTCCACGGGCATCAGAGAGCAAAACAGCCTAATAGTTTTAGAGTGCCTGAACGATCAGGAATATGGATCTAACGTTCTCGTTTCGAACCGACGACTTTCGGTTCCGGAGCGACACGAACGCTCCATGATTCTCGATTATCTCGACACAGGTAAGAGACAGAGGAGAACAAGTGTATGGTTTTAGAGAGCCACGAGCACCAGGAATAAGGATCTACCGTTGTCATTTCGTTCCGTCGACATTCGGTTCCGGAGCGACACGAACGGGGACTTAGAATTTTTTCGCTCGGGCTCCGGAGCGACACGATCGCTCCGTTATTCTACGTTCTCTCGGTCCACGGGCATCAGAGAGCAAAACAGCCTAATAGTTTTAGAGTGCCTGAACGATCAGGAATATGGATCTAACGTTCTCGTTTCGAACCGACGACTTTCGGTTCCGGAGCGACACGAACGCTCCATGATTCTCGATTATCTCGACACAGGTAAGAGACAGAGGAGAACAAGTGTATGGTTTTAGAGAGCCACGAGCACCAGGAATAAGGATCTACCGTTGTCATTTCGTTCCGTCGACATTCGGTTCCGGAGCGACACGAACGGGGACTTAGAATTTTTTCGCTCGGGCTCCGGAGCGACACGAACGGGGACTTAGAATTTTTTCGCTCGGGCTCCGGAGCGACACGATCGCTCCGTTATTCTACGTTCTCTCGGTCCACGGGCATCAGAGAGCAAAACAGCCTAATAGTTTTAGAGTGCCTGAACGATCAGGAATATGGATCTAACGTTCTCGTTTCGAACCGACGACTTTCGGTTCCGGAGCGACACGAACGCTCCATGATTCTCGATTATCTCGACACAGGTAAGAGACAGAGGAGAACAAGTGTATGGTTTTAGAGAGCCACGAGCACCAGGAATAAGGATCTACCGTTGTCATTTCGTTCCGTCGACATTCGGTTCCGGAGCGACACGAACGGGGACTTAGAATTTTTTCGCTCGGGCTCCGGAGCGACACGATCGCTCCGTTATTCTACGTTCTCTCGGTCCACGGGCATCAGAGAGCAAAACAGCCTAATAGTTTTAGAGTGCCTGAACGATCAGGAATATGGATCTAACGTTCTCGTTTCGAACCGACGACTTTCGGTTCCGGAGCGACACGAACGCTCCATGATTCTCGATTATCTCGACACAGGTAAGAGACAGAGGAGAACAAGTGTATGGTTTTAGAGAGCCACGAGCACCAGGAATAAGGATCTACCGTTGTCATTTCGTTCCGTCGACATTCGGTTCCGGAGCGACACGAACGGGGACTTAGAATTTTTTCGCTCGGGCTCCGGAGCGACACGATCGCTCCGTTATTCTACGTTCTCTCGGTCCACGGGCATCAGAGAGCAAAACAGCCTAATAGTTTTAGAGTGCCTGAACGATCAGGAATATGGATCTAACGTTCTCGTTTCGAACCGACGACTTTCGGTTCCGGAGCGACACGAACGCTCCATGATTCTCGATTATCTCGACACAGGTAAGAGACAGAGGAGAACAAGTGTATGGTTTTAGAGAGCCACGAGCACCAGGAATAAGGATCTACCGTTGTCATTTCGTTCCGTCGACATTCGGTTCCGGAGCGACACGAACGGGGACTTAGAATTTTTTCGCTCGGGCTCCGGAGCGACACGAACGGGGACTTAGAATTTTTTCGCTCGGGCTCCGGAGCGACACGATCGCTCCGTTATTCTACGTTCTCTCGGTCCACGGGCATCAGAGACCAAAACAGCCTAATAGTTTTAGAGTGCCTGAACGATCAGGAATATGGATCTAACGTTCTCGTTTCGAACCGACGACTTTCGGTTCCGGAGCGACACGAACGCTCCATGATTCTCGATTATCTCGACACAGGTAAGAGACAGAGGAGAACAAGTGTATGGTTTTAGAGAGCCACGAGCACCAGGAATAAGGATCTACCGTTGTCATTTCGTTCCGTCGACATTCGGTTCCGGAGCGACACGAACGGGGACTTAGAATTTTTTCGCTCGGGCTCCGGAGCGACACGAACGGGGACTTAGAATTTTTTCGCTCGGGCTCCGGAGCGACACGATCGCTCCGTTATTCTACGTTCTCTCGGTCCACGGGCATCAGAGAGCAAAACAGCCTAATAGTTTTAGAGTGCCTGAACGATCAGGAATATGGATCTAACGTTCTCGTTTCGAACCGACGACTTTCGGTTCCGGAGCGACACGAACGCTCCATGATTCTCGATTATCTCGACACAGGTAAGAGACAGAGGAGAACAAGTGTATGGTTTTAGAGAGCCACGAGCACCAGGAATAAGGATCTACCGTTGTCATTTCGTTCCGTCGACATTCGGTTCCGGAGCGACACGAACGGGGACTTAGAATTTTTTCGCTCGGGCTCCGGAGCGACACGAACGGGGACTTAGAATTTTTTCGCTCGGGCTCCGGAGCGACACGATCGCTCCGTTATTCTACGTTCTCTCGGTCCACGGGCATCAGAGACCAAAACAGCCTAATAGTTTTAGAGTGCCTGAACGATCAGGAATATGGATCTAACGTTCTCGTTTCGAACCGACGACTTTCGGTTCCGGAGCGACACGAACGCTCCATGATTCTCGATTATCTCGACACAGGTAAGAGACAGAGGAGAACAAGTGTATGGTTTTAGAGAGCCACGAGCACCAGGAATAAGGATCTACCGTTGTCATTGCGTTCCGTCGACATTCGGTTCCGGAGCGACACGAACGGGGACTTAGAATTTTTTCGCTCGGGCTCCGGAGCGACACGAACGGGGACTTAGAATTTTTTCGCTCGGGCTCCGGAGCGACACGATCGCTTCGTTATTCTACGTTCTCTCGGTCCACGGGCATCAGAGAGCAAAACAGCCTAATAGTTTTAGAGTGCCTGAACGATCAGGAATATGGATCTAACGTTCTCGTTTCGAACCGACGACTTTCGGTTCCGGAGCGACACGAACGCTCCATGATTCTCGATTATCTCGACACAGGTAAGAGACAGAGGAGAACAAGTGTATGGTTTTAGAGAGCCACGAGCACCAGGAATAAGGATCTACCGTTGTCATTTCGTTCCGTCGACATTCGGTTCCGGAGCGACACGAACGGGGACTTAGAATTTTTTCGCTCGGGCTCCGGAGCGACACGAACGGGGACTTAGAATTTTTTCGCTCGGGCTCCGGAGCGACACAAACGGGGACTTAGAATTTTTTCGCTCGGGCTCCGGAGCGACACGATCGCTCCGTTATTCTACGTTCTCTCGGTCCACGGGCATCAGAGAGCAAAACAGCCTAATAGTTTTAGAGTGCCTGAACGATCAGGAATATGGATCTAACGTTCTCGTTTCGAACCGACGACTTTCGGTTCCGGAGCGACACGAACGCTCCATGATTCTCGATTATCTCGACACAGGTGAGAGACAGAGGAGAACAAGTGTATGGTTTTAGAGAGCCACGAGCACCAGGAATAAGGATCTACCGTTGTCATTTCGTTCCGTCGACATTCGGTTCCGGAGCGACACGAACGGGGACTTAGAATTTTTTCGCTCGGGCTCCGGAGCGACACGAACGGGGACTTAGAATTTTTTCGCTCGGGCTCCGGAGCGACACGAACGGGGACTTAGAATTTTTTCGCTCGGGCTCCGGAGCGACACGATCGCTCCGTTATTCTACGTTCTCTCGGTCCACGGGCATCAGAGAGCAAAACAGCCTAATAGTTTTAGAGTGCCTCAACGATCAGGAATATGGATCTAACGTTCTCGTTTCGAACCGACGACTTTCGGTTCCGGAGCGACACGAACGCTCCATGATTCTCGATTATCTCGACACAGGTAAGAGACAGAGGAGAACAAGTGTATGGTTTTAGAGAGCCACGAGCACCAGGAATAAGGATCTACCGTTGTCATTTCGTTCCGTCGACATTCGGTTCCGGAGCGACACGAACGGGGACTTAGAATTTTTTCGCTCGGGCTCCGGAGCGACACGAACGGGGACTTAGAATTTTTTCGCTCGGGCTCCGGAGCGACACGATCGCTCCGTTATTCTACGTTCTCTCGGTCCACGGGCATCAGAGAGCAAAACAGCCTAATAGTTTTAGAGTGCCTCAACGATCAGGAATATGGATCCAACGTTCTCGTTTCGAACCGACGACTTTCGGTTCCGGAGCGACACGAACGCTCCATGATTCTCGATTATCTCGACACAGGTAAGAGACAGAGGAGAACAAGTGTATGGTTTTAGAGAGCCACGAGCACCAGGAATAAGGATCTACCGTTGTCATTTCGTTCCGTCGACATTCGGTTCCGGAGCGACACGAACGGGGACTTAGAATTTTTTCGCTCGGGCTCCGGAGCGACACGAACGGGGACTTAGAATTTTTTCGCTCGGGCTCCGGAGCGACACGATCGCTCCGTTATTCTACGTTCTCTCGGTCCACGGGCATCAGAGAGCAAAACAGCCTAATAGTTTTAGAGTGCCTGAACGATCAGGAATATGGATCTAACGTTCTCGTTTCGAACCGACGACTTTCGGTTCCGGAGCGACACGAACGCTCCATGATTCTCGATTATCTCGACACAGGTAAGAGACAGAGGAGAACAAGTGTATGGTTTTAGAGAGCCACGAGCACCAGGAATAAGGATCTACCGTTGTCATTTCGTTCCGTCGACATTCGGTTCCGGAGCGACACGAACGGGGACTTAGAATTTTTTCGCTCGGGCTCCGGAGCGACACGATCGCTCCGTTATTCTACGTTCTCTCGGTCCACGGGCATCAGAGAGCAAAACAGCCTAATAGTTTTAGAGTGCCTGAACGATCAGGAATATGGATCTAACGTTCTCGTTTCGAACCGACGACTTTCGGTTCCGGAGCGACACGAACGCTCCATGATTCTCGATTATCTCGACACAGGTAAGAGACAGAGGAGAACAAGTGTATGGTTTTAGAGAGCCACGAGCACCAGGAATAAGGATCTACCGTTGTCATTTCGTTCCGTCGACATTCGGTTCCGGAGCGACACGAACGGGGACTTAGAATTTTTTCGCTCGGGCTCCGGAGCGACACGATCGCTCCGTTATTCTACGTTCTCTCGGTCCACGGGCATCAGAGAGCAAAACAGCCTAATAGTTTTAGAGTGCCTGAACGATCAGGAATATGGATCTAACGTTCTCGTTTCGAACCGACGACTTTCGGTTCCGGAGCGACACGAACGCTCCATGATTCTCGATTATCTCGACACAGGTAAGAGACAGAGGAGAACAAGTGTATGGTTTTAGAGAGCCACGAGCACCAGGAATAAGGATCTACCGTTGTCATTTCGTTCCGTCGACATTCGGTTCCGGAGCGACACGAACGGGGACTTAGAATTTTTTCGCTCGGGCTCCGGAGCGACACGAACGGGGACTTAGAATTTTTTCGCTCGGGCTCCGGAGCGACACGATCGCTCCGTTATTCTACGTTCTCTCGGTCCACGGGCATCAGAGAGCAAAACAGCCTAATAGTTTTAGAGTGCCTGAACGATCAGGAATATGGATCTAACGTTCTCGTTTCGAACCGACGACTTTCGGTTCCGGAGCGACACGAACGCTCCATGATTCTCGATTATCTCGACACAGGTAAGAGACAGAGGAGAACAAGTGTATGGTTTTAGAGAGCCACGAGCACCAGGAATAAGGATCTACCGTTGTCATTGCGTTCCGTCGACATTCGGTTCCGGAGCGACACGAACGGGGACTTAGAATTTTTTCGCTCGGGCTCCGGAGCGACACGATCGCTCCGTTATTCTACGTTCTCTCGGTCCACGGGCATCAGAGAGCAAAACAGCCTAATAGTTTTAGAGTGCCTGAACGATCAGGAATATGGATCTAACGTTCTCGTTTCGAACCGACGACTTTCGGTTCCGGAGCGACACGAACGCTCCATGATTCTCGATTATCTCGACACAGGTAAGAGACAGAGGAGAACAAGTGTATGGTTTTAGAGAGCCACGAGCACCAGGAATAAGGATCTACCGTTGTCATTGCGTTCCGTCGACATTCGGTTCCGGAGCGACACGAACGGGGACTTAGAATTTTTTCGCTCGGGCTCCGGAGCGACACGAACGGGGACTCAGAATTTTTTCGCTCGGGCTCCGGAGCGACACGATCGCTTCGTTATTCTACGTTCTCTCGGTCCACGGGCATCAGAGAGCAAAACAGCCTAATAGTTTTAGAGTGCCTGAACGATCAGGAATATGGATCTAACGTTCTCGTTTCGAACCGACGACTTTCGGTTCCGGAGCGACACGAACGCTCCATGATTCTCGATTATCTCGACACAGGTAAGAGACAGAGGAGAACAAGTGTATGGTTTTAGAGAGCCACGAGCACCAGGAATAAGGATCTACCGTTGTCATTTCGTTCCGTCGACATTCGGTTCCGGAGCGACACGAACGGGGACTTAGAATTTTTTCGCTCGGGCTCCGGAGCGACACGAACGGGGACTTAGAATTTTTTCGCTCGGGCTCCGGAGCGACACGATCGCTCCGTTATTCTACGTTCTCTCGGTCCACGGGCATCAGAGACCAAAACAGCCTAATAGTTTTAGAGTGCCTGAACGATCGGGAATATGGATCTAACGTTCTCGTTTCGAACCGACGACTTTCGGTTCCGGAGCGACACGAACGCTCCATGATTCTCGATTATCTCGACACAGGTAAGAGACAGAGGAGAACAAGTGTATGGTTTTAGAGAGCCACGAGCACCAGGAATAAGGATCTACCGTTGTCATTTCGTTCCGTCGACATTCGGTTCCGGAGCGACACGAACGGGGACTTAGAATTTTTTCGCTCGGGCTCCGGAGCGACACGAACGGGGACTTAGAATTTTTTCGCTCGGGCTCCGGAGCGACACGATCGCTCCGTTATTCTACGTTCTCTCGGTCCACGGGCATCAGAGAGCAAAACAGCCTAATAGTTTTAGAGTGCCTGAACGATCAGGAATATGGATCTAACGTTCTCGTTTCGAACCGACGACTTTCGGTTCCGGAGCGACACGAACGCTCCATGATTCTCGATTATCTCGACACAGGTAAGAGACAGAGGAGAACAAGTGTATGGTTTTAGAGAGCCACGAGCACCAGGAATAAGGATCTACCGTTGTCATTTCGTTCCGTCGACATTCGGTTCCGGAGCGACACGAACGGGGACTTAGAATTTTTTCGCTCGGGCTCCGGAGCGACACGATCGCTCCGTTATTCTACGTTCTCTCGGTCCACGGGCATCAGAGAGCAAAACAGCCTAATAGTTTTAGAGTGCCTGAACGATCAGGAATATGGATCTAACGTTCTCGTTTCGAACCGACGACTTTCGGTTCCGGAGCGACACGAACGCTCCATGATTCTCGATTATCTCGACACAGGTAAGAGACAGAGGAGAACAAGTGTATGGTTTTAGAGAGCCACGAGCACCAGGAATAAGGATCTACCGTTGTCATTTCGTTCCGTCGACATTCGGTTCCGGAGCGACACGAACGGGGACTTAGAATTTTTTCGCTCGGGCTCCGGAGCGACACGATCGCTCCGTTATTCTACGTTCTCTCGGTCCACGGGCATCAGAGAGCAAAACAGCCTAATAGTTTTAGAGTGCCTGAACGATCAGGAATATGGATCTAACGTTCTCGTTTCGAACCGACGACTTTCGGTTCCGGAGCGACACGAACGCTCCATGATTCTCGATTATCTCGACACAGGTAAGAGACAGAGGAGAACAAGTGTATGGTTTTAGAGAGCCACGAGCACCAGGAATAAGGATCTACCGTTGTCATTTCGTTCCGTCGACATTCGGTTCCGGAGCGACACGAACGGGGACTTAGAATTTTTTCGCTCGGGCTCCGGAGCGACACGAACGGGGACTTAGAATTTTTTCGCTCGGGCTCCGGAGCGACACGATCGCTCCGTTATTCTACGTTCTCTCGGTCCACGGGCATCAGAGAGCAAAACAGCCTAATAGTTTTAGAGTGCCTGAACGATCAGGAATATGGATCTAACGTTCTCGTTTCGAACCGACGACTTTCGGTTCCGGAGCGACACGAACGCTCCATGATTCTCGATTATCTCGACACAGGTAAGAGACAGAGGAGAACAAGTGTATGGTTTTAGAGAGCCACGAGCACCAGGAATAAGGATCTACCGTTGTCATTGCGTTCCGTCGACATTCGGTTCCGGAGCGACACGAACGGGGACTTAGAATTTTTTCGCTCGGGCTCCGGAGCGACACGATCGCTCCGTTATTCTACGTTCTCTCGGTCCACGGGCATCAGAGAGCAAAACAGCCTAATAGTTTTAGAGTGCCTGAACGATCAGGAATATGGATCTAACGTTCTCGTTTCGAACCGACGACTTTCGGTTCCGGAGCGACACGAACGCTCCATGATTCTCGATTATCTCGACACAGGTAAGAGACAGAGGAGAACAAGTGTATGGTTTTAGAGAGCCACGAGCACCAGGAATAAGGATCTACCGTTGTCATTGCGTTCCGTCGACATTCGGTTCCGGAGCGACACGAACGGGGACTTAGAATTTTTTCGCTCGGGCTCCGGAGCGACACGAACGGGGACTCAGAATTTTTTCGCTCGGGCTCCGGAGCGACACGATCGCTTCGTTATTCTACGTTCTCTCGGTCCACGGGCATCAGAGAGCAAAACAGCCTAATAGTTTTAGAGTGCCTGAACGATCAGGAATATGGATCTAACGTTCTCGTTTCGAACCGACGACTTTCGGTTCCGGAGCGACACGAACGCTCCATGATTCTCGATTATCTCGACACAGGTAAGAGACAGAGGAGAACAAGTGTATGGTTTTAGAGAGCCACGAGCACCAGGAATAAGGATCTACCGTTGTCATTTCGTTCCGTCGACATTCGGTTCCGGAGCGACACGAACGGGGACTTAGAATTTTTTCGCTCGGGCTCCGGAGCGACACGAACGGGGACTTAGAATTTTTTCGCTCGGGCTCCGGAGCGACACGATCGCTTCGTTATTCTACGTTCTCTCGGTCCACGGGCATCAGAGAGCAAAACAGCCTAATAGTTTTAGAGTGCCTGAACGATCAGGAATATGGATCTAACGTTCTCGTTTCGAACCGACGACTTTCGGTTCCGGAGCGACACGAACGCTCCATGATTCTCGATTATCTCGACACAGGTAAGAGACAGAGGAGAACAAGTGTATGGTTTTAGAGAGCCACGAGCACCAGGAATAAGGATCTACCGTTGTCATTTCGTTCCGTCGACATTCGGTTCCGGAGCGACACGAACGGGGACTTAGAATTTTTTCGCTCGGGCTCCGGAGCGACACGAACGGGGACTTAGAATTTTTTCGCTCGGGCTCCGGAGCGACACAAACGGGGACTTAGAATTTTTTCGCTCGGGCTCCGGAGCGACACGATCGCTCCGTTATTCTACGTTCTCTCGGTCCACGGGCATCAGAGAGCAAAACAGCCTAATAGTTTTAGAGTGCCTGAACGATCAGGAATATGGATCTAACGTTCTCGTTTCGAACCGACGACTTTCGGTTCCGGAGCGACACGAACGCTCCATGATTCTCGATTATCTCGACACAGGTGAGAGACAGAGGAGAACAAGTGTATGGTTTTAGAGAGCCACGAGCACCAGGAATAAGGATCTACCGTTGTCATTTCGTTCCGTCGACATTCGGTTCCGGAGCGACACGAACGGGGACTTAGAATTTTTTCGCTCGGGCTCCGGAGCGACACGAACGGGGACTTAGAATTTTTTCGCTCGGGCTCCGGAGCGACACGATCGCTCCGTTATTCTACGTTCTCTAGGTCCACGGGCATCAGAGAGCAAAGCAGCCTAATAGTTTTAGAGTGCCTGAACGATCAGGAATATGGATCTAACGTTCTCGTTTCGAACCGACGACTTTCGGTTCCGGAGCGACACGAACGCTCCATGATTCTCGATTATCTCGACACAGGTAAGAGACAGAGGAGAACAAGTGTATGGTTTTAGAGAGCCACGAGCACCAGGAATAAGGATCTACCGTTGTCATTTCGTTCCGTCGACATTCGGTTCCGGAGCGACACGAACGGGGACTTAGAATTTTTTCGCTCGGGCTCCGGAGCGACACGAACGGGGACTTAGAATTTTTTCGCTCGGGCTCCGGAGCGACACGATCGCTCCGTTATTCTACGTTCTCTCGGTCCACGGGCATCAGAGAGCAAAACAGCCTAATAGTTTTAGAGTGCCTGAACGATCAGGAATATGGATCTAACGTTCTCGTTTCGAACCGACGACTTTCGGTACCGGAGCGACACGAACGCTCCATGATTCTCGATTATCTCGACACAGGTAAGAGACAGAGGAGAACAAGTGTATGGTTTTAGAGAGCCACGAGCACCAGGAATAAGGATCTACCGTTGTCATTTCGTTCCGTCGACATTCGGTTCCGGAGCGACACGAACGGGGACTTAGAATTTTTTCGCTCGGGCTCCGGAGCGACACGAACGGGGACTTAGAATTTTTTCGCTCGGGCTCCGGAGCGACACGATCGCTCCCTTATTCTACGTTCTCTCGGTCCACGGGCATCAGAGAGCAAAACAGCCTAATAGTTTTAGAGTGCCTGAACGATCAGGAATATGGATCTAACGTTCTCGTTTCGAACCGACGACTTTCGGTTCCGGAGCGACACGAACGCTCCATGATTCTCGATTATCTCGACACAGGTAAGAGACAGAGGAGAACAAGTGTATGGTTTTAGAGAGCCACGAGCACCAGGAATAAGGATCTACCGTTGTCATTTCGTTCCGTCGACATTCGGGTCCGGAGCGACACGAACGGGGACTTAGAATTTTTTCGCTCGGGCTCCGGAGCGACACGAACGGGGACTTAGAATTTTTTCGCTCGGGCTCCGGAGCGACACGATCGCTCCGTTATTCTACGTTCTCTCGGTCCACGGGCATCAGAGAGCAAAACAGCCTAATAGTTTTAGAGTGCCTGAACGATCAGGAATATGGATCTAACGTTCTCGTTTCGAACCGACGACTTTCGGTTCCGGAGCGACACGAACGCTCCATGATTCTCGATTATCTCGACACAGGTAAGAGACAGAGGAGAACAAGTGTATGGTTTTAGAGAGCCACGAGCACCAGGAATAAGGATCTACCGTTGTCATTTCGTTCCGTCGACATTCGGTTCCGGAGCGACACGAACGGGGACTTAGAATTTTTTCGCTCGGGCTCCGGAGCGACACGAACGGGGACTTAGAATTTTTTCGCTCGGGCTCCGGAGCGACACGATCGCTTCGTTATTCTACGTTCTCTCGGTCCACGGGCATCAGAGAGCAAAACAGCCTAATAGTTTTAGAGTGCCTGAACGATCAGGAATATGGATCTAACGTTCTCGTTTCGAACCGACGACTTTCGGTTCCGGAGCGACACGAACGCTCCATGATTCTCGATTATCTCGACACAGGTAAGAGACAGAGGAGAACAAGTGTATGGTTTTAGAGAGCCACGAGCACCAGGAATAAGGATCTACCGTTGTCATTTCGTTCCGTCGACATTCGGTTCCGGAGCGACACGAACGGGGACTTAGAATTTTTTCGCTCGGGCTCCGGAGCGACACGAACGGGGACTTAGAATTTTTTCGCTCGGGCTCCGGAGCGACACGATCGCTCCGTTATTCTACGTTCTCTCGGTCCACGGGCATCAGAGAGCAAAACAGCCTAATAGTTTTAGAGTGCCTGAACGATCAGGAATATGGATCTAACGTTCTCGTTTCGAACCGACGACTTTCGGTTCCGGAGCGACACGAACGCTCCATGATTCTCGATTATCTCGACACAGGTAAGAGACAGAGGAGAACAAGTGTATGGTTTTAGAGAGCCACGAGCACCAGGAATAAGGATCTACCGTTGTCATTTCGTTCCGTCGACATTCGGTTCCGGAGCGACACGAACGGGGACTTAGAATTTTTTCGCTCGGGCTCCGGAGCGACACGAACGGGGACTTAGAATTTTTTCGCTCGGGCTCCGGAGCGACACGATCGCTTCGTTATTCTACGTTCTCTCGGTCCACGGGCATCAGAGAGCAAAACAGCCTAATAGTTTTAGAGTGCCTGAACGATCAGGAATATGGATCTAACGTTCTCGTTTCGAACCGACGACTTTCGGTTCCGGAGCGACACGAACGCTCCATGATTCTCGATTATCTCGACACAGGTAAGAGACAGAGGAGAACAAGTGTATGGTTTTAGAGAGCCACGAGCACCAGGAATAAGGATCTACCGTTGTCATTTCGTTCCGTCGACATTCGGTTCCGGAGCGACACGAACGGGGACTTAGAATTTTTTCGCTCGGGCTCCGGAGCGACACGAACGGGGACTTAGAATTTTTTCGCTCGGGCTCCGGAGCGACACGATCGCTCCGTTATTCTACGTTCTCTCGGTCCACGGGCATCAGAGAGCAAAACAGCCTAATAGTTTTAGAGTGCCTGAACGATCAGGAATATGGATCTAACGTTCTCGTTTCGAACCGACGACTTTCGGTTCCGGAGCGACACGAACGCTCCATGATTCTCGATTATCTCGACACAGGTAAGAGACAGAGGAGAACAAGTGTATGGTTTTAGAGAGCCACGAGCACCAGGAATAAGGATCTACCGTTGTCATTTCGTTCCGTCGACATTCGGTTCCGGAGCGACACGAACGGGGACTTAGAATTTTTTCGCTCGGGCTCCGGAGCGACACGAACGGGGACTTAGAATTTTTTCGCTCGGGCTCCGGAGCGACACGATCGCTTCGTTATTCTACGTTCTCTCGGTCCACGGGCATCAGAGAGCAAAACAGCCTAATAGTTTTAGAGTGCCTGAACGATCAGGAATATGGATCTAACGTTCTCGTTTCGAACCGACGACTTTCGGTTCCGGAGCGACACGAACGCTCCATGATTCTCGATTATCTCGACACAGGTAAGAGACAGAGGAGAACAAGTGTATGGTTTTAGAGAGCCACGAGCACCAGGAATAAGGATCTACCGTTGTCATTTCGTTCCGTCGACATTCGGTTCCGGAGCGACACGAACGGGGACTTAGAATTTTTTCGCTCGGGCTCCGGAGCGACACGAACGGGGACTTAGAATTTTTTCGCTCGGGCTCCGGAGCGACACGATCGCTCCGTTATTCTACGTTCTCTCGGTCCACGGGCATCAGAGAGCAAAACAGCCTAATAGTTTTAGAGTGCCTGAACGATCAGGAATATGGATCTAACGTTCTCGTTTCGAACCGACGACTTTCGGTTCCGGAGCGACACGAACGCTCCATGATTCTCGATTATCTCGACACAGGTAAGAGACAGAGGAGAACAAGTGTATGGTTTTAGAGAGCCACGAGCACCAGGAATAAGGATCTACCGTTGTCATTTCGTTCCGTCGACATTCGGTTCCGGAGCGACACGAACGGGGACTTAGAATTTTTTCGCTCGGGCTCCGGAGCGACACGAACGGGGACTTAGAATTTTTTCGCTCGGGCTCCGGAGCGACACGAACGGGGACTTAGAATTTTTTCGCTCGGGCTCCGGAGCGACACGATCGCTCCGTTATTCTACGTTCTCTCGGTCCACGGGTATCAGAGAGCAAAACAGCCTAATAGTTTTAGAGTGCCTGAACGATCAGGAATATGGATCTAACGTTCTCGTTTCGAACCGACGACTTTCGGTTCCGGAGCGACACGAACGCTCCATGATTCTCGATTATCTCGACACAGGTAAGAGACAGAGGAGAACAAGTGTATGGTTTTAGAGAGCCACGAGCACCAGGAATAAGGATCTACCGTTGTCATTTCGTTCCGTCGACATTCGGTTCCGGAGCGACACGAACGGGGACTTAGAATTTTTTCGCTCGGGCTCCGGAGCGACACGAACGGGGACTTAGAATTTTTTCGCTCGGGCTCCGGAGCGACACGATCGCTTCGTTATTCTACGTTCTCTCGGTCCACGGGCATCAGAGAGCAAAACAGCCTAATAGTTTTAGAGTGCCTGAACGATCAGGAATATGGATCTAACGTTCTCGTTTCGAACCGACGACTTTCGGTTCCGGAGCGACACGAACGCTCCATGATTCTCGATTATCTCGACACAGGTAAGAGACAGAGGAGAACAAGTGTATGGTTTTAGAGAGCCACGAGCACCAGGAATAAGGATCTACCGTTGTCATTTCGTTCCGTCGACATTCGGTTCCGGAGCGACACGAACGGGGACTTAGAATTTTTTCGCTCGGGCTCCGGAGCGACACGAACGGGGACTTAGAATTTTTTCGCTCGGGCTCCGGAGCGACACGATCGCTCCGTTATTCTACGTTCTCTCGGTCCACGGGCATCAGAGAGCAAAACAGCCTAATAGTTTTAGAGTGCCTGAACGATCAGGAATATGGATCTAACGTTCTCGTTTCGAACCGACGACTTTCGGTTCCGGAGCGACACGAACGCTCCATGATTCTCGATTATCTCGACACAGGTAAGAGACAGAGGAGAACAAGTGTATGGTTTTAGAGAGCCACGAGCACCAGGAATAAGGATCTACCGTTGTCATTTCGTTCCGTCGACATTCGGTTCCGGAGCGACACGAACGGGGACTTAGAATTTTTTCGCTCGGGCTCCGGAGCGACACGAACGGGGACTTAGAATTTTTTCGCTCGGGCTCCGGAGCGACACGAACGGGGACTTAGAATTTTTTCGCTCGGGCTCCGGAGCGACACGATCGCTCCGTTATTCTACGTTCTCTCGGTCCACGGGCATCAGAGAGCAAAACAGCCTAATAGTTTTAGAGTGCCTGAACGATCAGGAATATGGATCTAACGTTCTCGTTTCGAACCGACGACTTTCGGTTCCGGAGCGACACGAACGCTCCATGATTCTCGATTATCTCGACACAGGTAAGAGACAGAGGAGAACAAGTGTATGGTTTTAGAGAGCCACGAGCACCAGGAATAAGGATCTACCGTTGTCATTTCGTTCCGTCGACATTCGGTTCCGGAGCGACACGAACGGGGACTTAGAATTTTTTCGCTCGGGCTCCGGAGCGACACGAACGGGGACTTAGAATTTTTTCGCTCGGGCTCCGGAGCGACACGATCGCTCCGTTATTCTACGTTCTCTCGGTCCACGGGCATCAGAGACCAAAACAGCCTAATAGTTTTAGAGTGCCTGAACGATCAGGAATATGGATCTAACGTTCTCGGTTCGAACCGTCGACTTTCGGTTCCGGAGCGACACGAACGCTCCATGATTCTCGATTATCTCGACACAGGTAAGAGACAGAGGAGAACAAGTGTATGGTTTTAGAGAGCCACGAGCACCAGGAATAAGGATCTACCGTTGTCATTGCGTTCCGTCGACATTCGGTTCCGGAGCGACACGAACGGGGACTTAGAATTTTGTCGCTCGGGCTCCGGAGCGACACGAACGGGGACTTAGAATTTTTTCGCTCGGGCTCCGGAGCGACACGAACGGGGACTTAGAATTTTCTCGCTCGGGCTCCGGAGCGACACGATCGCTCCGTTATTCTACGTTCTCTCGGTCCACGGGCATCAGAGAGCAAAGCAGCCTAATAGTTTTAGAGTGCCTGAACGATCAGGAATATGGATCTAACGTTCTCGTTTCGAACCGACGACTTTCGGTTCCGGAGCGACACGAACGCTCCATGATTCTCGATTATCTCGACACAGGTAAGAGACAGAGGAGAACAAGTGTATGGTTTTAGAGAGCCACGAGCACCAGGAATAAAGATCTACCGTTGTCATTTCGTTCCGTCGACATTCGGTTCCGGAGCGACACGAACGGGGACTTAGAATTTTTTCGCTCGGGCTCCGGAGCGACACGAACGGGGACTTAGAATTTTTTCGCTCGGGCTCCGGAGCGACACGATCGCTCCGTTATTCTACGTTCTCTCGGTCCACGGGCATCAGAGAGCAAAACAGCCTAATAGTTTTAGAGTGCCTGAACGATCAGGAATATGGATCTAACGTTCTCGTTTCGAACCGACGACTTTCGGTTCCGGAGCGACACGAACGCTCCATGATTCTCGATTATCTCGACACAGGTAAGAGACAGAGGAGAACAAGTGTATGGTTTTAGAGAGCCACGAGCACCAGGAATAAGGATCTACCGTTGTCATTTCGTTCCGTCGACATTCGGTTCCGGAGCGACACGAACGGGGACTTAGAATTTTTTCGCTCGGGCTCCGGAGCGACACGATCGCTCCGTTATTGTACGTTCTCTCGGTCCACGGGCATCAGAGAGCAAAGCAGCCTAATAGTTTTAGAGTGCCTGAACGATCAGGAATATGGATCTAACGTTCTCGTTTCGAACCGACGACTTTCGGTTCCGGAGCGACACGAACGCTCCATGATTCTCGATTATCTCGACACAGGTAAGAGACAGA
Organism: Calliopsis andreniformis; assembly: GCF_051401765.1. Classification (NCBI taxonomy): domain Eukaryota; kingdom Metazoa; phylum Arthropoda; class Insecta; order Hymenoptera; family Andrenidae; genus Calliopsis; species Calliopsis andreniformis. Next base: position 228,364 of record NW_027480706.1, on the reverse strand, counting down.
GGAGAACAAGTGTATGGTTTTAGAGAGCCACGAGCACCAGGAATAAGGATCTACCGTTGTCATTTCGTTCCGTCGACATTCGGTTCCGGAGCGACACGAACGGGGACTTAGAATTCTTTCGCTCGGGCTCCGGAGCGACACGAACGGGGACTTAGAATTTTTTTGCTCGGGCTCCGGAGCGACACGATCGCTCCGTTATTCTACGTTCTCTCGGTCCACGGGCATCAGAGAGCAAAACAGCCTAATAGTTTTAGAGTGCCTGAACGATCAGGAATATGGATCGAACGTTCTCGTTTCGAACCGACGACTTTCGGTTCCGGAGCGACACGAACGCTCCATGATTCTCGATTATCTCGACACAGGTAAGAGACAGAGGAGAACAAGTGTATGGTTTTAGAGAGCCACGAGCACCAGGAATAAGGATCTACCGTTGTCATTTCGTTCCGTCGACATTCGGTTCCGGAGCGACACGAACGGGGACTTAGAATTTTTTCGCTCGGGCTCCGGAGCGACACGAACGGGGACTTAGAATTTTTTCGCTCGGGATCCGGAGCGACACGATCGCTCCGTTATTCTACGTTCTCTCGGTCCACGGGCATCAGAGAGCAAAACAGCCTAATAGTTTTAGAGTGCCTGAACGATCAGGAATATGGATCTAACGTTCTCGTTTCGAACCGACGACTTTCGGTTCCGGAGCGACACGAACGCTCCATGATTCTCGATTATCTCGACACAGGTAAGAGACAGAGGAGAACAAGTGTATGGTTTTAGAGAGCCACGAGCACCAGGAATAAGGATCTACCGTTGTCATTTCGTTCCGTCGACATTCGGTTCCGGAGCGACACGAACGGGGACTTAGAATTTTTTCGCTCGGGCTCCGGAGCGACACGATCGCTCCGTTATTCTACGTTCTCTCGGTCCACGGGCATCAGAGAGCAAAACAGCCTAATAGTTTTAGAGTGCCTGAACGATCAGGAATATGGATCTAACGTTCTCGTTTCGAACCGACGACTTTCGGTTCCGGAGCGACACGAACGCTCCATGATTCTCGATTATCTCGACACAGGTAAGAGACAGAGGAGAACAAGTGTATGGTTTTAGAGAGCCACGAGCACCAGGAATAAGGATCTACCGTTGTCATTTCGTTCCGTCGACATTCGGTTCCGGAGCGACACGAACGGGGACTTAGAATTTTTTCGCTCGGGCTCCGGAGCGACACGAACGGGGACTTAGAATTTTTTCGCTCGGGCTCCGGAGCGACACGAACGGGGACTTAGAATTTTTTCGCTCGGGCTCCGGAGCGACACGATCGCTCCGTTATTCTACGTTCTCTCGGTCCACGGGCATCAGAGAGCAAAACAGCCTAATAGTTTTAGAGTGCCTGAACGATCAGGAATATGGATCTAACGTTCTCGTTTCGAACCGACGACTTTCGGTTCCGGAGCGACACGAACGCTCCATGATTCTCGATTATCTCGACACAGGTAAGAGACAGAGGAGAACAAGTGTATGGTTTTAGAGAGCCACGAGCACCAGGAATAAGGATCTACCGTTGTCATTTCGTTCCGTCGACATTCGGTTCCGGAGCGACACGAACGGGGACTTAGAATTTTTTCGCTCGGGCTCCGGAGCGACACGAACGGGGACTTAGAATTTTTTCGCTCGGGCTCCGGAGCGACACGATCGCTCCGTTATTCTACGTTCTCTCGGTCCACGGGCATCAGAGACCAAAACAGCCTAATAGTTTTAGAGTGCCTGAACGATCAGGAATATGGATCTAACGTTCTCGGTTCGAACCGTCGACTTTCGGTTCCGGAGCGACACGAACGCTCCATGATTCTCGATTATCTCGACACAGGTAAGAGACAGAGGAGAACAAGTGTATGGTTTTAGAGAGCCACGAGCACCAGGAATAAGGATCTACCGTTGTCATTGCGTTCCGTCGACATTCGGTTCCGGAGCGACACGAACGGGGACTTAGAATTTTTTCGCTCGGGCTCCGGAGCGACACGAACGGGGACTTAGAATTTTTTCGCTCGGGCTCCGGAGCGACACGATCGCTCCGTTATTCTACGTTCTCTCGGTCCACGGGCATCAGAGAGCAAAACAGCCTAATAGTTTTAGAGTGCCTGAACGATCAGGAATATGGATCTAACGTTCTCGTTTCGAACCGACGACTTTCGGTTCCGGAGCGACACGAACGCTCCATGATTCTCGATTATCTCGACACAGGTAAGAGACAGAGGAGAACAAGTGTATGGTTTTAGAGAGCCACGAGCACCAGGAATAAGGATCTACCGTTGTCATTTCGTTCCGTCGACATTCGGTTCCGGAGCGACACGAACGGGGACTTAGAATTTTTTCGCTCGGGCTCCGGAGCGACACGATCGCTCCGTTATTCTACGTTCTCTCGGTCCACGGGCATCAGAGAGCAAAACAGCCTAATAGTTTTAGAGTGCCTGAACGATCAGGAATATGGATCTAACGTTCTCGTTTCGAACCGACGACTTTCGGTTCCGGAGCGACACGAACGCTCCATGATTCTCGATTATCTCGACACAGGTAAGAGACAGAGGAGAACAAGTGTATGGTTTTAGAGAGCCACGAGCACCAGGAATAAGGATCTACCGTTGTCATTTCGTTCCGTCGACATTCGGTTCCGGAGCGACACGAACGGGGACTTAGAATTTTTTCGCTCGGGCTCCGGAGCGACACGAACGGGGACTTAGAATTTTTTCGCTCGGGCTCCGGAGCGACACGATCGCTCCGTTATTCTACGTTCTCTCGGTCCACGGGCATCAGAGAGCAAAACAGCCTAATAGTTTTAGAGTGCCTGAACGATCAGGAATATGGATCTAACGTTCTCGTTTCGAACCGACGACTTTCGGTTCCGGAGCGACACGAACGCTCCATGATTCTCGATTATCTCGACACAGGTAAGAGACAGAGGAGAACAAGTGTATGGTTTTAGAGAGCCACGAGCACCAGGAATAAGGATCTACCGTTGTCATTTCGTTCCGTCGACATTCGGTTCCGGAGCGACACGAACGGGGACTTAGAATTTTTTCGCTCGGGCTCCGGAGCGACACGAACGGGGACTTAGAATTTTTTCGCTCGGGCTCCGGAGCGACACGATCGCTCCGTTATTCTACGTTCTCTCGGTCCACGGGCATCAGAGAGCAAAACAGCCTAATAGTTTTAGAGTGCCTGAACGATCAGGAATATGGATCTAACGTTCTCGTTTCGAACCGACGACTTTCGGTTCCGGAGCGACACGAACGCTCCATGATTCTCGATTATCTCGACACAGGTAAGAGACAGAGGAGAACAAGTGTATGGTTTTAGAGAGCCACGAGCACCAGGAATAAGGATCTACCGTTGTCATTTCGTTCCGTCGACATTCGGTTCCGGAGCGACACGAACGGGGACTTAGAATTTTTTCGCTCGGGCTCCGGAGCGACTCGAACGGGGACTTAGAATTTTTTCGCTCGGGCTCCGGAGCGACACGATCGCTCCGTTATTCTACGTTCTCTCGGTCCACGGGCATCAGAGAGCAAAGCAGCCTAATAGTTTTAGAGTGCCTGAACGATCAGGAATATGGATCTAACGTTCTCGTTTCGAACCGACGACTTTCGGTTCCGGAGCGACACGAACGCTCCATGATTCTCGATTATCTCGACACAGGTAAGAGACAGAGGAGAACAAGTGTATGGTTTTAGAGAGCCACGAGCACCAGGAATAAGGATCTACCGTTGTCATTTCGTTCCGTCGACATTCGGTTCCGGAGCGACACGAACGGGGACTTAGAATTTTTTCGCTCGGGCTCCGGAGCGACACGAACGGGGACTTAGAATTTTTTCGCTCGGGCTCCGGAGCGACACGATCGCTCCGTTATTCTACGTTCTCTCGGTCCACGGGCATCAGAGAGCAAAACAGCCTAATAGTTTTAGAGTGCCTGAACGATCAGGAATATGGATCTAACGTTCTCGTTTCGAACCGACGACTTTCGGTTCCGGAGCGACACGAACGCTCCATGATTCTCGATTATCTCGACACAGGTAAGAGACAGAGGAGAACAAGTGTATGGTTTTAGAGAGCCACGAGCACCAGGAATAAGGATCTACCGTTGTCATTTCGTTCCGTCGACATTCGGTTCCGGAGCGACACGAACGGGGACTTAGAATTTTTTCGCTCGGGCTCCGGAGCGACACGAACGGGGACTTAGAATTTTTTCGCTCGGGCTCCGGAGCGACACGATCGCTCCGTTATTCTACGTTCTCTCGGTCCACGGGCATCAGAGAGCAAAACAGCCTAATAGTTTTAGAGTGCCTGAACGATCAGGAATATGGATCTAACGTTCTCGTTTCGAACCGACGACTTTCGGTTCCGGAGCGACACGAACGCTCCATGATTCTCGATTATCTCGACACAGGTAAGAGACAGAGGAGAACAAGTGTATGGTTTTAGAGAGCCACGAGCACCAGGAATAAGGATCTACCGTTGTCATTTCGTTCCGTCGACATTCGGTTCCGGAGCGACACGAACGGGGACTTAGAATTTTTTCGCTCGGGCTCCGGAGCGACACGATCGCTCCGTTATTCTACGTTCTCTCGGTCCACGGGCATCAGAGAGCAAAACAGCCTAATAGTTTTAGAGTGCCTGAACGATCAGGAATATGGATCTAACGTTCTCGTTTCGAACCGACGACTTTCGGTTCCGGAGCGACACGAACGCTCCATGATTCTCGATTATCTCGACACAGGTAAGAGACAGAGGAGAACAAGTGTATGGTTTTAGAGAGCCACGAGTACCAGGAATAAGGATCTACCGTTGTCATTTCGTTCCGTCGACATTCGGTTCCGGAGCGACACGAACGGGGACTTAGAATTTTTTCGCTCGGGCTCCGGAGCGACACGAACGGGGACTTAGAATTTTTTCGCTCGGGCTCCGGAGCGACACGAACGGGGACTTAGAATTTTTTCGCTCGGGCTCCGGAGCGACACGATCGCTCCGTTATTCTACGTTCTCTCGGTCCACGGGCATCAGAGAGCAAAACAGCCTAATAGTTTTAGAGTGCCTGAACGATCAGGAATATGGATCTAACGTTCTCGTTTCGAACCGACGACTTTCGGTTCCGGAGCGACACGAACGCTCCATGATTCTCGATTATCTCGACACAGGTAAGAGACAGAGGAGAACAAGTGTATGGTTTTAGAGAGCCACGAGCACCAGGAATAAGGATCTACCGTTGTCATTTCGTTCCGTCGACATTCGGTTCCGGAGCGACACGAACGGGGACTTAGAATTTTTTCGCTCGGGCTCCGGAGCGACACGAACGGGGACTTAGAATTTTTTCGCTCGGGCTCCGGAGCGACACGATCGCTCCGTTATTCTACGTTCTCTCGGTCCACGGGCATCAGAGACCAAAACAGCCTAATAGTTTTAGAGTGCCTGAACGATCAGGAATATGGATCTAACGTTCTCGGTTCGAACCGTCGACTTTCGGTTCCGGAGCGACACGAACGCTCCATGATTCTCGATTATCTCGACACAGGTAAGAGACAGAGGAGAACAAGTGTATGGTTTTAGAGAGCCACGAGCACCAGGAATAAGGATCTACCGTTGTCATTTCGTTCCGTCGACATTCGGTTCCGGAGCGACACGAACGGGGACTTAGAATTTTTTCGCTCGGGCTCCGGAGCGACACGATCGCTCCGTTATTCTACGTTCTCTCGGTCCACGGGCATCAGAGACCAAAACAGCCTAATAGTTTTAGAGTGCCTGAACGATCAGGAATATGGATCTAACGTTCTCGGTTCGAACCGTCGACTTTCGGTTCCGGAGCGACACGAACGCTCCATGATTCTCGATTATCTCGACACAGGTAAGAGACAGAGGAGAACAAGTGTATGGTTTTAGAGAGCCACGAGCACCAGGAATAAGGATCTACCGTTGTCATTTCGTTCCGTCGACATTCGGTTCCGGAGCGACACGAACGGGGACTTAGAATTTTTTCGCTCGGGCTCCGGAGCGACACGATCGCTCCGTTATTCTACGTTCTCTCGGTCCACGGGCATCAGAGAGCAAAACAGCCTAATAGTTTTAGAGTGCCTGAACGATCAGGAATATGGATCTAACGTTCTCGTTTCGAACCGACGACTTTCGGTTCCGGAGCGACACGAACGCTCCATGATTCTCGATTATCTCGACACAGGTAAGAGACAGAGGAGAACAAGTGTATGGATTTAGAGAGCCACGAGCACCAGGAATAAGGATCTACCGTTGTCATTTCGTTCCGTCGACATTCGGTTCCGGAGCGACACGAACGGGGACTTAGAATTTTTTCGCTCGGGCTCCGGAGCGACACGAACGGGGACTTAGAATTTTTTCGCTCGGGCTCCGGAGCGACACGATCGCTCCGTTATTCTACGTTCTCTCGGTCCACGGGCATCAGAGAGCAAAACAGCCTAATAGTTTTAGAGTGCCTGAACGATCAGGAATATGGATCTAACGTTCTCGTTTCGAACCGACGACTTTCGGTTCCGGAGCGACACGAACGCTCCATGATTCTCGATTATCTCGACACAGGTAAGAGACAGAGGAGAACAAGTGTATGGTTTTAGAGAGCCACGAGCACCAGGAATAAGGATCTACCGTTGTCATTTCGTTCCGTCGACATTCGGTTCCGGAGCGACACGAACGGGGACTTAGAATTTTTTCGCTCGGGCTCCGGAGCGACACGAACGGGGACTTAGAATTTTTTCGCTCGGGCTCCGGAGCGACACGATCGCTCCGTTATTCTACGTTCTCTCGGTCCACGGGCATCAGAGAGCAAAACAGCCTAATAGTTTTAGAGTGCCTGAACGATCAGGAATATGGATCGAACGTTCTCGTTTCGAACCGACGACTTTCGGTTCCGGAGCGACACGAACGCTCCATGATTCTCGATTATCTCGACACAGGTAAGAGACAGAGGAGAACAAGTGTATGGTTTTAGAGAGCCACGAGCACCAGGAATAAGGATCTACCGTTGTCATTTCGTTCCGTCGACATTCGGTTCCGGAGCGACACGAACGGGGACTTAGAATTTTTTCGCTCGGGCTCCGGAGCGACACGAACGGGGACTTAGAATTTTTTCGCTCGGGATCCGGAGCGACACGATCGCTCCGTTATTCTACGTTCTCTCGGTCCACGGGCATCAGAGAGCAAAACAGCCTAATAGTTTTAGAGTGCCTGAACGATCAGGAATATGGATCTAACGTTCTCGTTTCGAACCGACGACTTTCGGTTCCGGAGCGACACGAACGCTCCATGATTCTCGATTATCTCGACACAGGTAAGAGACAGAGGAGAACAAGTGTATGGTTTTAGAGAGCCACGAGCACCAGGAATAAGGATCTACCGTTGTCATTTCGTTCCGTCGACATTCGGTTCCGGAGCGACACGAACGGGGACTTAGAATTTTTTCGCTCGGGCTCCGGAGCGACACGAACGGGGACTTAGAATTTTTTCGCTCGGGCTCCGGAGCGACACGATCGCTTCGTTATTCTACGTTCTCTCGGTCCACGGGCATCAGAGAGCAAAACAGCCTAATAGTTTTAGAGTGCCTGAACGATCAGGAATATGGATCTAACGTTCTCGTTTCGAACCGACGACTTTCGGTTCCGGAGCGACACGAACGCTCCATGATTCTCGATTATCTCGACACAGGTAAGAGACAGAGGAGAACAAGTGTATGGTTTTAGAGAGCCACGAGCACCAGGAATAAGGATCTACCGTTGTCATTTCGTTCCGTCGACATTCGGTTCCGGAGCGACACGAACGGGGACTTAGAATTTTTTCGCTCGGGCTCCGGAGCGACACGAACGGGGACTTAGAATTTTTTCGCTCGGGCTCCGGAGCGACACGATCGCTCCGTTATTCTACGTTCTCTCGGTCCACGGGCATCAGAGAGCAAAACAGCCTAATAGTTTTAGAGTGCCTGAACGATCAGGAATATGGATCGAACGTTCTCGTTTCGAACCGACGACTTTCGGTTCCGGAGCGACACGAACGCTCCATGATTCTCGATTATCTCGACACAGGTAAGAGACAGAGGAGAACAAGTGTATGGTTTTAGAGAGCCACGAGCACCAGGAATAAGGATCTACCGTTGTCATTTCGTTCCGTCGACATTCGGTTCCGGAGCGACACGAACGGGGACTTAGAATTTTTTCGCTCGGGCTCCGGAGCGACACGAACGGGGACTTAGAATTTTTTCGCTCGGGATCCGGAGCGACACGATCGCTCCGTTATTCTACGTTCTCTCGGTCCACGGGCATCAGAGAGCAAAACAGCCTAATAGTTTTAGAGTGCCTGAACGATCAGGAATATGGATCTAACGTTCTCGTTTCGAACCGACGACTTTCGGTTCCGGAGCGACACGAACGCTCCATGATTCTCGATTATCTCGACACAGGTAAGAGACAGAGGAGAACAAGTGTATGGTTTTAGAGAGCCACGAGCACCAGGAATAAGGATCTACCGTTGTCATTTCGTTCCGTCGACATTCGGTTCCGGAGCGACACGAACGGGGACTTAGAATTTTTCGCTCGGGCTCCGGAGCGACACGAACGGGGACTTAGAATTTTTTCGCTCGGGCTCCGGAGCGACACGATCGCTTCGTTATTCTACGTTCTCTCGGTCCACGGGCATCAGAGAGCAAAACAGCCTAATAGTTTTAGAGTGCCTGAACGATCAGGAATATGGATCTAACGTTTCTCGTTTCGAACCGACGACTTTCGGTTCCGGAGCGACACGAACGCTCCATGATTCTCGATTATCTCGACACAGGTAAGAGACAGAGGAGAACAAGTGTATGGTTTTAGAGAGCCACGAGCACCAGGAATAAGGATCTACCGTTGTCATTTCGTTCCGTCGACATTCGGTTCCGGAGCGACACGAACGGGGACTTAGAATTTTTTCGCTCGGGCTCCGGAGCGACACGAACGGGGACTTAGAATTTTTTCGCTCGGGCTCCGGAGCGACACGAACGGGACTTAGAATTTTTTCGCTCGGGCTCCGGAGCGACACGATCGCTCCGTTATTCTACGTTCTCTCGGTCCACGGGCATCAGAGAGCAAAACAGCCTAATAGTTTTAGAGTGCCTGAACGATCAGGAATATGGATCTAACGTTCTCGTTTCGACCGACGACTTTCGGTTCCGGAGCGACACGAACGCTCCATGATTCTCGATTATCTCGACACAGGTAAGAGACAGAGAGAGAACAAGTGTATGGTTTTAGAGAGCCACGAGCACCAGGAATAAGGATCTACCGTTGTCATTTCGTTCCGTCGACATTCGGTCCGGAGCGACACGAACGGGGACTTAGAATTTTTTCGCTCGGGCTCCGGAGCGACACGAACGGGGACTTAGAATTTTTTCGCTCGGGCTCCGGAGCGACACGATCGCTTCGTTATTCTACGTTCTCTCGGTCCACGGGCATCAGAGAGCAAAACAGCCTAATAGTTTTAGAGTGCCTGAACGATCAGGAATATGGATCTAACGTTCTCGTTTCGAACCGACGACTTTCGGTTCCGGAGCGACACGAACGCTCCATGATTCTCGATTATCTCGACACAGGTAAGAGACAGAGGAGAACAAGTGTATGGTTTTAGAGAGCACGAGCACCAGGAATACGGATCTACCGTTGTCATTTCGTTCCGTCGACATTCGGTTCCGGAGCGACACGAACGGGGACTTAGAATTTTTTCGCTCGGGCTCCGGAGCGACACGAACGGGGACTTAGAATTTTTTCGCTCGGGCTCCGGAGCGACACGATCGCTCCGTTATTCTACGTTCTCTCGGTCCACGGGCATCAGAGAGCAAAACAGCCTAATAGTTTTAGAGTGCCTGAACGATCAGGAATATGGATCTAACGTTCTCGTTTCGAACCGACGACTTTCGGTTCCGGAGCGTCACGAACCGCTCCATGATTCTCGATTATCTCGACACAGGTAAGAGACAGAGGAGAACAAGTGTATGGTTTTAGAGAGCCACGAGCACCAGGAATAAGGATCTACCGTTGTCATTTCGTTCCGTCGACATTCGGTTCCGGAGCGACACGAACGGGGACTTAGAATTTTTCGCTCGGGCTCCGGAGCGACACGAACGGGGACTTAGAATTTTTCGCTCGGGCTCCGGAGCGACACGATCGCTCCGTTATTCTACGTTCTCTCGGTCCACGGGCATCAGAGAGCAAAACAGCCTAATAGTTTTAGAGTGCCTGAACGATCAGGAATATGGATCTAACGTTCTCGTTTCGAACCGACGACTTTCGGTTCCGGAGCGACACGAACGCTCCATGATTCTCGATTATCTCGACACAGGTAAGAGACAGAGGAGAACAAGTGTATGGCTTTAGAGAGCCACGAGCACAGGAATAAGGATCTACCGTTGTCATTTCGTTCCGTCGACATTCGGTTCCGGAGCGACACGAACGGGGACTTAGAATTTTTTCGCTCGGGCTCCGGAGCGACACGAACGGGGACTTAGAATTTTTTCGCTCGGGCTCCGGAGCGACACGATCGCTCCGTTATTCTACGTTCTCTCGGTCCACGGGCATCAGAGAGCAAAACAGCCTAATAGTTTTAGAGTGCCTGAACGATCAGGAATATGGATCTAACGTTCTCGTTTCGAACCGACGACTTTCGGTTCCGGAGCGACACGAACGCTCCATGATTCTCGATTATCTCGACACAGGTAAGAGACAGAGGAGAACAAGTGTATGGCTTTAGAGAGCCACGAGCACCAGGAATAAGGATCTACCGTTGTCATTTCGTTCCGTCGACATTCGGTTCCGGAGCGACACGAACGGGGACTTAGAATTTTTTCGCTCGGGCTCCGGAGCGACACGAACGGGGACTTAGAATTTTTTCGCTCGGGCTCCGGAGCGACACGATCGCTCCGTTATTCTACGTTCTCTCGGTCCACGGGCATCAGAGACCAAAACAGCCTAATAGTTTTAGAGTGCCTGAACGATCAGGAATATGGATCTAACGTTCTCGTTTCGAACCGACGACTTTCGGTTCCGGAGCGACACGAACGCTCCATGATTCTCGATTATCTCGACACAGGTAAGAGACAGAGGAGAACAAGTGTATGGTTTTAGAGAGCCACGAGCACCAGGAATAAGGATCTACCGTTGTCATTTCGTTCCGTCGACATTCGGTTCCGGAGCGACACGAACGGGGACTTAGAATTTTTTCGCTCGGGCTCCGGAGCGACACGAACGGGGACTTAGAATTTTTTCGCTCGGGCTCCGGAGCGACACGATCGCTCCGTTATTCTACGTTCTCTCGGTCCACGGGCATCAGAGAGCAAAACAGCCTAATAGTTTTAGAGTGCCTGAACGATCAGGAATATGGATCTAACGTTCTCGTTTCGAACCGACGACTTTCGGTTCCGGAGCGACACGAACGCTCCATGATTCTCGATTATCTCGACACAGGTAAGAGACAGAGGAGAACAAGTGTATGGCTTTAGAGAGCCACGAGCACCAGGAATAAGGATCTACCGTTGTCATTTCGTTCCGTCGACATTCGGTTCCGGAGCGACACGAACGGGGACTTAGAATTTTTTCGCTCGGGCTCCGGAGCGACACGAACGGGGACTTAGAATTTTTTCGCTCGGGCTCCGGAGCGACACGATCGCTCCGTTATTCTACGTTCTCTCGGTCCACGGGCATCAGAGAGCAAAACAGCCTAATAGTTTTAGAGTTCCTGAACGATCAGGAATATGGATCTAACGTTCTCGTTTCGAACCGACGACTTTCGGTACCGGAGCGACACGAACGCTCCATGATTCTCGATTATCTCGACACAGGTAAGAGACAGAGGAGAACAAGTGTATGATTTTAGAGAGCCACGAGCACCAGGAATAAGGATCTACCGTTGTCATTTCGTTCCGTCGACATTCGGTTCCGGAGCGACACGAACGGGGACTTAGAATTTTTTCGCTCGGGCTCCGGAGCGACACGAACGGGGACTTAGAATTTTTTCGCTCGGGCTCCGGAGCGACACGATCGCTCCGTTATTCTACGTTCTCTCGGTCCACGGGCATCAGAGAGCAAAACAGCCTAATAGTTTTAGAGTGCCTGAACGATCAGGAATATGGATCTAACGTTCTCGTTTCGAACCGACGACTTTCGGTTCCGGAGCGACACGAACGCTCCATGATTCTCGATTATCTCGACACAGGTAAGAGACAGAGGAGAACAAGTGTATGGTTTTAGAGAGCCACGAGCACCAGGAATAAGGATCTACCGTTGTCATTTCGTTCCGTCGACATTCGGTTCCGGAGCGACACGAACGGGGACTTAGAATTTTTTCGCTCGGGCTCCGGAGCGACACGAACGGGGACTTAGAATTTTTTCGCTCGGGCTCCGGAGCGACACGATCGCTCCGTTATTCTACGTTCTCTCGGTCCACGGGCATCAGAGAGCAAAACAGCCTAATAGTTTTAGAGTGCCTGAACGATCAGGAATATGGATCTAACGTTCTCGTTTCGAACCGACGACTTTCGGTTCCGGAGCGACACGAACGCTCCATGATTCTCGATTATCTCGACACAGGTAAGAGACAGAGGAGAACAAGTGTATGGTTTTAGAGAGCCACGAGCACCAGGAATAAGGATCTACCGTTGTCATTTCGTTCCGTCGACATTCGGTTCCGGAGCGACACGAACGGGGACTTAGAATTTTTTCGCTCGGGCTCCGGAGCGACACGATCGCTCCGTTATTCTACGTTCTCTCGGTCCACGGGCATCAGAGAGCAAAACAGCCTAATAGTTTTAGAGTGCCTGAACGATCAGGAATATGGATCTAACGTTCTCGTTTCGAACCGACGACTTTCGGTTCCGGAGCGACACGAACGCTCCATGATTCTCGATTATCTCGACACAGGTAAGAGACAGAGGAGAACAAGTGTATGGTTTTAGAGAGCCACGAGCACCAGGAATAAGGATCTACCGTTGTCATTTCGTTCCGTCGACATTCGGTTCCGGAGCGACACGAACGGGGACTTAGAATTTTTTCGCTCGGGCTCCGGAGCGACACGAACGGGGACTTAGAATTTTTTCGCTCGGGCTCCGGAGCGACACGATCGCTCCGTTATTCTACGTTCTCTCGGTCCACGAGCATCAGAGAGCAAAACAGCCTAATAGTTTTAGAGTGCCTGAACGATCAGGAATATGGATCTAACGTTCTCGTTTCGAACCGACGACTTTCGGTTCCGGAGCGACACGAACGCTCCATGATTCTCGATTATCTCGACACAGGTAAGAGACAGAGGAGAACAAGTGTATGGTTTTAGAGAGCCACGAGCACCAGGAATAAGGATCTACCGTTGTCATTTCGTTCCGTCGACATTCGGTTCCGGAGCGACACGAACGGGGACTTAGAATTTTTTCGCTCGGGCTCCGGAGCGACACGATCGCTCCGTTATTCTACGTTCTCTCGGTCCACGGGCATCAGAGAGCAAAACAGCCTAATAGTTTTAGAGTGCCTGAACGATCAGGAATATGGATCTAACGTTCTCGTTTCGAACCGACGACTTTCGGTTCCGGAGCGACACGAACGCTCCATGATTCTCGATTATCTCGACACAGGTAAGAGACAGAGGAGAACAAGTGTATGGTTTTAGAGAGCCACGAGCACCAGGAATAAGGATCTACCGTTGTCATTTCGTTCCGTCGACATTCGGTTCCGGAGCGACACGAACGGGGACTTAGAATTTTTTCGCTCGGGCTCCGGAGCGACACGAACGGGGACTTAGAATTTTTTCGCTCGGGCTCCGGAGCGACACGATCGCTCCGTTATTCTACGTTCTCTCGGTCCACGGGCATCAGAGAGCAAAACAGCCTAATAGTTTTAGAGTGCCTGAACGATCAGGAATATGGATCTAACGTTCTCGTTTCGAACCGACGACTTTCGGTTCCGGAGCGACACGAACGCTCCATGATTCTCGATTATCTCGACACAGGTAAGAGACAGAGGAGAACAAGTGTATGGTTTTAGAGAGCCAAGAGCACCAGGAATAAGGATCTACCGTTGTCATTTCGTTCCGTCGACATTCGGTTCCGGAGCGACACGAACGGGGACTTAGAATTTTTTCGCTCGGGCTCCGGAGCGACACGAACGGGGACTTAGAATTTTTTCGCTCGGGCTCCGGAGCGACACGATCGCTCCGTTATTCTACGTTCTCTCGGTCCACGGGCATCAGAGAGCAAAACAGCCTAATAGTTTTAGAGTGCCTGAACGATCAGGAATATGGATCTAACGTTCTCGTTTCGAACCGACGACTTTCGGTTCCGGAGCGACACGAACGCTCCATGATTCTCGATTATCTCGACACAGGTAAGAGACAGAGGAGAACAAGTGTATGGTTTTAGAGAGCCACGAGCACCAGGAATAAGGATCTACCGTTGTCATTTCGTTCCGTCGACATTCGGTTCCGGAGCGACACGAACGGGGACTTAGAATTTTTTCGCTCGGGCTCCGGAGCGACACGAACGGGGACTTAGAATTTTTTCGCTCGGGCTCCGGAGCGACACGATCGCTCCGTTATTCTACGTTCTCTCGGTCCACGAGCATCAGAGAGCAAAACAGCCTAATAGTTTTAGAGTGCCTGAACGATCAGGAATATGGATCTAACGTTCTCGTTTCGAACCGACGACTTTCGGTTCCGGAGCGACACGAACGCTCCATGATTCTCGATTATCTCGACACAGGTAAGAGACAGAGGAGAACAAGTGTATGGTTTTAGAGAGCCACGAGCACCAGGAATAAGGATCTACCGTTGTCATTTCGTTCCGTCGACATTCGGTTCCGGAGCGACACGAACGGGGACTTAGAATTTTTTCGCTCGGGCTCCGGAGCGACACGATCGCTCCGTTATTCTACGTTCTCTCGGTCCACGGGCATCAGAGAGCAAAACAGCCTAATAGTTTTAGAGTGCCTGAACGATCAGGAATATGGATCTAACGTTCTCGTTTCGAACCGACGACTTTCGGTTCCGGAGCGACACGAACGCTCCATGATTCTCGATTATCTCGACACAGGTAAGAGACAGAGGAGAACAAGTGTATGGTTTTAGAGAGCCACGAGCACCAGGAATAAGGATCTACCGTTGTCATTTCGTTCCGTCGACATTCGGTTCCGGAGCGACACGAACGGGGACTTAGAATTTTTTCGCTCGGGCTCCGGAGCGACACGAACGGGGACTTAGAATTTTTTCGCTCGGGCTCCGGAGCGACACGATCGCTCCGTTATTCTACGTTCTCTCGGTCCACGGGCATCAGAGACCAAAACAGCCTAATAGTTTTAGAGTGCCTGAACGATCAGGAATATGGATCTAACGTTCTCGTTTCGAACCGACGACTTTCGGTTCCGGAGCGACACGAACGCTCCATGATTCTCGATTATCTCGACACAGGTAAGAGACAGAGGAGAACAAGTGTATGGTTTTAGAGAGCCACTAGCACCAGGAATAAGGATCTACCGTTGTCATTTCGTTCCGTCGACATTCGGTTCCGGAGCGACACGAACGGGGACTTAGAATTTTTTCGCTCGGGCTCCGGAGCGACACAAACGGGGACTTAGAATTTTTTCGCTCGGGCTCCGGAGCGACACGATCGCTCCGTTATTCTACGTTCTCTCGGTCCACGGGCATCAGAGAGCAAAACAGCCTAATAGTTTTAGAGTGCCTGAACGATCAGGAATATGGATCTAACGTTCTCGTTTCGAACCGACGACTTTCGGTTCCGGAGCGACACGAACGCTCCATGATTCTCGATTATCTCGACACAGGTAAGAGACAGAGGAGAACAAGTGTATGGTTTTAGAGAGCCACGAGCACCAGGAATAAGGATCTACCGTTGTCATTTCGTTCCGTCGACATTCGGTTCCGGAGCGACACGAACGGGGACTTAGAATTTTTTCGCTCGGGCTCCGGAGCGACACGAACGGGGACTTAGAATTTTTTCGCTCGGGTTCCGGAGCGACACGATCGCTCCGTTATTCTACGTTCTCTCGGTCCACGGGCATCAGAGAGCAAAGCAGCCTAATAGTTTTAGAGTGCCTGAACGATCAGGAATATGGATCTAACGTTCTCGTTTCGAACCGACGACTTTCGGTTCCGGAGCGACACGAACGCTCCATGATTCTCGATTATCTCGACACAGGTAAGAGACAGAGGAGAACAAGTGTATGGTTTTAGAGAGCCACGAGCACCAGGAATAAGGATCTACCGTTGTCATTTCGTTCCGTCGACATTCGGTTCCGGAGCGACACGAACGGGGACTTAGAATTTTTTCGCTCGGGCTCCGGAGCGACACGAACGGGGACTTAGAATTTTTTCGCTCGGGCTCCGGAGCGACACGATCGCTCCGTTATTCTACGTTCTCTCGGTCCACGGGCATCAGAGACCAAAACAGCCTAATAGTTTTAGAGTGCCTGAACGATCAGGAATATGGATCTAACGTTCTCGTTTCGAACCGACGACTTTCGGTTCCGGAGCGACGCGAACGCTCCATGATTCTCGATTATCTCGACACAGGTAAGAGACAGAGGAGAACAAGTGTATGGTTTTAGAGAGCCACGAGCACCAGGAATAAGGATCTACCGTTGTCATTTCGTTCCGTCGACATTCGGTTCCGGAGCGACACGAACGGGGACTTAGAATTTTTTCGCTCGGGCTCCGGAGCGACACGAACGGGGACTTAGAATTTTTTCGCTCGGGCTCCGGAGCGACACGATCGCTCCGTTATTCTACGTTCTCTCGGTCCACGGGCATCAGAGAGCAAAACAGCCTAATAGTTTTAGAGTGCCTGAACGATCAGGAATATGGATCTAACGTTCTCGTTTCGAACCGACGACTTTCGGTTCCGGAGCGACACGAACGCTCCATGATTCTCGATTATCTCGACACAGGTAAGAGACAGAGGAGAACAAGTGTATGGTTTTAGAGAGCCACTAGCACCAGGAATAAGGATCTACCGTTGTCATTTCGTTCCGTCGACATTCGGTTCCGGAGCGACACGAACGGGGACTTAGAATTTTTTCGCTCGGGCTCCGGAGCGACACGAACGGGGACTTAGAATTTTTTCGCTCGGGCTCCGGAGCGACACGATCGCTCCGTTATTCTACGTTCTCTCGGTCCACGGGCATCAGAGAGCAAAACAGCCTAATAGTTTTAGAGTGCCTGAACGATCAGGAATATGGATCTAACGTTCTCGTTTCGAACCGACGACTTTCGGTTCCGGAGCGACACGAACGCTCCATGATTCTCGATTATCTCGACACAGGTAAGAGACAGAGGAGAACAAGTGTATGGTTTTAGAGAGCCACTAGCACCAGGAATAAGGATCTACCGTTGTCATTTCGTTCCGTCGACATTCGGTTCCGGAGCGACACGAACGGGGACTTAGAATTTTTTCGCTCGGGCTCCGGAGCGACACAAACGGGGACTTAGAATTTTTTCGCTCGGGCTCCGGAGCGACACGATCGCTCCGTTATTCTACGTTCTCTCGGTCCACGGGCATCAGAGAGCAAAACAGCCTAATAGTTTTAGAGTGCCTGAACGATCAGGAATATGGATCTAACGTTCTCGTTTCGAACCGACGACTTTCGGTTCCGGAGCGACACGAACGCTCCATGATTCTCGATTATCTCGACACAGGTAAGAGACAGAGGAGAACAAGTGTATGGTTTTAGAGAGCCACGAGCACCAGGAATAAGGATCTACCGTTGTCATTTCGTTCCGTCGACATTCGGTTCCGGAGCGACACGAACGGGGACTTAGAATTTTTTCGCTCGGGCTCCGGAGCGACACGAACGGGGACTTAGAATTTTTTCGCTCGGGTTCCGGAGCGACACGATCGCTCCGTTATTCTACGTTCTCTCGGTCCACGGGCATCAGAGAGCAAAGCAGCCTAATAGTTTTAGAGTGCCTGAACGATCAGGAATATGGATCTAACGTTCTCGTTTCGAACCGACGACTTTCGGTTCCGGAGCGACACGAACGCTCCATGATTCTCGATTATCTCGACACAGGTAAGAGACAGAGGAGAACAAGTGTATGGTTTTAGAGAGCCACGAGCACCAGGAATAAGGATCTACCGTTGTCATTTCGTTCCGTCGACATTCGGTTCCGGAGCGACACGAACGGGGACTTAGAATTTTTTCGCTCGGGCTCCGGAGCGACACGAACGGGGACTTAGAATTTTTTCGCTCGGGCTCCGGAGCGACACGAACGGGGACTTAGAATTTTTTCGCTCGGGCTCCGGAGCGACACGATCGCTCCCTTATTCTACGTTCTCTCGGTCCACGGGCATCAGAGAGCAAAACAGCCTAATAGTTTTAGAGTGCCTGAACGATCAGGAATATGGATCTAACGTTCTCGTTTCGAACCGACGACTTTCGGTTCCGGAGCGACACGAACGCTCCATGATTCTCGATTATCTCGACACAGGTAAGAGACAGAGGAGAACAAGTGTATGGTTTTAGAGAGCCACGAGCACCAGGAATAAGGATCTACCGTTGTCATTTCGTTCCGTCGACATTCGGTTCCGGAGCGACACGAACGGGGACTTAGAATTTTTTCGCTCGGGCTCCGGAGCGACACGAACGGGGACTTAGAATTTTTTCGCTCGGGCTCCGGAGCGACACGATCGCTCCGTTATTCTACGTTCTCTCGGTCCACGGGCATCAGAGACCAAAACAGCCTAATAGTTTTAGAGTGCCTGAACGATCAGGAATATGGATCTAACGTTCTCGTTTCGAACCGACGACTTTCGGTTCCGGAGCGACACGAACGCTCCATGATTCTCGATTATCTCGACACAGGTAAGAGACAGAGGAGAACAAGTGTATGGCTTTAGAGAGCCACGAGCACCAGGAATAAGGATCTACCGTTGTCATTTCGTTCCGTCGACATTCGGTTCCGGAGCGACACGAACGGGGACTTAGAATTTTTTCGCTCGGGCTCCGGAGCGACACGAACGGGGACTTAGAATTTTTTCGCTCGGGCTCCGGAGCGACACGAACGGGGACTTAGAATTTTTTCGCTCGGGCTCCGGAGCGACACGATCGCTCCGTTATTCTACGTTCTCTCGGTCCACGGGCATCAGAGAGCAAAACAGCCTAATAGTTTTAGAGTGCCTGAACGATCAGGAATATGGATCTAACGTTCTCGTTTCGAACCGACGACTTTCGGTTCCGGAGCGACACGAACGCTCCATGATTCTCGATTATCTCGACACAGGTAAGAGACAGAGGAGAACAAGTGTATGGTTTTAGAGAGCCACTAGCACCAGGAATAAGGATCTACCGTTGTCATTTCGTTCCGTCGACATTCGGTTCCGGAGCGACACGAACGGGGACTTAGAATTTTTTCGCTCGGGCTCCGGAGCGACACAAACGGGGACTTAGAATTTTTTCGCTCGGGCTCCGGAGCGACACGATCGCTCCGTTATTCTACGTTCTCTCGGTCCACGGGCATCAGAGAGCAAAACAGCCTAATAGTTTTAGAGTGCCTGAACGATCAGGAATATGGATCTAACGTTCTCGTTTCGAACCGACGACTTTCGGTTCCGGAGCGACACGAACGCTCCATGATTCTCGATTATCTCGACACAGGTAAGAGACAGAGGAGAACAAGTGTATGGTTTTAGAGAGCCACGAGCACCAGGAATAAGGATCTACCGTTGTCATTTCGTTCCGTCGACATTCGGTTCCGGAGCGACACGAACGGGGACTTAGAATTTTTTCGCTCGGGCTCCGGAGCGACACGAACGGGGACTTAGAATTTTTTCGCTCGGGTTCCGGAGCGACACGATCGCTCCGTTATTCTACGTTCTCTCGGTCCACGGGCATCAGAGAGCAAAGCAGCCTAATAGTTTTAGAGTGCCTGAACGATCAGGAATATGGATCTAACGTTCTCGTTTCGAACCGACGACTTTCGGTTCCGGAGCGACACGAACGCTCCATGATTCTCGATTATCTCGACACAGGTAAGAGACAGAGGAGAACAAGTGTATGGTTTTAGAGAGCCACGAGCACCAGGAATAAGGATCTACCGTTGTCATTTCGTTCCGTCGACATTCGGTTCCGGAGCGACACGAACGGGGACTTAGAATTTTTTCGCTCGGGCTCCGGAGCGACACGAACGGGGACTTAGAATTTTTTCGCTCGGGCTCCGGAGCGACACGAACGGGGACTTAGAATTTTTTCGCTCGGGCTCCGGAGCGACACGATCGCTCCCTTATTCTACGTTCTCTCGGTCCACGGGCATCAGAGAGCAAAACAGCCTAATAGTTTTAGAGTGCCTGAACGATCAGGAATATGGATCTAACGTTCTCGTTTCGAACCGACGACTTTCGGTTCCGGAGCGACACGAACGCTCCATGATTCTCGATTATCTCGACACAGGTAAGAGACAGAGGAGAACAAGTGTATGGTTTTAGAGAGCCACGAGCACCAGGAATAAGGATCTACCGTTGTCATTTCGTTCCGTCGACATTCGGTTCCGGAGCGACACGAACGGGGACTTAGAATTTTTTCGCTCGGGCTCCGGAGCGACACGAACGGGGACTTAGAATTTTTTCGCTCGGGCTCCGGAGCGACACGATCGCTCCGTTATTCTACGTTCTCTCGGTCCACGGGCATCAGAGAGCAAAACAGCCTAATAGTTTTAGAGTGCCTGAACGATCAGGAATATGGATCTAACGTTCTCGTTTCGAACCGACGACTTTCGGTTCCGGAGCGACACGAACGCTCCATGATTCTCGATTATCTCGACACAGGTAAGAGACAGAGGAGAACAAGTGTATGGTTTTAGAGAGCCACTAGCACCAGGAATAAGGATCTACCGTTGTCATTTCGTTCCGTCGACATTCGGTTCCGGAGCGACACGAACGGGGACTTAGAATTTTTTCGCTCGGGCTCCGGAGCGACACAAACGGGGACTTAGAATTTTTTCGCTCGGGCTCCGGAGCGACACGATCGCTCCGTTATTCTACGTTCTCTCGGTCCACGGGCATCAGAGAGCAAAACAGCCTAATAGTTTTAGAGTGCCTGAACGATCAGGAATATGGATCTAACGTTCTCGTTTCGAACCGACGACTTTCGGTTCCGGAGCGACACGAACGCTCCATGATTCTCGATTATCTCGACACAGGTAAGAGACAGAGGAGAACAAGTGTATGGTTTTAGAGAGCCACGAGCACCAGGAATAAGGATCTACCGTTGTCATTTCGTTCCGTCGACATTCGGTTCCGGAGCGACACGAACGGGGACTTAGAATTTTTTCGCTCGGGCTCCGGAGCGACACGAACGGGGACTTAGAATTTTTTCGCTCGGGTTCCGGAGCGACACGATCGCTCCGTTATTCTACGTTCTCTCGGTCCACGGGCATCAGAGAGCAAAGCAGCCTAATAGTTTTAGAGTGCCTGAACGATCAGGAATATGGATCTAACGTTCTCGTTTCGAACCGACGACTTTCGGTTCCGGAGCGACACGAACGCTCCATGATTCTCGATTATCTCGACACAGGTAAGAGACAGAGGAGAACAAGTGTATGGTTTTAGAGAGCCACGAGCACCAGGAATAAGGATCTACCGTTGTCATTTCGTTCCGTCGACATTCGGTTCCGGAGCGACACGAACGGGGACTTAGAATTTTTTCGCTCGGGCTCCGGAGCGACACGAACGGGGACTTAGAATTTTTTCGCTCGGGCTCCGGAGCGACACGAACGGGGACTTAGAATTTTTTCGCTCGGGCTCCGGAGCGACACGATCGCTCCCTTATTCTACGTTCTCTCGGTCCACGGGCATCAGAGAGCAAAACAGCCTAATAGTTTTAGAGTGCCTGAACGATCAGGAATATGGATCTAACGTTCTCGTTTCGAACCGACGACTTTCGGTTCCGGAGCGACACGAACGCTCCATGATTCTCGATTATCTCGACACAGGTAAGAGACAGAGGAGAACAAGTGTATGGTTTTAGAGAGCCACGAGCACCAGGAATAAGGATCTACCGTTGTCATTTCGTTCCGTCGACATTCGGTTCCGGAGCGACACGAACGGGGACTTAGAATTTTTTCGCTCGGGCTCCGGAGCGACACGAACGGGGACTTAGAATTTTTTCGCTCGGGCTCCGGAGCGACACGATCGCTCCGTTATTCTACGTTCTCTCGGTCCACGGGCATCAGAGACCAAAACAGCCTAATAGTTTTAGAGTGCCTGAACGATCAGGAATATGGATCTAACGTTCTCGTTTCGAACCGACGACTTTCGGTTCCGGAGCGACACGAACGCTCCATGATTCTCGATTATCTCGACACAGGTAAGAGACAGAGGAGAACAAGTGTATGGCTTTAGAGAGCCACGAGCACCAGGAATAAGGATCTACCGTTGTCATTTCGTTCCGTCGACATTCGGTTCCGGAGCGACACGAACGGGGACTTAGAATTTTTTCGCTCGGGCTCCGGAGCGACACGAACGGGGACTTAGAATTTTTTCGCTCGGGCTCCGGAGCGACACGAACGGGGACTTAGAATTTTTTCGCTCGGGCTCCGGAGCGACACGATCGCTCCGTTATTCTACGTTCTCTCGGTCCACGGGCATCAGAGAGCAAAACAGCCTAATAGTTTTAGAGTGCCTGAACGATCAGGAATATGGATCTAACGTTCTCGTTTCGAACCGACGACTTTCGGTTCCGGAGCGACACGAACGCTCCATGATTCTCGATTATCTCGACACAGGTAAGAGACAGAGGAGAACAAGTGTATGGTTTTAGAGAGCCACTAGCACCAGGAATAAGGATCTACCGTTGTCATTTCGTTCCGTCGACATTCGGTTCCGGAGCGACACGAACGGGGACTTAGAATTTTTTCGCTCGGGCTCCGGAGCGACACAAACGGGGACTTAGAATTTTTTCGCTCGGGCTCCGGAGCGACACGATCGCTCCGTTATTCTACGTTCTCTCGGTCCACGGGCATCAGAGAGCAAAACAGCCTAATAGTTTTAGAGTGCCTGAACGATCAGGAATATGGATCTAACGTTCTCGTTTCGAACCGACGACTTTCGGTTCCGGAGCGACACGAACGCTCCATGATTCTCGATTATCTCGACACAGGTAAGAGACAGAGGAGAACAAGTGTATGGTTTTAGAGAGCCACGAGCACCAGGAATAAGGATCTACCGTTGTCATTTCGTTCCGTCGACATTCGGTTCCGGAGCGACACGAACGGGGACTTAGAATTTTTTCGCTCGGGCTCCGGAGCGACACGAACGGGGACTTAGAATTTTTTCGCTCGGGTTCCGGAGCGACACGATCGCTCCGTTATTCTACGTTCTCTCGGTCCACGGGCATCAGAGAGCAAAGCAGCCTAATAGTTTTAGAGTGCCTGAACGATCAGGAATATGGATCTAACGTTCTCGTTTCGAACCGACGACTTTCGGTTCCGGAGCGACACGAACGCTCCATGATTCTCGATTATCTCGACACAGGTAAGAGACAGAGGAGAACAAGTGTATGGTTTTAGAGAGCCACGAGCACCAGGAATAAGGATCTACCGTTGTCATTTCGTTCCGTCGACATTCGGTTCCGGAGCGACACGAACGGGGACTTAGAATTTTTTCGCTCGGGCTCCGGAGCGACACGAACGGGGACTTAGAATTTTTTCGCTCGGGCTCCGGAGCGACACGAACGGGGACTTAGAATTTTTTCGCTCGGGCTCCGGAGCGACACGATCGCTCCCTTATTCTACGTTCTCTCGGTCCACGGGCATCAGAGAGCAAAACAGCCTAATAGTTTTAGAGTGCCTGAACGATCAGGAATATGGATCTAACGTTCTCGTTTCGAACCGACGACTTTCGGTTCCGGAGCGACACGAACGCTCCATGATTCTCGATTATCTCGACACAGGTAAGAGACAGAGGAGAACAAGTGTATGGTTTTAGAGAGCCACGAGCACCAGGAATAAGGATCTACCGTTGTCATTTCGTTCCGTCGACATTCGGTTCCGGAGCGACACGAACGGGGACTTAGAATTTTTTCGCTCGGGCTCCGGAGCGACACGAACGGGGACTTAGAATTTTTTCGCTCGGGCTCCGGAGCGACACGATCGCTCCGTTATTCTACGTTCTCTCGGTCCACGGGCATCAGAGAGCAAAACAGCCTAATAGTTTTAGAGTGCCTGAACGATCAGGAATATGGATCTAACGTTCTCGTTTCGAACCGACGACTTTCGGTTCCGGAGCGACACGAACGCTCCATGATTCTCGATTATCTCGACACAGGTAAGAGACAGAGGAGAACAAGTGTATGGCTTTAGAGAGCCACGAGCACCAGGAATAAGGATCTACCGTTGTCATTTCGTTCCGTCGACATTCGGTTCCGGAGCGACACGAACGGGGACTTAGAATTTTTTCGCTCGGGCTCCGGAGCGACACGAACGGGGACTTAGAATTTTTTCGCTCGGGCTCCGGAGCGACACGATCGCTCCGTTATTCTACGTTCTCTCGGTCCACGGGCATCAGAGAGCAAAACAGCCTAATAGTTTTAGAGTTCCTGAACGATCAGGAATATGGATCTAACGTTCTCGTTTCGAACCGACGACTTTCGGTACCGGAGCGACACGAACGCTCCATGATTCTCGATTATCTCGACACAGGTAAGAGACAGAGGAGAACAAGTGTATGATTTTAGAGAGCCACGAGCACCAGGAATAAGGATCTACCGTTGTCATTTCGTTCCGTCGACATTCGGTTCCGGAGCGACACGAACGGGGACTTAGAATTTTTTCGCTCGGGCTCCGGAGCGACACGAACGGGGACTTAGAATTTTTTCGCTCGGGCTCCGGAGCGACACGATCGCTCCGTTATTCTACGTTCTCTCGGTCCACGGGCATCAGAGAGCAAAGCAGCCTAATAGTTTTAGAGTGCCTGAACGATCAGGAATATGGATCTAACGTTCTCGTTTCGAACCGACGACTTTCGGTTCCGGAGCGACACGAACGCTCCATGATTCTCGATTATCTCGACACAGGTAAGAGACAGAGGAGAACAAGTGTATGGTTTTAGAGAGCCACGAGCACCAGGAATAAGGATCTACCGTTGTCATTTCGTTCCGTCGACATTCGGTTCCGGAGCGACACGAACGGGGACTTAGAATTTTTTCGCTCGGGCTCCGGAGCGACACGAACGGGGACTTAGAATTTTTTCGCTCGGGCTCCGGAGCGACACGATCGCTCCCTTATTCTACGTTCTCTCGGTCCACGGGCATCAGAGAGCAAAACAGCCTAATAGTTTTAGAGTGCCTGAACGATCAGGAATATGGATCTAACGTTCTCGTTTCGAACCGACGACTTTCGGTTCCGGAGCGACACGAACGCTCCATGATTCTCGATTATCTCGACACAGGTAAGAGACAGAGGAGAACAAGTGTATGGTTTTAGAGAGCCACGAGCACCAGGAATAAGGATCTACCGTTGTCATTTCGTTCCGTCGACATTCGGTTCCGGAGCGACACGAACGGGGACTTAGAATTTTTTCGCTCGGGCTCCGGAGCGACACGATCGCTCCGTTATTCTACGTTCTCTCGGTCCACGGGCATCAGAGAGCAAAACAGCCTAATAGTTTTAGAGTGCCTGAACGATCAGGAATATGGATCTAACGTTCTCGTTTCGAACCGACGACTTTCGGTTCCGGAGCGACACGAACGCTCCATGATTCTCGATTATCTCGACACAGGTAAGAGACAGAGGAGAACAAGTGTATGGTTTTAGAGAGCCACGAGCACCAGGAATAAGGATCTACCGTTGTCATTTCGTTCCGTCGACATTCGGTTCCGGAGCGACACGAACGGGGACTTAGAATTTTTTCGCTCGGGCTCCGGAGCGACACGAACGGGGACTTAGAATTTTTTCGCTCGGGCTCCGGAGCGACACGATCGCTCCGTTATTCTACGTTCTCTCGGTCCACGGGCATCAGAGAGCAAAACAGCCTAATAGTTTTAGAGTGCCTGAACGATCAGGAATATGGATCTAACGTTCTCGTTTCGAACCGACGACTTTCGGTTCCGGAGCGACACGAACGCTCCATGATTCTCGATTATCTCGACACAGGTAAGAGACAGAGGAGAACAAGTGTATGGTTTTAGAGAGCCACGAGCACCAGGAATAAGGATCTACCGTTGTCATTTCGTTCCGTCGACATTCGGTTCCGGAGCGACACGAACGGGGACTTAGAATTTTTTCGCTCGGGCTCCGGAGCGACACGATCGCTCCGTTATTCTACGTTCTCTCGGTCCACGGGCATCAGAGAGCAAAACAGCCTAATAGTTTTAGAGTGCCTGAACGATCAGGAATATGGATCTAACGTTCTCGTTTCGAACCGACGACTTTCGGTTCCGGAGCGACACGAACGCTCCATGATTCTCGATTATCTCGACACAGGTAAGAGACAGAGGAGAACAAGTGTATGGTTTTAGAGAGCCACGAGCACCAGGAATAAGGATCTACCGTTGTCATTTCGTTCCGTCGACATTCGGTTCCGGAGCGACACGAACGGGGACTTAGAATTTTTTCGCTCGGGCTCCGGAGCGACACGAACGGGGACTTAGAATTTTTTCGCTCGGGCTCCGGAGCGACACGATCGCTCCGTTATTCTACGTTCTCTCGGTCCACGGGCATCAGAGACCAAAACAGCCTAATAGTTTTAGAGTGCCTGAACGATCAGGAATATGGATCTAACGTTCTCGTTTCGAACCGACGACTTTCGGTTCCGGAGCGACACGAACGCTCCATGATTCTCGATTATCTCGACACAGGTAAGAGACAGAGGAGAACAAGTGTATGGTTTTAGAGAGCCACTAGCACCAGGAATAAGGATCTACCGTTGTCATTTCGTTCCGTCGACATTCGGTTCCGGAGCGACACGAACGGGGACTTAGAATTTTTTCGCTCGGGCTCCGGAGCGACACAAACGGGGACTTAGAATTTTTTCGCTCGGGCTCCGGAGCGACACGATCGCTCCGTTATTCTACGTTTTCTCGGTCCACGGGCATCAGAGAGCAAAACAGCCTAATAGTTTTAGAGTGCCTGAACGATCAGGAATATGGATCTAACGTTCTCGT
The DNA here is from genome assembly GCF_051401765.1 of Calliopsis andreniformis. Lineage (NCBI taxonomy): Eukaryota > Metazoa > Arthropoda > Insecta > Hymenoptera > Andrenidae > Calliopsis > Calliopsis andreniformis. The sequence continues at coordinate 201,191 of NW_027480706.1, read as the reverse complement.
TTCGAACCGACGACTTTCGGTTCCGGAGCGACACGAACGCTCCATGATTCTCGATTATCTCGACACAGGTAAGAGACAGAGGAGAACAAGTGTATGGTTTTAGAGAGCCACGAGCACCAGGAATAAGGATCTACCGTTGTCATTTCGTTCCGTCGACATTCGGTTCCGGAGCGACACGAACGGGGACTTAGAATTTTTTCGCTCGGGCTCCGGAGCGACACGAACGGGGACTTAGAATTTTTTAGCTCGGGCTCCGGAGCGACACGATCGCTCCGTTATTCTACGTTCTCTCGGTCCACGGGCATCAGAGAGCAAAACAGCCTAATAGTTTTAGAGTGCCTGAACGATCAGGAATATGGATCTAACGTTCTCGTTTCGAACCGACGACTTTCGGTTCCGGAGCGACACGAACGCTCCATGATTCTCGATTATCTCGACACAGGTAAGAGACAGAGGAGAACAAGTGTATGGTTTTAGAGAGCCACTAGCACCAGGAATAAGGATCTACCGTTGTCATTTCGTTCCGTCGACATTCGGTTCCGGAGCGACACGAACGGGGACTTAGAATTTTTTCGCTCGGGCTCCGGAGCGACACAAACGGGGACTTAGAATTTTTTCGCTCGGGCTCCGGAGCGACACGATCGCTCCGTTATTCTACGTTCTCTCGGTCCACGGGCATCAGAGAGCAAAACAGCCTAATAGTTTTAGAGTGCCTGAACGATCAGGAATATGGATCTAACGTTCTCGTTTCGAACCGACGACTTTCGGTTCCGGAGCGACACGAACGCTCCATGATTCTCGATTATCTCGACACAGGTAAGAGACAGAGGAGAACAAGTGTATGGTTTTAGAGAGCCACGAGCACCAGGAATAAGGATCTACCGTTGTCATTTCGTTCCGTCGACATTCGGTTCCGGAGCGACACGAACGGGGACTTAGAATTTTTTCGCTCGGGCTCCGGAGCGACACGAACGGGGACTTAGAATTTTTTCGCTCGGGTTCCGGAGCGACACGATCGCTCCGTTATTCTACGTTCTCTCGGTCCACGGGCATCAGAGAGCAAAGCAGCCTAATAGTTTTAGAGTGCCTGAACGATCAGGAATATGGATCTAACGTTCTCGTTTCGAACCGACGACTTTCGGTTCCGGAGCGACACGAACGCTCCATGATTCTCGATTATCTCGACACAGGTAAGAGACAGAGGAGAACAAGTGTATGGTTTTAGAGAGCCACGAGCACCAGGAATAAGGATCTACCGTTGTCATTTCGTTCCGTCGACATTCGGTTCCGGAGCGACACGAACGGGGACTTAGAATTTTTTCGCTCGGGCTCCGGAGCGACACGAACGGGGACTTAGAATTTTTTCGCTCGGGCTCCGGAGCGACACGAACGGGGACTTAGAATTTTTTCGCTCGGGCTCCGGAGCGACACGATCGCTCCCTTATTCTACGTTCTCTCGGTCCACGGGCATCAGAGAGCAAAACAGCCTAATAGTTTTAGAGTGCCTGAACGATCAGGAATATGGATCTAACGTTCTCGTTTCGAACCGACGACTTTCGGTTCCGGAGCGACACGAACGCTCCATGATTCTCGATTATCTCGACACAGGTAAGAGACAGAGGAGAACAAGTGTATGGTTTTAGAGAGCCACGAGCACCAGGAATAAGGATCTACCGTTGTCATTTCGTTCCGTCGACATTCGGTTCCGGAGCGACACGAACGGGGACTTAGAATTTTTTCGCTCGGGCTCCGGAGCGACACGAACGGGGACTTAGAATTTTTTCGCTCGGGCTCCGGAGCGACACGATCGCTCCGTTATTCTACGTTCTCTCGGTCCACGGGCATCAGAGAGCAAAACAGCCTAATAGTTTTAGAGTGCCTGAACGATCAGGAATATGGATCTAACGTTCTCGTTTCGAACCGACGACTTTCGGTTCCGGAGCGACACGAACGCTCCATGATTCTCGATTATCTCGACACAGGTAAGAGACAGAGGAGAACAAGTGTATGGCTTTAGAGAGCCACGAGCACCAGGAATAAGGATCTACCGTTGTCATTTCGTTCCGTCGACATTCGGTTCCGGAGCGACACGAACGGGGACTTAGAATTTTTTCGCTCGGGCTCCGGAGCGACACGAACGGGGACTTAGAATTTTTTCGCTCGGGCTCCGGAGCGACACGAACGGGGACTTAGAATTTTTTCGCTCGGGCTCCGGAGCGACACGATCGCTCCGTTATTCTACGTTCTCTCGGTCCACGGGCATCAGAGAGCAAAACAGCCTAATAGTTTTAGAGTGCCTGAACGATCAGGAATATGGATCTAACGTTCTCGTTTCGAACCGACGACTTTCGGTTCCGGAGCGACACGAACGCTCCATGATTCTCGATTATCTCGACACAGGTAAGAGACAGAGGAGAACAAGTGTATGGTTTTAGAGAGCCACTAGCACCAGGAATAAGGATCTACCGTTGTCATTTCGTTCCGTCGACATTCGGTTCCGGAGCGACACGAACGGGGACTTAGAATTTTTTCGCTCGGGCTCCGGAGCGACACAAACGGGGACTTAGAATTTTTTCGCTCGGGCTCCGGAGCGACACGATCGCTCCGTTATTCTACGTTCTCTCGGTCCACGGGCATCAGAGAGCAAAACAGCCTAATAGTTTTAGAGTGCCTGAACGATCAGGAATATGGATCTAACGTTCTCGTTTCGAACCGACGACTTTCGGTTCCGGAGCGACACGAACGCTCCATGATTCTCGATTATCTCGACACAGGTAAGAGACAGAGGAGAACAAGTGTATGGTTTTAGAGAGCCACGAGCACCAGGAATAAGGATCTACCGTTGTCATTTCGTTCCGTCGACATTCGGTTCCGGAGCGACACGAACGGGGACTTAGAATTTTTTCGCTCGGGCTCCGGAGCGACACGAACGGGGACTTAGAATTTTTTCGCTCGGGTTCCGGAGCGACACGATCGCTCCGTTATTCTACGTTCTCTCGGTCCACGGGCATCAGAGAGCAAAGCAGCCTAATAGTTTTAGAGTGCCTGAACGATCAGGAATATGGATCTAACGTTCTCGTTTCGAACCGACGACTTTCGGTTCCGGAGCGACACGAACGCTCCATGATTCTCGATTATCTCGACACAGGTAAGAGACAGAGGAGAACAAGTGTATGGTTTTAGAGAGCCACGAGCACCAGGAATAAGGATCTACCGTTGTCATTTCGTTCCGTCGACATTCGGTTCCGGAGCGACACGAACGGGGACTTAGAATTTTTTCGCTCGGGCTCCGGAGCGACACGAACGGGGACTTAGAATTTTTTCGCTCGGGCTCCGGAGCGACACGAACGGGGACTTAGAATTTTTTCGCTCGGGCTCCGGAGCGACACGATCGCTCCCTTATTCTACGTTCTCTCGGTCCACGGGCATCAGAGAGCAAAACAGCCTAATAGTTTTAGAGTGCCTGAACGATCAGGAATATGGATCTAACGTTCTCGTTTCGAACCGACGACTTTCGGTTCCGGAGCGACACGAACGCTCCATGATTCTCGATTATCTCGACACAGGTAAGAGACAGAGGAGAACAAGTGTATGGTTTTAGAGAGCCACGAGCACCAGGAATAAGGATCTACCGTTGTCATTTCGTTCCGTCGACATTCGGTTCCGGAGCGACACGAACGGGGACTTAGAATTTTTTCGCTCGGGCTCCGGAGCGACACGAACGGGGACTTAGAATTTTTTCGCTCGGGCTCCGGAGCGACACGATCGCTCCGTTATTCTACGTTCTCTCGGTCCACGGGCATCAGAGAGCAAAACAGCCTAATAGTTTTAGAGTGCCTGAACGATCAGGAATATGGATCTAACGTTCTCGTTTCGAACCGACGACTTTCGGTTCCGGAGCGACACGAACGCTCCATGATTCTCGATTATCTCGACACAGGTAAGAGACAGAGGAGAACAAGTGTATGGCTTTAGAGAGCCACGAGCACCAGGAATAAGGATCTACCGTTGTCATTTCGTTCCGTCGACATTCGGTTCCGGAGCGACACGAACGGGGACTTAGAATTTTTTCGCTCGGGCTCCGGAGCGACACGAACGGGGACTTAGAATTTTTTCGCTCGGGCTCCGGAGCGACACGATCGCTCCGTTATTCTACGTTCTCTCGGTCCACGGGCATCAGAGAGCAAAACAGCCTAATAGTTTTAGAGTTCCTGAACGATCAGGAATATGGATCTAACGTTCTCGTTTCGAACCGACGACTTTCGGTACCGGAGCGACACGAACGCTCCATGATTCTCGATTATCTCGACACAGGTAAGAGACAGAGGAGAACAAGTGTATGATTTTAGAGAGCCACGAGCACCAGGAATAAGGATCTACCGTTGTCATTTCGTTCCGTCGACATTCGGTTCCGGAGCGACACGAACGGGGACTTAGAATTTTTTCGCTCGGGCTCCGGAGCGACACGAACGGGGACTTAGAATTTTTTCGCTCGGGCTCCGGAGCGACACGATCGCTCCGTTATTCTACGTTCTCTCGGTCCACGGGCATCAGAGAGCAAAGCAGCCTAATAGTTTTAGAGTGCCTGAACGATCAGGAATATGGATCTAACGTTCTCGTTTCGAACCGACTACTTTCGGTTCCGGAGCGACACGAACGCTCCATGATTCTCGATTATCTCGACACAGGTAAGAGACAGAGGAGAACAAGTGTATGGTTTTAGAGAGCCACGAGCACCAGGAATAAAGATCTACCGTTGTCATTTCGTTCCGTCGACATTCGGTTCCGGAGCGACACGAACGGGGACTTAGAATTTTTTCGCTCGGGCTCCGGCGCGACACGAACGGGGACTTAGAATTTTTTCGCTCGGGCTCCGGAGCGACACGATCGCTCCGTTATTCTACGTTCTCTCGGTCCACGGGCATCAGAGAGCAAAACAGCCTAATAGTTTTAGAGTGCCTGAACGATCAGGAATATGGATCTAACGTTCTCGTTTCGAACCGACGACTTTCGGTTCCGGAGCGACACGAACGCTCCATGATTCTCGATTATCTCGACACAGGTAAGAGACAGAGGAGAACAAGTGTATGGTTTTAGAGAGCCACGAGCACCAGGAATAAGGATCTACCGTTGTCATTTCGTTCCGTCGACATTCGGTTCCGGAGCGACACGAACGGGGACTTAGAATTTTTTCGCTCGGGCTCCGGAGCGACACGAACGGGGACTTAGAATTTTTTCGCTCGGGCTCCGGAGCGACACGATCGCTCCCTTATTCTACGTTCTCTCGGTCCACGGGCATCAGAGAGCAAAACAGCCTAATAGTTTTAGAGTGCCTGAACGATCAGGAATATGGATCTAACGTTCTCGTTTCGAACCGACGACTTTCGGTTCCGGAGCGACACGAACGCTCCATGATTCTCGATTATCTCGACACAGGTAAGAGACAGAGGAGAACAAGTGTATGGTTTTAGAGAGCCACGAGCACCAGGAATAAGGATCTACCGTTGTCATTTCGTTCCGTCGACATTCGGTTCCGGAGCGACACGAACGGGGACTTAGAATTTTTTCGCTCGGGCTCCGGAGCGACACGATCGCTCCGTTATTCTACGTTCTCTCGGTCCACGGGCATCAGAGAGCAAAACAGCCTAATAGTTTTAGAGTGCCTGAACGATCAGGAATATGGATCTAACGTTCTCGTTTCGAACCGACGACTTTCGGTTCCGGAGCGACACGAACGCTCCATGATTCTCGATTATCTCGACACAGGTAAGAGACAGAGGAGAACAAGTGTATGGTTTTAGAGAGCCACGAGCACCAGGAATAAGGATCTACCGTTGTCATTTCGTTCCGTCGACATTCGGTTCCGGAGCGACACGAACGGGGACTTAGAATTTTTTCGCTCGGGCTCCGGAGCGACACGAACGGGGACTTAGAATTTTTTCGCTCGGGCTCCGGAGCGACACGATCGCTCCGTTATTCTACGTTCTCTCGGTCCACGGGCATCAGAGAGCAAAACAGCCTAATAGTTTTAGAGTGCCTGAACGATCAGGAATATGGATCTAACGTTCTCGTTTCGAACCGACGACTTTCGGTTCCGGAGCGACACGAACGCTCCATGATTCTCGATTATCTCGACACAGGTAAGAGACAGAGGAGAACAAGTGTATGGTTTTAGAGAGCCACGAGCACCAGGAATAAGGATCTACCGTTGTCATTTCGTTCCGTCGACATTCGGTTCCGGAGCGACACGAACGGGGACTTAGAATTTTTTCGCTCGGGCTCCGGAGCGACACGATCGCTCCGTTATTCTACGTTCTCTCGGTCCACGGGCATCAGAGAGCAAAACAGCCTAATAGTTTTAGAGTGCCTGAACGATCAGGAATATGGATCTAACGTTCTCGTTTCGAACCGACGACTTTCGGTTCCGGAGCGACACGAACGCTCCATGATTCTCGATTATCTCGACACAGGTAAGAGACAGAGGAGAACAAGTGTATGGTTTTAGAGAGCCACGAGCACCAGGAATAAGGATCTACCGTTGTCATTTCGTTCCGTCGACATTCGGTTCCGGAGCGACACGAACGGGGACTTAGAATTTTTTCGCTCGGGCTCCGGAGCGACACGAACGGGGACTTAGAATTTTTTCGCTCGGGCTCCGGAGCGACACGATCGCTCCCTTATTCTACGTTCTCTCGGTCCACGGGCATCAGAGAGCAAAACAGCCTAATAGTTTTAGAGTGCCTGAACGATCAGGAATATGGATCTAACGTTCTCGTTTCGAACCGACGACTTTCGGTTCCGGAGCGACACGAACGCTCCATGATTCTCGATTATCTCGACACAGGTAAGAGACAGAGGAGAACAAGTGTATGGTTTTAGAGAGCCACGAGCACCAGGAATAAGGATCTACCGTTGTCATTTCGTTCCGTCGACATTCGGTTCCGGAGCGACACGAACGGGGACTTAGAATTTTTTCGCTCGGGCTCCGGAGCGACACGAACGGGGACTTAGAATTTTTTCGCTCGGGCTCCGGAGCGACACGATCGCTCCGTTATTCTACGTTCTCTCGGTCCACGGGCATCAGAGAGCAAAACAGCCTAATAGTTTTAGAGTGCCTGAACGATCAGGAATATGGATCTAACGTTCTCGTTTCGAACAGACGACTTTCGGTTCCGGAGCGACACGAACGCTCCATGATTCTCGATTATCTCGACACAGGTAAGAGACAGAGGAGAACAAGTGTATGGTTTTAGAGAGCCACGAGCACCAGGAATAAGGATCTACCGTTGTCATTTCGTTCCGTCGACATTCGGTTCCGGAGCGACACGAACGGGGACTTAGAATTTTTTCGCTCGGGCTCCGGAGCGACACGAACGGGGACTTAGAATTTTTTCGCTCGGGCTCCGGAGCGACACGAACGGGGACTTAGAATTTTTTCGCTCGGGCTCCGGAGCGACACGATCGCTCCGTTATTCTACGTTCTCTCGGTCCACGGGCATCAGAGAGCAAAACAGCCTAATAGTTTTAGAGTGCCTGAACGATCAGGAATATGGATCTAACGTTCTCGTTTCGAACCGACGACTTTCGGTTCCGGAGCGACACGAACGCTCCATGATTCTCGATTATCTCGACACAGGTAAGAGACAGAGGAGAACAAGTGTATGGTTTTAGAGAGCCACGAGCACCAGGAATAAGGATCTACCGTTGTCATTTCGTTCCGTCGACATTCGGTTCCGGAGCGACACGAACGGGGACTTAGAATTTTTTCGCTCGGGCTCCGGAGCGACACGAACGGGGACTTAGAATTTTTTCGCTCGGGCTCCGGAGCGACACGATCGCTCAGTTATTCTACGTTCTCTCGGTCCACGGGCATCAGAGAGCAAAACAGCCTAATAGTTTTAGAGTGCCTGAACGATCAGGAATATGGATCTAACGTTCTCGTTTCGAACCGACGACTTTCGGTTCCGGAGCGACACGAACGCTCCATGATTCTCGATTATCTCGACACAGGTAAGAGACAGAGGAGAACAAGTGTATGGTTTTAGAGAGCCACGAGCACCAGGAATAAGGATCTACCGTTGTCATTTCGTTCCGTCGACATTCGGTTCCGGAGCGACACGAACGGGGACTTAGAATTTTTTCGCTCGGGCTCCGGAGCGACACGATCGCTCCGTTATTCTACGTTCTCTCGGTCCACGGGCATCAGAGAGCAAAACAGCCTAATAGTTTTAGAGTGCCTGAACGATCAGGAATATGGATCTAACGTTCTCGTTTCGAACCGACGACTTTCGGTTCCGGAGCGACACGAACGCTCCATGATTCTCGATTATCTCGACACAGGTAAGAGACAGAGGAGAACAAGTGTATGGTTTTAGAGAGCCACGAGCACCAGGAATAAGGATCTACCGTTGTCATTTCGTTCCGTCGACATTCGGTTCCGGAGCGACACGAACGGGGACTTAGAATTTTTTCGCTCGGGCTCCGGAGCGACACGAACGGGGACTTAGAATTTTTTCGCTCGGGTTCCGGAGCGACACGATCGCTCCGTTATTCTACGTTCTCTCGGTCCACGGGCATCAGAGAGCAAAGCAGCCTAATATTTTTAGAGTGCCTGAACGATCAGGAATATGGATCTAACGTTCTCGTTTCGAACCGACGACTTTCGGTTCCGGAGCGACACGAACGCTCCATGATTCTCGATTATCTCGACACAGGTAAGAGACAGAGGAGAACAAGTGTATGGTTTTAGAGAGCCACGAGCACCAGGAATAAGGATCTACCGTTGTCATTTCGTTCCGTCGACATTCGGTTCCGGAGCGACACGAACGGGGACTTAGAATTTTTTCGCTCGGGCTCCGGAGCGACACGAACGGGGACTTAGAATTTTTTCGCTCGGGCTCCGGAGCGACACGATCGCTCCGTTATTCTACGTTCTCTCGGTCCACGGGCATCAGAGAGCAAAACAGCCTAATAGTTTTAGAGTGCCTGAACGATCAGGAATATGGATCTAACGTTCTCGTTTCGAACCGACGACTTTCGGTACCGGAGCGACACGAACGCTCCATGATTCTCGATTATCTCGACACAGGTAAGAGACAGAGGAGAACAAGTGTATGATTTTAGAGAGCCACGAGCACCAGGAATAAGGATCTACCGTTGTCATTTCGTTCCGTCGACATTCGGTTCCGGAGCGACACGAACGGGGACTTAGAATTTTTTCGCTCGGGCTCCGGAGCGACACGAACGGGGACTTAGAATTTTTTCGCTCGGGCTCCGGAGCGACACGATCGCTCCCTTATTCTACGTTCTCTCGGTCCACGGGCATCAGAGAGCAAAACAGCCTAATAGTTTTAGAGTGCCTGAACGATCAGGAATATGGATCTAACGTTCTCGTTTCGAACCGACGACTTTCGGTTCCGGAGCGACACGAACGCTCCATGATTCTCGATTATCTCGACACAGGTAAGAGACAGAGGAGAACAAGTGTATGGTTTTAGAGAGCCACGAGCACCAGGAATAAGGATCTACCGTTGTCATTTCGTTCCGTCGACATTCGGTTCCGGAGCGACACGAACGGGGACTTAGAATTTTTTCGCTCGGGCTCCGGAGCGACACAAACGGGGACTTAGAATTTTTTCGCTCGGGCTCCGGAGCGACACGATCGCTCCGTTATTCTACGTTCTCTCGGTCCACGGGCATCAGAGAGCAAAACAGCCTAATAGTTTTAGAGTGCCTGAACGATCAGGAATATGGATCTAACGTTCTCGTTTCGAACCGACGACTTTCGGTTCCGGAGCGACACGAACGCTCCATGATTCTCGATTATCTCGACACAGGTAAGAGACAGAGGAGAACAAGTGAATGGTTTTAGAGAGCCACGAGCACCAGGAATAAAGATCTACCGTTGTCATTTCGTTCCGTCGACATTCGGTTCCGGAGCGACACGAACGGGGACTTAGAATTTTTTCGCTCGGGCTCCGGAGCGACACGAACGGGGACTTAGAATTTTTTCGCTCGGGCTCCGGAGCGACACGATCGCTCCGTTATTCTACGTTCTCTCGGTCCACGGGCATCAGAGACCAAAACAGCCTAATAGTTTTAGAGTGCCTGAACGATCAGGAATATGGATCTAACGTTCTCGTTTCGAACCGACGACTTTCGGTTCCGGAGCGACGCGAACGCTCCATGATTCTCGATTATCTCGACACAGGTAAGAGACAGAGGAGAACAAGTGTATGGTTTTAGAGAGCCACGAGCACCAGGAATAAGGATCTACCGTTGTCATTTCGTTCCGTCGACATTCGGTTCCGGAGCGACACGAACGGGGACTTAGAATTTTTTCGCTCGGCCTCGGAGCGACACGAACGGGGACTTAGAATTTTTTCCCTCGGGCTCCGGAGCGACACGATCGCTCCGTTATTCTACGTTCTCTCGGTCCACGGGCATCAGAGAGCAAAACAGCCTAATAGTTTTAGAGTGCCTGAACGATCAGGAATATGGATCTAACGTTCTCGTTTCGAACCGACGACTTTCGGTTCCGGAGCGACACGAACGCTCCATGATTCTCGATTATCTCGACACAGGTAAGAGACAGAGGAGAACAAGTGTATGGTTTTAGAGAGCCACGAGCACCAGGAATAAGGATCTACCGTTGTCATTTCGTTCCGTCGACATTCGGTTCCGGAGCGACACGAACGGGGACTTAGAATTTTTTCGCTCGGGCTCCGGAGCGACACGAACGGGGACTTAGAATTTTTTCGCTCGGGTTCCGGAGCGACACGATCGCTCCGTTATTCTACGTTCTCTCGGTCCACGGGCATCAGAGAGCAAAGCAGCCTAATAGTTTTAGAGTGCCTGAACGATCAGGAATATGGATCTAACGTTCTCGTTTCGAACCGACGACTTTCGGTTCCGGAGCGACACGAACGCTCCATGATTCTCGATTATCTCGACACAGGTAAGAGACAGAGGAGAACAAGTGTATGGTTTTAGAGAGCCACGAGCACCAGGAATAAGGATCTACCGTTGTCATTTCGTTCCGTCGACATTCGGTTCCGGAGCGACACGAACGGGGACTTAGAATTTTTTCGCTCGGGCTCCGGAGCGACACGAACGGGGACTTAGAATTTTTTCGCTCGGGCTCCGGAGCGACACGATCGCTCCGTTATTCTACGTTCTCTCGGTCCACGGGCATCAGAGAGCAAAACAGCCTAATAGTTTTAGAGTGCCTGAACGATCAGGAATATGGATCTAACGTTCTCGTTTCGAACCGACGACTTTCGGTACCGGAGCGACACGAACGCTCCATGATTCTCGATTATCTCGACACAGGTAAGAGACAGAGGAGAACAAGTGTATGATTTTAGAGAGCCACGAGCACCAGGAATAAGGATCTACCGTTGTCATTTCGTTCCGTCGACATTCGGTTCCGGAGCGACACGAACGGGGACTTAGAATTTTTTCGCTCGGGCTCCGGAGCGACACGAACGGGGACTTAGAATTTTTTCGCTCGGGCTCCGGAGCGACACGATCGCTCCCTTATTCTACGTTCTCTCGGTCCACGGGCATCAGAGAGCAAAACAGCCTAATAGTTTTAGAGTGCCTGAACGATCAGGAATATGGATCTAACGTTCTCGTTTCGAACCGACGACTTTCGGTTCCGGAGCGACACGAACGCTCCATGATTCTCGATTATCTCGACACAGGTAAGAGACAGAGGAGAACAAGTGTATGGTTTTAGAGAGCCACGAGCACCAGGAATAAGGATCTACCGTTGTCATTTCGTTCCGTCGACATTCGGTTCCGGAGCGACACGAACGGGGACTTAGAATTTTTTCGCTCGGGCTCCGGAGCGACACAAACGGGGACTTAGAATTTTTTCGCTCGGGCTCCGGAGCGACACGATCGCTCCGTTATTCTACGTTCTCTCGGTCCACGGGCATCAGAGAGCAAAACAGCCTAATAGTTTTAGAGTGCCTGAACGATCAGGAATATGGATCTAACGTTCTCGTTTCGAACCGACGACTTTCGGTTCCGGAGCGACACGAACGCTCCATGATTCTCGATTATCTCGACACAGGTAAGAGACAGAGGAGAACAAGTGAATGGTTTTAGAGAGCCACGAGCACCAGGAATAAAGATCTACCGTTGTCATTTCGTTCCGTCGACATTCGGTTCCGGAGCGACACGAACGGGGACTTAGAATTTTTTCGCTCGGGCTCCGGAGCGACACGAACGGGGACTTAGAATTTTTTCGCTCGGGCTCCGGAGCGACACGATCGCTCCGTTATTCTACGTTCTCTCGGTCCACGGGCATCAGAGACCAAAACAGCCTAATAGTTTTAGAGTGCCTGAACGATCAGGAATATGGATCTAACGTTCTCGTTTCGAACCGACGACTTTCGGTTCCGGAGCGACGCGAACGCTCCATGATTCTCGATTATCTCGACACAGGTAAGAGACAGAGGAGAACAAGTGTATGGTTTTAGAGAGCCACGAGCACCAGGAATAAGGATCTACCGTTGTCATTTCGTTCCGTCGACATTCGGTTCCGGAGCGACACGAACGGGGACTTAGAATTTTTTCGCTCGGCCTCGGAGCGACACGAACGGGGACTTAGAATTTTTTCCCTCGGGCTCCGGAGCGACACGATCGCTCCGTTATTCTACGTTCTCTCGGTCCACGGGCATCAGAGAGCAAAACAGCCTAATAGTTTTAGAGTGCCTGAACGATCAGGAATATGGATCTAACGTTCTCGTTTCGAACCGACGACTTTCGGTTCCGGAGCGACACGAACGCTCCATGATTCTCGATTATCTCGACACAGGTAAGAGACAGAGGAGAACAAGTGTATGGTTTTAGAGAGCCACGAGCACCAGGAATAAGGATCTACCGTTGTCATTTCGTTCCGTCGACATTCGGTTCCGGAGCGACACGAACGGGGACTTAGAATTTTTTCGCTCGGGCTCCGGAGCGACACGAACGGGGACTTAGAATTTTTTCGCTCGGGCTCCGGAGCGACACGATCGCTCCGTTATTCTACGTTCTCTCGGTCCACGGGCATCAGAGAGCAAAACAGCCTAATAGTTTTAGAGTGCCTGAACGATCAGGAATATGGATCTAACGTTCTCGTTTCGAACCGACGACTTTCGGTTCCGGAGCGACACGAACGCTCCATGATTCTCGATTATCTCGACACAGGTAAGAGACAGAGGAGAACAAGTGTATGGTTTTAGAGAGCCACGAGCACCAGGAATAAGGATCTACCGTTGTCATTTCGTTCCGTCGACATTCGGTTCCGGAGCGACACGAACGGGGACTTAGAATTTTTTCGCTCGGGCTCCGGAGCGACACGAACGGGGACTTAGAATTTTTTCGCTCGGGCTCCGGAGCGACACGATCGCTCCGTTATTCTACGTTCTCTCGGTCCACGGGCATCAGAGAGCAAAACAGCCTAATAGTTTTAGAGTGCCTGAACGATCAGGAATATGGATCTAACGTTCTCGTTTCGAACCGACGACTTTCGGTTCCGGAGCGACACGAACGCTCCATGATTCTCGATTATCTCGACACAGGTAAGAGACAGAGGAGAACAAGTGTATGGTTTTAGAGAGCCACGAGCACCAGGAATAAGGATCTACCGTTGTCATTTCGTTCCGTCGACATTCGGTTCCGGAGCGACACGAACGGGGACTTAGAATTTTTTCGCTCGGGCTCCGGAGCGACACGAACGGGGACTTAGAATTTTTTCGCTCGGGCTCCGGAGCGACACGATCGCTTCGTTATTCTACGTTCTCTCGGTCCACGGGCATCAGAGAGCAAAACAGCCTAATAGTTTTAGAGTGCCTGAACGATCAGGAATATGGATCTAACGTTCTCGTTTCGAACCGACGACTTTCGGTTCCGGAGCGACACGAACGCTCCATGATTCTCGATTATCTCGACACAGGTAAGAGACAGAGGAGAACAAGTGTATGGTTTTAGAGAGCCACGAGCACCAGGAATAAGGATCTACCGTTGTCATTTCGTTCCGTCGACATTCGGTTCCGGAGCGACACGAACGGGGACTTAGAATTTTTTCGCTCGGGCTCCGGAGCGACACGAACGGGGACTTAGAATTTTTTCGCTCGGGCTCCGGAGCGACACGATCGCTCCGTTATTCTACGTTCTCTCGGTCCACGGGCATCAGAGAGCAAAACAGCCTAATAGTTTTAGAGTGCCTGAACGATCAGGAATATGGATCTAACGTTCTCGTTTCGAACCGACGACTTTCGGTTCCGGAGCGACACGAACGCTCCATGATTCTCGATTATCTCGACACAGGTAAGAGACAGAGGAGAACAAGTGTATGGTTTTAGAGAGCCACGAGCACCAGGAATAAGGATCTACCGTTGTCATTTCGTTCCGTCGACATTCGGTTCCGGAGCGACACGAACGGGGACTTAGAATTTTTTCGCTCGGGCTCCGGAGCGACACGAACGGGGACTTAGAATTTTTTCGCTCGGGCTCCGGAGCGACACGATCGCTCCGTTATTCTACGTTCTCTCGGTCCACGGGCATCAGAGAGCAAAACAGCCTAATAGTTTTAGAGTGCCTGAACGATCAGGAATATGGATCTAACGTTCTCGTTTCGAACCGACGACTTTCGGTTCCGGAGCGACACGAACGCTCCATGATTCTCGATTATCTCGACACAGGTAAGAGACAGAGGAGAACAAGTGTATGGTTTTAGAGAGCCACGAGCACCAGGAATAAGGATCTACCGTTGTCATTTCGTTCCGTCGACATTCGGTTCCGGAGCGACACGAACGGGGACTTAGAATTTTTTCGCTCGGGCTCCGGAGCGACACGAACGGGGACTTAGAATTTTTTCGCTCGGGCTCCGGAGCGACACGATCGCTTCGTTATTCTACGTTCTCTCGGTCCACGGGCATCAGAGAGCAAAACAGCCTAATAGTTTTAGAGTGCCTGAACGATCAGGAATATGGATCTAACGTTCTCGTTTCGAACCGACGACTTTCGGTTCCGGAGCGACACGAACGCTCCATGATTCTCGATTATCTCGACACAGGTAAGAGACAGAGGAGAACAAGTGTATGGTTTTAGAGAGCCACGAGCACCAGGAATAAGGATCTACCGTTGTCATTTCGTTCCGTCGACATTCGGTTCCGGAGCGACACGAACGGGGACTTAGAATTTTTTCGCTCGGGCTCCGGAGCGACACGAACGGGGACTTAGAATTTTTTCGCTCGGGCTCCGGAGCGACACGATCGCTCCGTTATTCTACGTTCTCTCGGTCCACGGGCATCAGAGAGCAAAACAGCCTAATAGTTTTAGAGTGCCTGAACGATCAGGAATATGGATCGAACGTTCTCGTTTCGAACCGACGACTTTCGGTTCCGGAGCGACACGAACGCTCCATGATTCTCGATTATCTCGACACAGGTAAGAGACAGAGAAGAACAAGTGTATGGTTTTAGAGAGCCACGAGCACCAGGAATAAGGATCTACCGTTGTCATTTCGTTCCGTCGACATTCGGTTCCGGAGCGACACGAACGGGGACTTAGAATTTTTTCGCTCGGGCTCCGGAGCGACACGAACGGGGACTTAGAATTTTTTCGCTCGGGATCCGGAGCGACACGATCGCTCCGTTATTCTACGTTCTCTCGGTCCACGGGCATCAGAGAGCAAAACAGCCTAATAGTTTTAGAGTGCCTGAACGATCAGGAATATGGATCTAACGTTCTCGTTTCGAACCGACGACTTTCGGTTCCGGAGCGACACGAACGCTCCATGATTCTCGATTATCTCGACACAGGTAAGAGACAGAGGAGAACAAGTGTATGGTTTTAGAGAGCCACGAGCACCAGGAATAAGGATCTACCGTTGTCATTTCGTTCCGTCGACATTCGGTTCCGGAGCGACACGAACGGGGACTTAGAATTTTTTCGCTCGGGCTCCGGAGCGACACGAACGGGGACTTAGAATTTTTTCGCTCGGGCTCCGGAGCGACACGATCGCTTCGTTATTCTACGTTCTCTCGGTCCACGGGCATCAGAGAGCAAAACAGCCTAATAGTTTTAGAGTGCCTGAACGATCAGGAATATGGATCTAACGTTCTCGTTTCGAACCGACGACTTTCGGTTCCGGAGCGACACGAACGCTCCATGATTCTCGATTATCTCGACACAGGTAAGAGACAGAGGAGAACAAGTGTATGGTTTTAGAGAGCCACGAGCACCAGGAATAAGGATCTACCGTTGTCATTTCGTTCCGTCGACATTCGGTTCCGGAGCGACACGAACGGGGACTTAGAATTTTTTCGCTCGGGCTCCGGAGCGACACGAACGGGGACTTAGAATTTTTTCGCTCGGGCTCCGGAGCGACACGATCGCTTCGTTATTCTACGTTCTCTCGGTCCACGGGCATCAGAGAGCAAAACAGCCTAATAGTTTTAGAGTGCCTGAACGATCAGGAATATGGATCTAACGTTCTCGTTTCGAACCGACGACTTTCGGTTCCGGAGCGACACGAACGCTCCATGATTCTCGATTATCTCGACACAGGTAAGAGACAGAGGAGAACAAGTGTATGGTTTTAGAGAGCCACGAGCACCAGGAATAAGGATCTACCGTTGTCATTTCGTTCCGTCGACATTCGGTTCCGGAGCGACACGAACGGGGACTTAGAATTTTTTCGCTCGGGCTCCGGAGCGACACGAACGGGGACTTAGAATTTTTTCGCTCGGGCTCCGGAGCGACACGATCGCTCCGTTATTCTACGTTCTCTCGGTCCACGGGCATCAGAGAGCAAAACAGCCTAATAGTTTTAGAGTGCCTGAACGATCAGGAATATGGATCTAACGTTCTCGTTTCGAACCGACGACTTTCGGTTCCGGAGCGACACGAACGCTCCATGATTCTCGATTATCTCGACACAGGTAAGAGACAGAGGAGAACAAGTGTATGGTTTTAGAGAGCCACGAGCACCAGGAATAAGGATCTACCGTTGTCATTTCGTTCCGTCGACATTCGGTTCCGGAGCGACACGAACGGGGACTTAGAATTTTTTCGCTCGGGCTCCGGAGCGACACGAACGGGGACTTAGAATTTTTCGCTCGGGCTCCGGAGCGACACGAACGGGGACTTAGAATTTTTTCGCTCGGGCTCCGGAGCGACACGATCGCTCCGTTATTCTACGTTCTCTCGGTCCACGGGCATCAGAGAGCAAAACAGCCTAATAGTTTTAGAGTGCCTGAACGATCAGGAATATGGATCTAACGTTCTCGTTTCGAACCGACGACTTTCGGTTCCGGAGCGTCACGAACGCTCCATGATTCTCGATTATCTCGACACAGGTAAGAGACAGAGGAGAACAAGTGTATGGTTTTAGAGAGCCACGAGCACCAGGAATAAGGATCTACCGTTGTCATTTCGTTCCGTCGACATTCGGTTCCGGAGCGACACGAACGGGGACTTAGAATTTTTTCGCTCGGGCTCCGGAGCGACACGAACGGGGACTTAGAATTTTTTCGCTCGGGCTCCGGAGCGACACGATCGCTCCGTTATTCTACGTTCTCTCGGTCCACGGGCATCAGAGAGCAAAACAGCCTAATAGTTTTAGAGTGCCTGAACGATCAGGAATATGGATCTAACGTTCTCGTTTCGAACCGACGACTTTCGGTTCCGGAGCGACACGAACGCTCCATGATTCTCGATTATCTCGACACAGGTAAGAGACAGAGGAGAACAAGTGTATGGCTTTAGAGAGCCACGAGCACCAGGAATAAGGATCTACCGTTGTCATTTCGTTCCGTCGACATTCGGTTCCGGAGCGACACGAACGGGGACTTAGAATTTTTTCGCTCGGGCTCCGGAGCGACACGAACGGGGACTTAGAATTTTTTCGCTCGGGCTCCGGAGCGACACGATCGCTTCGTTATTCTACGTTCTCTCGGTCCACGGGCATCAGAGAGCAAAACAGCCTAATAGTTTTAGAGTGCCTGAACGATCAGGAATATGGATCTAACGTTCTCGTTTCGAACCGACGACTTTCGGTTCCGGAGCGACACGAACGCTCCATGATTCTCGATTATCTCGACACAGGTAAGAGACAGAGGAGAACAAGTGTATGGTTTTAGAGAGCCACGAGCACCAGGAATAAGGATCTACCGTTGTCATTTCGTTCCGTCGACATTCGGTTCCGGAGCGACACGAACGGGGACTTAGAATTTTTTCGCTCGGGCTCCGGAGCGACACGAACGGGGACTTAGAATTTTTTCGCTCGGGCTCCGGAGCGACACGATCGCTCCGTTATTCTACGTTCTCTCGGTCCACGGGCATCAGAGAGCAAAACAGCCTAATAGTTTTAGAGTGCCTGAACGATCAGGAATATGGATCGAACGTTCTCGTTTCGAACCGACGACTTTCGGTTCCGGAGCGACACGAACGCTCCATGATTCTCGATTATCTCGACACAGGTAAGAGACAGAGGAGAACAAGTGTATGGTTTTAGAGAGCCACGAGCACCAGGAATAAGGATCTACCGTTGTCATTTCGTTCCGTCGACATTCGGTTCCGGAGCGACACGAACGGGGACTTAGAATTTTTTCGCTCGGGCTCCGGAGCGACACGAACGGGGACTTAGAATTTTTTCGCTCGGGATCCGGAGCGACACGATCGCTCCGTTATTCTACGTTCTCTCGGTCCACGGGCATCAGAGAGCAAAACAGCCTAATAGTTTTAGAGTGCCTGAACGATCAGGAATATGGATCTAACGTTCTCGTTTCGAACCGACGACTTTCGGTTCCGGAGCGACACGAACGCTCCATGATTCTCGATTATCTCGACACAGGTAAGAGACAGAGGAGAACAAGTGTATGGTTTTAGAGAGCCACGAGCACCAGGAATAAGGATCTACCGTTGTCATTTCGTTCCGTCGACATTCGGTTCCGGAGCGACACGAACGGGGACTTAGAATTTTTTCGCTCGGGCTCCGGAGCGACACGAACGGGGACTTAGAATTTTTTCGCTCGGGCTCCGGAGCGACACGATCGCTTCGTTATTCTACGTTCTCTCGGTCCACGGGCATCAGAGAGCAAAACAGCCTAATAGTTTTAGAGTGCCTGAACGATCAGGAATATGGATCTAACGTTCTCGTTTCGAACCGACGACTTTCGGTTCCGGAGCGACACGAACGCTCCATGATTCTCGATTATCTCGACACAGGTAAGAGACAGAGGAGAACAAGTGTATGGTTTTAGAGAGCCACGAGCACCAGGAATAAGGATCTACCGTTGTCATTTCGTTCCGTCGACATTCGGTTCCGGAGCGACACGAACGGGGACTTAGAATTTTTTCGCTCGGGCTCCGGAGCGACACGAACGGGGACTTAGAATTTTTTCGCTCGGGCTCCGGAGCGACACGATCGCTTCGTTATTCTACGTTCTCTCGGTCCACGGGCATCAGAGAGCAAAACAGCCTAATAGTTTTAGAGTGCCTGAACGATCAGGAATATGGATCTAACGTTCTCGTTTCGAACCGACGACTTTCGGTTCCGGAGCGACACGAACGCTCCATGATTCTCGATTATCTCGACACAGGTAAGAGACAGAGGAGAACAAGTGTATGGTTTTAGAGAGCCACGAGCACCAGGAATAAGGATCTACCGTTGTCATTTCGTTCCGTCGACATTCGGTTCCGGAGCGACACGAACGGGGACTTAGAATTTTTCGCTCGGGCTCCGGAGCGACACGAACGGGGACTTAGAATTTTTTCGCTCGGGCTCCGGAGCGACACGATCGCTCCGTTATTCTACGTTCTCTCGGTCCACGGGCATCAGAGAGCAAAACAGCCTAATAGTTTTAGAGTGCCTGAACGATCAGGAATATGGATCTAACGTTCTCGTTTCGAACCGACGACTTTCGGTTCCGGAGCGACACGAACGCTCCATGATTCTCGATTATCTCGACACAGGTAAGAGACAGAGGAGAACAAGTGTATGGCTTTAGAGAGCCACGAGCACCAGGAATAAGGATCTACCGTTGTCATTTCGTTCCGTCGACATTCGGTTCCGGAGCGACACGAACGGGGACTTAGAATTTTTTCGCTCGGGCTCCGGAGCGACACGAACGGGGACTTAGAATTTTTTCGCTCGGGCTCCGGAGCGACACGATCGCTCCGTTATTCTACGTTCTCTCGGTCCACGGGCATCAGAGAGCAAAACAGCCTAATAGTTTTAGAGTGCCTGAACGATCAGGAATATGGATCTAACGTTCTCGTTTCGAACCGACGACTTTCGGTTCCGGAGCGACACGAACGCTCCATGATTCTCGATTATCTCGACACAGGTAAGAGACAGAGGAGAACAAGTGTATGGCTTTAGAGAGCCACGAGCACCAGGAATAAGGATCTACCGTTGTCATTTCGTTCCGTCGACATTCGGTTCCGGAGCGACACGAACGGGGACTTAGAATTTTTTCGCTCGGGCTCCGGAGCGACACGAACGGGGACTTAGAATTTTTTCGCTCGGGCTCCGGAGCGACACGATCGCTCCGTTATTCTACGTTCTCTCGGTCCACGGGCATCAGAGAGCAAAACAGCCTAATAGTTTTAGAGTTCCTGAACGATCAGGAATATGGATCTAACGTTCTCGTTTCGAACCGACGACTTTCGGTACCGGAGCGACACGAACGCTCCATGATTCTCGATTATCTCGACACAGGTAAGAGACAGAGGAGAACAAGTGTATGATTTTAGAGAGCCACGAGCACCAGGAATAAGGATCTACCGTTGTCATTTCGTTCCGTCGACATTCGGTTCCGGAGCGACACGAACGGGGACTTAGAATTTTTTCGCTCGGGCTCCGGAGCGACACGAACGGGGACTTAGAATTTTTTCGCTCGGGCTCCGGAGCGACACGATCGCTCCGTTATTCTACGTTCTCTCGGTCCACGGGCATCAGAGAGCAAAGCAGCCTAATAGTTTTAGAGTGCCTGAACGATCAGGAATATGGATCTAACGTTCTCGTTTCGAACCGACTACTTTCGGTTCCGGAGCGACACGAACGCTCCATGATTCTCGATTATCTCGACACAGGTAAGAGACAGAGGAGAACAAGTGTATGGTTTTAGAGAGCCACGAGCACCAGGAATAAGGATCTACCGTTGTCATTTCGTTCCGTCGACATTCGGTTCCGGAGCGACACGAACGGGGACTTAGAATTTTTTCGCTCGGGCTCCGGAGCGACACGAACGGGGACTTAGAATTTTTTCGCTCGGGATCCGGAGCGACACGATCGCTCCGTTATTCTACGTTCTCTCGGTCCACGGGCATCAGAGAGCAAAACAGCCTAATAGTTTTAGAGTGCCTGAACGATCAGGAATATGGATCTAACGTTCTCGTTTCGAACCGACGACTTTCGGTTCCGGAGCGACACGAACGCTCCATGATTCTCGATTATCTCGACACAGGTAAGAGACAGAGGAGAACAAGTGTATGGTTTTAGAGAGCCACGAGCACCAGGAATAAGGATCTACCGTTGTCATTTCGTTCCGTCGACATTCGGTTCCGGAGCGACACGAACGGGGACTTAGAATTTTTTCGCTCGGGCTCCGGAGCGACACGAACGGGGACTTAGAATTTTTTCGCTCGGGCTCCGGAGCGACACGATCGCTTCGTTATTCTACGTTCTCTCGGTCCACGGGCATCAGAGAGCAAAACAGCCTAATAGTTTTAGAGTGCCTGAACGATCAGGAATATGGATCTAACGTTCTCGTTTCGAACCGACGACTTTCGGTTCCGGAGCGACACGAACGCTCCATGATTCTCGATTATCTCGACACAGGTAAGAGACAGAGGAGAACAAGTGTATGGTTTTAGAGAGCCACGAGCACCAGGAATAAGGATCTACCGTTGTCATTTCGTTCCGTCGACATTCGGTTCCGGAGCGACACGAACGGGGACTTAGAATTTTTTCGCTCGGGCTCTGGAGCGACACGAACGGGGACTTAGAATTTTTTCGCTCGGGCTCCGGAGCGACACGATCGCTTCGTTATTCTACGTTCTCTCGGTCCACGGGCATCAGAGAGCAAAACAGCCTAATAGTTTTAGAGTGCCTGAACGATCAGGAATATGGATCTAACGTTCTCGTTTCGAACCGACGACTTTCGGTTCCGGAGCGACACGAACGCTCCATGATTCTCGATTATCTCGACACAGGTAAGAGACAGAGGAGAACAAGTGTATGGCTTTAGAGAGCCACGAGCACCAGGAATAAGGATCTACCGTTGTCATTTCGTTCCGTCGACATTCGGTTCCGGAGCGACACGAACGGGGACTTAGAATTTTTTCGCTCGGGCTCCGGAGCGACACGAACGGGGACTTAGAATTTTTTCGCTCGGGCTCCGGAGCGACACGATCGCTCCGTTATTCTACGTTCTCTCGGTCCACGGGCATCAGAGAGCAAAACAGCCTAATAGTTTTAGAGTGCCTGAACGATCAGGAATATGGATCTAACGTTCTCGTTTCGAACCGACGACTTTCGGTTCCGGAGCGACACGAACGCTCCATGATTCTCGATTATCTCGACACAGGTAAGAGACAGAGGAGAACAAGTGTATGGTTTTAGAGAGCCACGAGCACCAGGAATAAGGATCTACCGTTGTCATTTCGTTCCGTCGACATTCGGTTCCGGAGCGACACGAACGGGGACTTAGAATTTTTTCGCTCGGGCTCCGGAGCGACACGAACGGGGACTTAGAATTTTTTCGCTCGGGCTCCGGAGCGACACGATCGCTCCGTTATTCTACGTTCTCTCGGTCCACGGGCATCAGAGAGCAAAGCAGCCTAATAGTTTTAGAGTGCCTGAACGATCAGGAATATGGATCTAACGTTCTCGTTTCGAACCGACTACTTTCGGTTCCGGAGCGACACGAACGCTCCATGATTCTCGATTATCTCGACACAGGTAAGAGACAGAGGAGAACAAGTGTATGGTTTTAGAGAGCCACGAGCACCAGGAATAAGGATCTACCGTTGTCATTTCGTTCCGTCGACATTCGGTTCCGGAGCGACACGAACGGGGACTTAGAATTTTTTCGCTCGGGCTCCGGAGCGACACGAACGGGGACTTAGAATTTTTTCGCTCGGGATCCGGAGCGACACGATCGCTCCGTTATTCTACGTTCTCTCGGTCCACGGGCATCAGAGAGCAAAACAGCCTAATAGTTTTAGAGTGCCTGAACGATCAGGAATATGGATCTAACGTTCTCGTTTCGAACCGACGACTTTCGGTTCCGGAGCGACACGAACGCTCCATGATTCTCGATTATCTCGACACAGGTAAGAGACAGAGGAGAACAAGTGTATGGTTTTAGAGAGCCACGAGCACCAGGAATAAGGATCTACCGTTGTCATTTCGTTCCGTCGACATTCGGTTCCGGAGCGACACGAACGGGGACTTAGAATTTTTTCGCTCGGGCTCCGGAGCGACACGAACGGGGACTTAGAATTTTTTCGCTCGGGCTCCGGAGCGACACGATCGCTTCGTTATTCTACGTTCTCTCGGTCCACGGGCATCAGAGAGCAAAACAGCCTAATAGTTTTAGAGTGCCTGAACGATCAGGAATATGGATCTAACGTTCTCGTTTCGAACCGACGACTTTCGGTTCCGGAGCGACACGAACGCTCCATGATTCTCGATTATCTCGACACAGGTAAGAGACAGAGGAGAACAAGTGTATGGTTTTAGAGAGCCACGAGCACCAGGAATAAGGATCTACCGTTGTCATTTCGTTCCGTCGACATTCGGTTCCGGAGCGACACGAACGGGGACTTAGAATTTTTTCGCTCGGGCTCCGGAGCGACACGAACGGGGACTTAGAATTTTTTCGCTCGGGCTCCGGAGCGACACGATCGCTTCGTTATTCTACGTTCTCTCGGTCCACGGGCATCAGAGAGCAAAACAGCCTAATAGTTTTAGAGTGCCTGAACGATCAGGAATATGGATCTAACGTTCTCGTTTCGAACCGACGACTTTCGGTTCCGGAGCGACACGAACGCTCCATGATTCTCGATTATCTCGACACAGGTAAGAGACAGAGGAGAACAAGTGTATGGTTTTAGAGAGCCACGAGCACCAGGAATAAGGATCTACCGTTGTCATTTCGTTCCGTCGACATTCGGTTCCGGAGCGACACGAACGGGGACTTAGAATTTTTTCGCTCGGGCTCCGGAGCGACACGAACGGGGACTTAGAATTTTTTCGCTCGGGCTCCGGAGCGACACGATCGCTCCGTTATTCTACGTTCTCTCGGTCCACGGGCATCAGAGAGCAAAACAGCCTAATAGTTTTAGAGTGCCTGAACGATCAGGAATATGGATCTAACGTTCTCGTTTCGAACCGACGACTTTCGGTTCCGGAGCGACACGAACGCTCCATGATTCTCGATTATCTCGACACAGGTAAGAGACAGAGGAGAACAAGTGTATGGTTTTAGAGAGCCACGAGCACCAGGAATAAGGATCTACCGTTGTCATTTCGTTCCGTCGACATTCGGTTCCGGAGCGACACGAACGGGGACTTAGAATTTTTTCGCTCGGGCTCCGGAGCGACACGAACGGGGACTTAGAATTTTTTCGCTCGGGCTCCGGAGCGACACGAACGGGGACTTAGAATTTTTTCGCTCGGGCTCCGGAGCGACACGATCGCTCCGTTATTCTACGTTCTCTCGGTCCACGGGCATCAGAGAGCAAAACAGCCTAATAGTTTTAGAGTGCCTGAACGATCAGGAATATGGATCTAACGTTCTCGTTTCGAACCGACGACTTTCGGTTCCGGAGCGTCACGAACGCTCCATGATTCTCGATTATCTCGACACAGGTAAGAGACAGAGGAGAACAAGTGTATGGTTTTAGAGAGCCACGAGCACCAGGAATAAGGATCTACCGTTGTCATTTCGTTCCGTCGACATTCGGTTCCGGAGCGACACGAACGGGGACTTAGAATTTTTTCGCTCGGGCTCCGGAGCGACACGAACGGGGACTTAGAATTTTTTCGCTCGGGCTCCGGAGCGACACGATCGCTCCGTTATTCTACGTTCTCTCGGTCCACGGGCATCAGAGAGCAAAACAGCCTAATAGTTTTAGAGTGCCTGAACGATCAGGAATATGGATCTAACGTTCTCGTTTCGAACCGACGACTTTCGGTTCCGGAGCGACACGAACGCTCCATGATTCTCGATTATCTCGACACAGGTAAGAGACAGAGGAGAACAAGTGTATGGCTTTAGAGAGCCACGAGCACCAGGAATAAGGATCTACCGTTGTCATTTCGTTCCGTCGACATTCGGTTCCGGAGCGACACGAACGGGGACTTAGAATTTTTTCGCTCGGGCTCCGGAGCGACACGAACGGGGACTTAGAATTTTTTCGCTCGGGCTCCGGAGCGACACGATCGCTTCGTTATTCTACGTTCTCTCGGTCCACGGGCATCAGAGAGCAAAACAGCCTAATAGTTTTAGAGTGCCTGAACGATCAGGAATATGGATCTAACGTTCTCGTTTCGAACCGACGACTTTCGGTTCCGGAGCGACACGAACGCTCCATGATTCTCGATTATCTCGACACAGGTAAGAGACAGAGGAGAACAAGTGTATGGTTTTAGAGAGCCACGAGCACCAGGAATAAGGATCTACCGTTGTCATTTCGTTCCGTCGACATTCGGTTCCGGAGCGACACGAACGGGGACTTAGAATTTTTTCGCTCGGGCTCCGGAGCGACACGAACGGGGACTTAGAATTTTTTCGCTCGGGCTCCGGAGCGACACGATCGCTCCGTTATTCTACGTTCTCTCGGTCCACGGGCATCAGAGAGCAAAACAGCCTAATAGTTTTAGAGTGCCTGAACGATCAGGAATATGGATCGAACGTTCTCGTTTCGAACCGACGACTTTCGGTTCCGGAGCGACACGAACGCTCCATGATTCTCGATTATCTCGACACAGGTAAGAGACAGAGGAGAACAAGTGTATGGTTTTAGAGAGCCACGAGCACCAGGAATAAGGATCTACCGTTGTCATTTCGTTCCGTCGACATTCGGTTCCGGAGCGACACGAACGGGGACTTAGAATTTTTTCGCTCGGGCTCCGGAGCGACACGAACGGGGACTTAGAATTTTTTCGCTCGGGATCCGGAGCGACACGATCGCTCCGTTATTCTACGTTCTCTCGGTCCACGGGCATCAGAGAGCAAAACAGCCTAATAGTTTTAGAGTGCCTGAACGATCAGGAATATGGATCTAACGTTCTCGTTTCGAACCGACGACTTTCGGTTCCGGAGCGACACGAACGCTCCATGATTCTCGATTATCTCGACACAGGTAAGAGACAGAGGAGAACAAGTGTATGGTTTTAGAGAGCCACGAGCACCAGGAATAAGGATCTACCGTTGTCATTTCGTTCCGTCGACATTCGGTTCCGGAGCGACACGAACGGGGACTTAGAATTTTTTCGCTCGGGCTCCGGAGCGACACGAACGGGGACTTAGAATTTTTTCGCTCGGGCTCCGGAGCGACACGATCGCTTCGTTATTCTACGTTCTCTCGGTCCACGGGCATCAGAGAGCAAAACAGCCTAATAGTTTTAGAGTGCCTGAACGATCAGGAATATGGATCTAACGTTCTCGTTTCGAACCGACGACTTTCGGTTCCGGAGCGACACGAACGCTCCATGATTCTCGATTATCTCGACACAGGTAAGAGACAGAGGAGAACAAGTGTATGGTTTTAGAGAGCCACGAGCACCAGGAATAAGGATCTACCGTTGTCATTTCGTTCCGTCGACATTCGGTTCCGGAGCGACACGAACGGGGACTTAGAATTTTTTCGCTCGGGCTCCGGAGCGACACGAACGGGGACTTAGAATTTTTTCGCTCGGGCTCCGGAGCGACACGAACGGGGACTTAGAATTTTTTCGCTCGGGCTCCGGAGCGACACGATCGCTCCGTTATTCTACGTTCTCTCGGTCCACGGGCATCAGAGAGCAAAACAGCCTAATAGTTTTAGAGTGCCTGAACGATCAGGAATATGGATCTAACGTTCTCGTTTCGAACCGACGACTTTCGGTTCCGGAGCGTCACGAACGCTCCATGATTCTCGATTATCTCGACACAGGTAAGAGACAGAGGAGAACAAGTGTATGGTTTTAGAGAGCCACGAGCACCAGGAATAAGGATCTACCGTTGTCATTTCGTTCCGTCGACATTCGGTTCCGGAGCGACACGAACGGGGACTTAGAATTTTTTCGCTCGGGCTCCGGAGCGACACGAACGGGGACTTAGAATTTTTTCGCTCGGGCTCCGGAGCGACACGATCGCTCCGTTATTCTACGTTCTCTCGGTCCACGGGCATCAGAGAGCAAAACAGCCTAATAGTTTTAGAGTGCCTGAACGATCAGGAATATGGATCTAACGTTCTCGTTTCGAACCGACGACTTTCGGTTCCGGAGCGACACGAACGCTCCATGATTCTCGATTATCTCGACACAGGTAAGAGACAGAGGAGAACAAGTGTATGGCTTTAGAGAGCCACGAGCACCAGGAATAAGGATCTACCGTTGTCATTTCGTTCCGTCGACATTCGGTTCCGGAGCGACACGAACGGGGACTTAGAATTTTTTCGCTCGGGCTCCGGAGCGACACGAACGGGGACTTAGAATTTTTTCGCTCGGGCTCCGGAGCGACACGATCGCTCCGTTATTCTACGTTCTCTCGGTCCACGGGCATCAGAGAGCAAAACAGCCTAATAGTTTTAGAGTGCCTGAACGATCAGGAATATGGATCTAACGTTCTCGTTTCGAACCGACGACTTTCGGTTCCGGAGCGACACGAACGCTCCATGATTCTCGATTATCTCGACACAGGTAAGAGACAGAGGAGAACAAGTGTATGGTTTTAGAGAGCCACGAGCACCAGGAATAAGGATCTACCGTTGTCATTTCGTTCCGTCGACATTCGGTTCCGGAGCGACACGAACGGGGACTTAGAATTTTTTCGCTCGGGCTCCGGAGCGACACGAACGGGGACTTAGAATTTTTTCGCTCGGGCTCCGGAGCGACACGATCGCTTCGTTATTCTACGTTCTCTCGGTCCACGGGCATCAGAGAGCAAAACAGCCTAATAGTTTTAGAGTGCCTGAACGATCAGGAATATGGATCTAACGTTCTCGTTTCGAACCGACGACTTTCGGTTCCGGAGCGACACGAACGCTCCATGATTCTCGATTATCTCGACACAGGTAAGAGACAGAGGAGAACAAGTGTATGGTTTTAGAGAGCCACGAGCACCAGGAATAAGGATCTACCGTTGTCATTTCGTTCCGTCGACATTCGGTTCCGGAGCGACACGAACGGGGACTTAGAATTTTTTCGCTCGGGCTCCGGAGCGACACGAACGGGGACTTAGAATTTTTTCGCTCGGGCTCCGGAGCGACACGATCGCTTCGTTATTCTACGTTCTCTCGGTCCACGGGCATCAGAGAGCAAAACAGCCTAATAGTTTTAGAGTGCCTGAACGATCAGGAATATGGATCTAACGTTCTCGTTTCGAACCGACGACTTTCGGTTCCGGAGCGACACGAACGCTCCATGATTCTCGATTATCTCGACACAGGTAAGAGACAGAGGAGAACAAGTGTATGGTTTTAGAGAGCCACGAGCACCAGGAATAAGGATCTACCGTTGTCATTTCGTTCCGTCGACATTCGGTTCCGGAGCGACACGAACGGGGACTTAGAATTTTTTCGCTCGGGCTCCGGAGCGACACGAACGGGGACTTAGAATTTTTTCGCTCGGGCTCCGGAGCGACACGATCGCTCCGTTATTCTACGTTCTCTCGGTCCACGGGCATCAGAGAGCAAAACAGCCTAATAGTTTTAGAGTGCCTGAACGATCAGGAATATGGATCTAACGTTCTCGTTTCGAACCGACGACTTTCGGTTCCGGAGCGACACGAACGCTCCATGATTCTCGATTATCTCGACACAGGTAAGAGACAGAGGAGAACAAGTGTATGGCTTTAGAGAGCCACGAGCACCAGGAATAAGGATCTACCGTTGTCATTTCGTTCCGTCGACATTCGGTTCCGGAGCGACACGAACGGGGACTTAGAATTTTTTCGCTCGGGCTCCGGAGCGACACGAACGGGGACTTAGAATTTTTTCGCTCGGGCTCCGGAGCGACACGATCGCTCCGTTATTCTACGTTCTCTCGGTCCACGGGCATCAGAGAGCAAAACAGCCTAATAGTTTTAGAGTGCCTGAACGATCAGGAATATGGATCTAACGTTCTCGTTTCGAACCGACGACTTTCGGTTCCGGAGCGACACGAACGCTCCATGATTCTCGATTATCTCGACACAGGTAAGAGACAGAGGAGAACAAGTGTATGGCTTTAGAGAGCCACGAGCACCAGGAATAAGGATCTACCGTTGTCATTTCGTTCCGTCGACATTCGGTTCCGGAGCGACACGAACGGGGACTTAGAATTTTTTCGCTCGGGCTCCGGAGCGACACGAACGGGGACTTAGAATTTTTTCGCTCGGGCTCCGGAGCGACACGAACGGGGACTTAGAATTTTTTCGCTCGGGCTCCGGAGCGACACGATCGCTCCGTTATTCTACGTTCTCTCGGTCCACGGGCATCAGAGAGCAAAACAGCCTAATAGTTTTAGAGTGCCTGAACGATCAGGAATATGGATCTAACGTTCTCGTTTCGAACCGACGACTTTCGGTTCCGGAGCGTCACGAACGCTCCATGATTCTCGATTATCTCGACACAGGTAAGAGACAGAGGAGAACAAGTGTATGGTTTTAGAGAGCCACGAGCACCAGGAATAAGGATCTACCGTTGTCATTTCGTTCCGTCGACATTCGGTTCCGGAGCGACACGAACGGGGACTTAGAATTTTTTCGCTCGGGCTCCGGAGCGACACGAACGGGGACTTAGAATTTTTTCGCTCGGGCTCCGGAGCGACACGATCGCTCCGTTATTCTACGTTCTCTCGGTCCACGGGCATCAGAGAGCAAAACAGCCTAATAGTTTTAGAGTTCCTGAACGATCAGGAATATGGATCTAACGTTCTCGTTTCGAACCGACGACTTTCGGTACCGGAGCGACACGAACGCTCCATGATTCTCGATTATCTCGACACAGGTAAGAGACAGAGGAGAACAAGTGTATGATTTTAGAGAGCCACGAGCACCAGGAATAAGGATCTACCGTTGTCATTTCGTTCCGTCGACATTCGGTTCCGGAGCGACACGAATGGGGACTTAGAATTTTTTCGCTCGGGCTCCGGAGCGACACGAACGGGGACTTAGAATTTTTTCGCTCGGGCTCCGGAGCGACACGATCGCTCCGTTATTCTACGTTCTCTTGGTCCACGGGCATCAGAGAGCAAAGCAGCCTAATAGTTTTAGAGTGCCTGAACGATCAGGAATATGGATCTAACGTTCTCGTTTCGAACCGACTACTTTCGGTTCCGGAGCGACACGAACGCTCCATGATTCTCGATTATCTCGACACAGGTAAGAGACAGAGGAGAACAAGTGTATGGTTTTAGAGAGCCACGAGCACCAGGAATAAAGATCTACCGTTGTCATTTCGTTCCGTCGACATTCGGTTCCGGAGCGACACGAACGGGGACTTAGAATTTTTTCGCTCGGGCTCCGGCGCGACACGAACGGGGACTTAGAATTTTTTCGCTCGGGCTCCGGAGCGACACGATCGCTCCGTTATTCTACGTTCTCTCGGTCCACGGGCATCAGAGAGCAAAACAGCCTAATAGTTTTAGAGTGCCTGAACGATCAGGAATATGGATCTAACGTTCTCGTTTCGAACCGACGACTTTCGGTTCCGGAGCGACACGAACGCTCCATGATTCTCGATTATCTCGACACAGGTAAGAGACAGAGGAGAACAAGTGTATGGTTTTAGAGAGCCACGAGCACCAGGAATAAGGATCTACCGTTGTCATTTCGTTCCGTCGACATTCGGTTCCGGAGCGACACGAACGGGGACTTAGAATTTTTTCGCTCGGGCTCCGGAGCGACACGAACGGGGACTTAGAATTTTTTCGCTCGGGCTCCGGAGCGACACGATCGCTCCGTTATTCTACGTTCTCTCGGTCCACGGGCATCAGAGAGCAAAACAGCCTAATAGTTTTAGAGTGCCTGAACGATCAGGAATATGGATCTAACGTTCTCGTTTCGAACCGACGACTTTCGGTTCCGGAGCGACACGAACGCTCCATGATTCTCGATTATCTCGACACAGGTAAGAGACAGAGGAGAACAAGTGTATGGCTTTAGAGAGCCACGAGCACCAGGAATAAGGATCTACCGTTGTCATTTCGTTCCGTCGACATTCGGTTCCGGAGCGACACGAACGGGGACTTAGAATTTTTTCGCTCGGGCTCCGGAGCGACACGAACGGGGACTTAGAATTTTTTCGCTCGGGCTCCGGAGCGACACGAACGGGGACTTAGAATTTTTTCGCTCGGGCTCCGGAGCGACACGATCGCTCCGTTATTCTACGTTCTCTCGGTCCACGGGCATCAGAGAGCAAAACAGCCTAATAGTTTTAGAGTGCCTGAACGATCAGGAATATGGATCTAACGTTCTCGTTTCGAACCGACGACTTTCGGTTCCGGAGCGTCACGAACGCTCCATGATTCTCGATTATCTCGACACAGGTAAGAGACAGAGGAGAACAAGTGTATGGTTTTAGAGAGCCACGAGCACCAGGAATAAGGATCTACCGTTGTCATTTCGTTCCGTCGACATTCGGTTCCGGAGCGACACGAACGGGGACTTAGAATTTTTTCGCTCGGGCTCCGGAGCGACACGAACGGGGACTTAGAATTTTTTCGCTCGGGCTCCGGAGCGACACGATCGCTCCGTTATTCTACGTTCTCTCGGTCCACGGGCATCAGAGAGCAAAACAGCCTAATAGTTTTAGAGTGCCTGAACGATCAGGAATATGGATCTAACGTTCTCGTTTCGAACCGACGACTTTCGGTTCCGGAGCGACACGAACGCTCCATGATTCTCGATTATCTCGACACAGGTAAGAGACAGAGGAGAACAAGTGTATGGCTTTAGAGAGCCACGAGCACCAGGAATAAGGATCTACCGTTGTCATTTCGTTCCGTCGACATTCGGTTCCGGAGCGACACGAACGGGGACTTAGAATTTTTTCGCTCGGGCTCCGGAGCGACACGAACGGGGACTTAGAATTTTTTCGCTCGGGCTCCGGAGCGACACGATCGCTCCGTTATTCTACGTTCTCTCGGTCCACGGGCATCAGAGAGCAAAACAGCCTAATAGTTTTAGAGTTCCTGAACGATCAGGAATATGGATCTAACGTTCTCGTTTCGAACCGACGACTTTCGGTACCGGAGCGACACGAACGCTCCATGATTCTCGATTATCTCGACACAGGTAAGAGACAGAGGAGAACAAGTGTATGATTTTAGAGAGCCACGAGCACCAGGAATAAGGATCTACCGTTGTCATTTCGTTCCGTCGACATTCGGTTCCGGAGCGACACGAACGGGGACTTAGAATTTTTTCGCTCGGGCTCCGGAGCGACACGAACGGGGACTTAGAATTTTTTCGCTCGGGCTCCGGAGCGACACGATCGCTCCGTTATTCTACGTTCTCTCGGTCCACGGGCATCAGAGAGCAAAGCAGCCTAATAGTTTTAGAGTGCCTGAACGATCAGGAATATGGATCTAACGTTCTCGTTTCGAACCGACTACTTTCGGTTCCGGAGCGACACGAACGCTCCATGATTCTCGATTATCTCGACACAGGTAAGAGACAGAGGAGAACAAGTGTATGGTTTTAGAGAGCCACGAGCACCAGGAATAAAGATCTACCGTTGTCATTTCGTTCCGTCGACATTCGGTTCCGGAGCGACACGAACGGGGACTTAGAATTTTTTCGCTCGGGCTCCGGCGCGACACGAACGGGGACTTAGAATTTTTTCGCTCGGGCTCCGGAGCGACACGATCGCTCCGTTATTCTACGTTCTCTCGGTCCACGGGCATCAGAGAGCAAAACAGCCTAATAGTTTTAGAGTGCCTGAACGATCAGGAATATGGATCTAACGTTCTCGTTTCGAACCGACGACTTTCGGTTCCGGAGCGACACGAACGCTCCATGATTCTCGATTATCTCGACACAGGTAAGAGACAGAGGAGAACAAGTGTATGGTTTTAGAGAGCCACGAGCACCAGGAATAAGGATCTACCGTTGTCATTTCGTTCCGTCGACATTCGGTTCCGGAGCGACACGAACGGGGACTTAGAATTTTTTCGCTCGGGCTCCGGAGCGACACGAACGGGGACTTAGAATTTTTTCGCTCGGGCTCCGGAGCGACACGATCGCTCCGTTATTCTACGTTCTCTCGGTCCACGGGCATCAGAGAGCAAAACAGCCTAATAGTTTTAGAGTGCCTGAACGATCAGGAATATGGATCTAACGTTCTCGTTTCGAACCGACGACTTTCGGTTCCGGAGCGACACGAACGCTCCATGATTCTCGATTATCTCGACACAGGTAAGAGACAGAGGAGAACAAGTGTATGGTTTTAGAGAGCCACGAGCACCAGGAATAAGGATCTACCGTTGTCATTTCGTTCCGTCGACATTCGGTTCCGGAGCGACACGAACGGGGACTTAGAATTTTTTCGCTCGGGCTCCGGAGCGACACGATCGCTCCGTTATTCTACGTTCTCTCGGTCCACGGGCATCAGAGAGCAAAACAGCCTAATAGTTTTAGAGTGCCTGAACGATCAGGAATATGGATCTAACGTTCTCGTTTCGAACCGACGACTTTCGGTTCCGGAGCGACACGAACGCTCCATGATTCTCGATTATCTCGACACAGGTAAGAGACAGAGGAGAACAAGTGTATGGTTTTAGAGAGCCACGAGCACCAGGAATAAGGATCTACCGTTGTCATTTCGTTCCGTCGACATTCGGTTCCGGAGCGACACGAACGGGGACTTAGAATTTTTTCGCTCGGGCTCCGGAGCGACACGAACGGGGACTTAGAATTTTTTCGCTCGGGCTCCGGAGCGACACGATCGCTTCGTTATTCTACGTTCTCTCGGTCCACGGGCATCAGAGAGCAAAACAGCCTAATAGTTTTAGAGTGCCTGAACGATCAGGAATATGGATCTAACGTTCTCGTTTCGAACCGACGACTTTCGGTTCCGGAGCGACACGAACGCTCCATGATTCTCGATTATCTCGACACAGGTAAGAGACAGAGGAGAACAAGTGTATGGTTTTAGAGAGCCACGAGCACCAGGAATAAGGATCTACCGTTGTCATTTCGTTCCGTCGACATTCGGTTCCGGAGCGACACGAACGGGGACTTAGAATTTTTTCGCTCGGGCTCCGGAGCGACACGAACGGGGACTTAGAATTTTTTCGCTCGGGCTCCGGAGCGACACGATCGCTCCGTTATTCTACGTTCTCTCGGTCCACGGGCATCAGAGAGCAAAACAGCCTAATAGTTTTAGAGTGCCTGAACGATCAGGAATATGGATCTAACGTTCTCGTTTCGAACCGACGACTTTCGGTTCCGGAGCGACACGAACGCTCCATGATTCTCGATTATCTCGACACAGGTAAGAGACAGAGGAGAACAAGTGTATGGCTTTAGAGAGCCACGAGCACCAGGAATAAGGATCTACCGTTGTCATTTCGTTCCGTCGACATTCGGTTCCGGAGCGACACGAACGGGGACTTAGAATTTTTTCGCTCGGGCTCCGGAGCGACACGAACGGGGACTTAGAATTTTTTCGCTCGGGCTCCGGAGCGACACGAACGGGGACTTAGAATTTTTTCGCTCGGGCTCCGGAGCGACACGATCGCTCCGTTATTCTACGTTCTCTCGGTCCACGGGCATCAGAGAGCAAAACAGCCTAATAGTTTTAGAGTGCCTGAACGATCAGGAATATGGATCTAACGTTCTCGTTTCGAACCGACGACTTTCGGTTCCGGAGCGTCACGAACGCTCCATGATTCTCGATTATCTCGACACAGGTAAGAGACAGAGGAGAACAAGTGTATGGTTTTAGAGAGCCACGAGCACCAGGAATAAGGATCTACCGTTGTCATTTCGTTCCGTCGACATTCGGTTCCGGAGCGACACGAACGGGGACTTAGAATTTTTTCGCTCGGGCTCCGGAGCGACACGAACGGGGACTTAGAATTTTTTCGCTCGGGCTCCGGAGCGACACGATCGCTCCGTTATTCTACGTTCTCTCGGTCCACGGGCATCAGAGAGCAAAACAGCCTAATAGTTTTAGAGTGCCTGAACGATCAGGAATATGGATCTAACGTTCTCGTTTCGAACCGACGACTTTCGGTTCCGGAGCGACACGAACGCTCCATGATTCTCGATTATCTCGACACAGGTAAGAGACAGAGGAGAACAAGTGTATGGCTTTAGAGAGCCACGAGCACCAGGAATAAGGATCTACCGTTGTCATTTCGTTCCGTCGACATTCGGTTCCGGAGCGACACGAACGGGGACTTAGAATTTTTTCGCTCGGGCTCCGGAGCGACACGAACGGGGACTTAGAATTTTTTCGCTCGGGCTCCGGAGCGACACGATCGCTCCGTTATTCTACGTTCTCTCGGTCCACGGGCATCAGAGAGCAAAACAGCCTAATAGTTTTAGAGTTCCTGAACGATCAGGAATATGGATCTAACGTTCTCGTTTCGAACCGACGACTTTCGGTACCGGAGCGACACGAACGCTCCATGATTCTCGATTATCTCGACACAGGTAAGAGACAGAGGAGAACAAGTGTATGATTTTAGAGAGCCACGAGCACCAGGAATAAGGATCTACCGTTGTCATTTCGTTCCGTCGACATTCGGTTCCGGAGCGACACGAATGGGGACTTAGAATTTTTTCGCTCGGGCTCCGGAGCGACACGAACGGGGACTTAGAATTTTTTCGCTCGGGCTCCGGAGCGACACGATCGCTCCGTTATTCTACGTTCTCTTGGTCCACGGGCATCAGAGAGCAAAGCAGCCTAATAGTTTTAGAGTGCCTGAACGATCAGGAATATGGATCTAACGTTCTCGTTTCGAACCGACTACTTTCGGTTCCGGAGCGACACGAACGCTCCATGATTCTCGATTATCTCGACACAGGTAAGAGACAGAGGAGAACAAGTGTATGGTTTTAGAGAGCCACGAGCACCAGGAATAAAGATCTACCGTTGTCATTTCGTTCCGTCGACATTCGGTTCCGGAGCGACACGAACGGGGACTTAGAATTTTTTCGCTCGGGCTCCGGCGCGACACGAACGGGGACTTAGAATTTTTTCGCTCGGGCTCCGGAGCGACACGATCGCTCCGTTATTCTACGTTCTCTCGGTCCACGGGCATCAGAGAGCAAAACAGCCTAATAGTTTTAGAGTGCCTGAACGATCAGGAATATGGATCTAACGTTCTCGTTTCGAACCGACGACTTTCGGTTCCGGAGCGACACGAACGCTCCATGATTCTCGATTATCTCGACACAGGTAAGAGACAGAGGAGAACAAGTGTATGGTTTTAGAGAGCCACGAGCACCAGGAATAAGGATCTACCGTTGTCATTTCGTTCCGTCGACATTCGGTTCCGGAGCGACACGAACGGGGACTTAGAATTTTTTCGCTCGGGCTCCGGAGCGACACGAACGGGGACTTAGAATTTTTTCGCTCGGGCTCCGGAGCGACACGATCGCTCCGTTATTCTACGTTCTCTCGGTCCACGGGCATCAGAGAGCAAAACAGCCTAATAGTTTTAGAGTGCCTGAACGATCAGGAATATGGATCTAACGTTCTCGTTTCGAACCGACGACTTTCGGTTCCGGAGCGACACGAACGCTCCATGATTCTCGATTATCTCGACACAGGTAAGAGACAGAGGAGAACAAGTGTATGGTTTTAGAGAGCCACGAGCACCAGGAATAAGGATCTACCGTTGTCATTTCGTTCCGTCGACATTCGGTTCCGGAGCGACACGAACGGGGACTTAGAATTTTTTCGCTCGGGCTCCGGAGCGACACGATCGCTCCGTTATTCTACGTTCTCTCGGTCCACGGCATCAGAGAGCAAAACAGCCTAATAGTTTTAGAGTGCCTGAACGATCAGGAATATGGATCTAACGTTCTCGTTTCGAACCGACGACTTTCGGTTCCGGAGCGACACGAACGCTCCATGATTCTCGATTATCTCGACACAGGTAAGAGACAGAGGAGAACAAGTGTATGGTTTTAGAGAGCCACGAGCACCAGGAATAAGGATCTACCGTTGTCATTTCGTTCCGTCGACATTCGGTTCCGGAGCGACACGAACGGGGACTTAGAATTTTTTCGCTCGGGCTCCGGAGCGACACGAACGGGGACTTAGAATTTTTTCGCTCGGGCTCCGGAGCGACACGATCGCTCCCTTATTCTACGTTCTCTCGGTCCACGGGCATCAGAGAGCAAAACAGCCTAATAGTTTTAGAGTGCCTGAACGATCAGGAATATGGATCTAACGTTCTCGTTTCGAACCGACGACTTTCGGTTCCGGAGCGACACGAACGCTCCATGATTCTCGATTATCTCGACACAGGTAAGAGACAGAGGAGAACAAGTGTATGGTTTTAGAGAGCCACGAGCACCAGGAATAAGGATCTACCGTTGTCATTTCGTTCCGTCGACATTCGGTTCCGGAGCGACACGAACGGGGACTTAGAATTTTTTCGCTCGGGCTCCGGAGCGACACGAACGGGGACTTAGAATTTTTTCGCTCGGGCTCCGGAGCGACACGATCGCTCCGTTATTCTACGTTCTCTCGGTCCACGGGCATCAGAGAGCAAAACAGCCTAATAGTTTTAGAGTGCCTGAACGATCAGGAATATGGATCTAACGTTCTCGTTTCGAACCGACGACTTTCGGTTCCGGAGCGACACGAACGCTCCATGATTCTCGATTATCTCGACACAGGTAAGAGACAGAGGAGAACAAGTGTATGGTTTTAGAGAGCCACGAGCACCAGGAATAAGGATCTACCGTTGTCATTTCGTTCCGTCGACATTCGGTTCCGGAGCGACACGAACGGGGACTTAGAATTTTTTCGCTCGGGCTCCGGAGCGACACGAACGGGGACTTAGAATTTTTTCGCTCGGGCTCCGGAGCGACACGAACGGGGACTTAGAATTTTTTCGCTCGGGCTCCGGAGCGACACGATCGCTCCGTTATTCTACGTTCTCTCGGTCCACGGGCATCAGAGAGCAAAACAGCCTAATAGTTTTAGAGTGCCTGAACGATCAGGAATATGGATCTAACGTTCTCGTTTCGAACCGACGACTTTCGGTTCCGGAGCGACACGAACGCTCCATGATTCTCGATTATCTCGACACAGGTAAGAGACAGAGGAGAACAAGTGTATGGTTTTAGAGAGCCACGAGCACCAGGAATAAGGATCTACCGTTGTCATTTCGTTCCGTCGACATTCGGTTCCGGAGCGACACGAACGGGGACTTAGAATTTTTTCGCTCGGGCTCCGGAGCGACACGAACGGGGACCTAGAATTTTTTCGCTCGGGCTCCGGAGCGACACGATCGCTCCGTTATTCTACGTTCTCTCGGTCCACGGGCATCAGAGACCAAAACAGCCTAATAGTTTTAGAGTGCCTGAACGATCAGGAATATGGATCTAACGTTCTCGTTTCGAACCGACGACTTTCGGTTCCGGAGCGACGCGAACGCTCCATGATTCTCGATTATCTCGACACAGGTAAGAGACAGAGGAGAACAAGTGTATGGTTTTAGAGAGCCACGAGCACCAGGAATAAGGATCTACCGTTGTCATTTCGTTCCGTCGACATTCGGTTCCGGAGCGACACGAACGGGGACTTAGAATTTTTTCGCTCGGGCTCCGGAGCGACACGAACGGGGACTTAGAATTTTTTCGCTCGGGCTCCGGAGCGACACGATCGCTCCGTTATTCTACGTTCTCTCGGTCCACGGGCATCAGAGAGCAAAACAGCCTAATAGTTTTAGAGTGCCTGAACGATCAGGAATATGGATCTAACGTTCTCGTTTCGAACCGACGACTTTCGGTTCCGGAGCGACACGAACGCTCCATGATTCTCGATTATCTCGACACAGGTAAGAGACAGAGGAGAACAAGTGTATGGTTTTAGAGAGCCACTAGCACCAGGAATAAGGATCTACCGTTGTCATTTCGTTCCGTCGACATTCGGTTCCGGAGCGACACGAACGGGGACTTAGAATTTTTTCGCTCGGGCTCCGGAGCGACACAAACGGGGACTTAGAATTTTTTCGCTCGGGCTCCGGAGCGACACGATCGCTCCGTTATTCTACGTTCTCTCGGTCCACGGGCATCAGAGAGCAAAACAGCCTAATAGTTTTAGAGTGCCTGAACGATCAGGAATATGGATCTAACGTTCTCGTTTCGAACCGACGACTTTCGGTTCCGGAGCGACACGAACGCTCCATGATTCTCGATTATCTCGACACAGGTAAGAGACAGAGGAGAACAAGTGTATGGTTTTAGAGAGCCACGAGCACCAGGAATAAGGATCTACCGTTGTCATTTCGTTCCGTCGACATTCGGTTCCGGAGCGACACGAACGGGGACTTAGAATTTTTTCGCTCGGGCTCCGGAGCGACACGAACGGGGACTTAGAATTTTTTCGCTCGGGTTCCGGAGCGACACGATCGCTCCGTTATTCTACGTTCTCTCGGTCCACGGGCATCAGAGAGCAAAGCAGCCTAATAGTTTTAGAGTGCCTGAACGATCAGGAATATGGATCTAACGTTCTCGTTTCGAACCGACGACTTTCGGTTCCGGAGCGACACGAACGCTCCATGATTCTCGATTATCTCGACACAGGTAAGAGACAGAGGAGAACAAGTGTATGGTTTTAGAGAGCCACGAGCACCAGGAATAAGGATCTACCGTTGTCATTTCGTTCCGTCGACATTCGGTTCCGGAGCGACACGAACGGGGACTTAGAATTTTTTCGCTCGGGCTCCGGAGCGACACGAACGGGGACTTAGAATTTTTTCGCTCGGGCTCCGGAGCGACACGAACGGGGACTTAGAATTTTTTCGCTCGGGCTCCGGAGCGACACGATCGCTCCCTTATTCTACGTTCTCTCGGTCCACGGGCATCAGAGAGCAAAACAGCCTAATAGTTTTAGAGTGCCTGAACGATCAGGAATATGGATCTAACGTTCTCGTTTCGAACCGACGACTTTCGGTTCCGGAGCGACACGAACGCTCCATGATTCTCGATTATCTCGACACAGGTAAGAGACAGAGGAGAACAAGTGTATGGTTTTAGAGAGCCACGAGCACCAGGAATAAGGATCTACCGTTGTCATTTCGTTCCGTCGACATTCGGTTCCGGAGCGACACGAACGGGGACTTAGAATTTTTTCGCTCGGGCTCCGGAGCGACACGAACGGGGACTTAGAATTTTTTCGCTCGGGCTCCGGAGCGACACGATCGCTCCGTTATTCTACGTTCTCTCGGTCCACGGGCATCAGAGAGCAAAACAGCCTAATAGTTTTAGAGTGCCTGAACGATCAGGAATATGGATCTAACGTTCTCGTTTCGAACCGACGACTTTCGGTTCCGGAGCGACACGAACGCTCCATGATTCTCGATTATCTCGACACAGGTAAGAGACAGAGGAGAACAAGTGTATGGCTTTAGAGAGCCACGAGCACCAGGAATAAGGATCTACCGTTGTCATTTCGTTCCGTCGACATTCGGTTCCGGAGCGACACGAACGGGGACTTAGAATTTTTTCGCTCGGGCTCCGGAGCGACACGAACGGGGACTTAGAATTTTTTCGCTCGGGCTCCGGAGCGACACGATCGCTCCGTTATTCTACGTTCTCTCGGTCCACGGGCATCAGAGAGCAAAACAGCCTAATAGTTTTAGAGTTCCTGAACGATCAGGAATATGGATCTAACGTTCTCGTTTCGAACCGACGACTTTCGGTACCGGAGCGACACGAACGCTCCATGATTCTCGATTATCTCGACACAGGTAAGAGACAGAGGAGAACAAGTGTATGATTTTAGAGAGCCACGAGCACCAGGAATAAGGATCTACCGTTGTCATTTCGTTCCGTCGACATTCGGTTCCGGAGCGACACGAACGGGGACTTAGAATTTTTTCGCTCGGGCTCCGGAGCGACACGAACGGGGACTTAGAATTTTTTCGCTCGGGCTCCGGAGCGACACGATCGCTCCGTTATTCTACGTTCTCTCGGTCCACGGGCATCAGAGAGCAAAACAGCCTAATAGTTTTAGAGTGCCTGAACGATCAGGAATATGGATCTAACGTTCTCGTTTCGAACCGACGACTTTCGGTTCCGGAGCGACACGAACGCTCCATGATTCTCGATTATCTCGACACAGGTAAGAGACAGAGGAGAACAAGTGTATGGCTTTAGAGAGCCACGAGCACCAGGAATAAGGATCTACCGTTGTCATTTCGTTCCGTCGACATTCGGTTCCGGAGCGACACGAACGGGGACTTAGAATTTTTTCGCTCGGGCTCCGGAGCGACACGAACGGGGACTTAGAATTTTTTCGCTCGGGCTCCGGAGCGACACGATCGCTCCGTTATTCTACGTTCTCTCGGTCCACGGGCATCAGAGAGCAAAACAGCCTAATAGTTTTAGAGTTCCTGAACGATCAGGAATATGGATCTAACGTTCTCGTTTCGAACCGACGACTTTCGGTACCGGAGCGACACGAACGCTCCATGATTCTCGATTATCTCGACACAGGTAAGAGACAGAGGAGAACAAGTGTATGATTTTAGAGAGCCACGAGCACCAGGAATAAGGATCTACCGTTGTCATTTCGTTCCGTCGACATTCGGTTCCGGAGCGACACGAACGGGGACTTAGAATTTTTTCGCTCGGGCTCCGGAGCGACACGAACGGGGACTTAGAATTTTTTCGCTCGGGCTCCGGAGCGACACGATCGCTCCGTTATTCTACGTTCTCTCGGTCCACGGGCATCAGAGAGCAAAGCAGCCTAATAGTTTTAGAGTGCCTGAACGATCAGGAATATGGATCTAACGTTCTCGTTTCGAACCGACTACTTTCGGTTCCGGAGCGACACGAACGCTCCATGATTCTCGATTATCTCGACACAGGTAAGAGACAGAGGAGAACAAGTGTATGGTTTTAGAGAGCCACGAGCACCAGGAATAAAGATCTACCGTTGTCATTTCGTTCCGTCGACATTCGGTTCCGGAGCGACACGAACGGGGACTTAGAATTTTTTCGCTCGGGCTCCGGCGCGACACGAACGGGGACTTAGAATTTTTTCGCTCGGGCTCCGGAGCGACACGATCGCTCCGTTATTCTACGTTCTCTCGGTCCACGGGCATCAGAGAGCAAAACAGCCTAATAGTTTTAGAGTGCCTGAACGATCAGGAATATGGATCTAACGTTCTCGTTTCGAACCGACGACTTTCGGTTCCGGAGCGACACGAACGCTCCATGATTCTCGATTATCTCGACACAGGTAAGAGACAGAGGAGAACAAGTGTATGGTTTTAGAGAGCCACGAGCACCAGGAATAAGGATCTACCGTTGTCATTTCGTTCCGTCGACATTCGGTTCCGGAGCGACACGAACGGGGACTTAGAATTTTTTCGCTCGGGCTCCGGAGCGACACGAACGGGGACTTAGAATTTTTTCGCTCGGGCTCCGGAGCGACACGATCGCTCCGTTATTCTACGTTCTCTCGGTCCACGGGCATCAGAGAGCAAAACAGCCTAATAGTTTTAGAGTGCCTGAACGATCAGGAATATGGATCTAACGTTCTCGTTTCGAACCGACGACTTTCGGTTCCGGAGCGACACGAACGCTCCATGATTCTCGATTATCTCGACACAGGTAAGAGACAGAGGAGAACAAGTGTATGGTTTTAGAGAGCCACGAGCACCAGGAATAAGGATCTACCGTTGTCATTTCGTTCCGTCGACATTCGGTTCCGGAGCGACACGAACGGGGACTTAGAATTTTTTCGCTCGGGCTCCGGAGCGACACGAACGGGGACTTAGAATTTTTTCGCTCGGGCTCCGGAGCGACACGATCGCTTCGTTATTCTACGTTCTCTCGGTCCACGGGCATCAGAGAGCAAAACAGCCTAATAGTTTTAGAGTGCCTGAACGATCAGGAATATGGATCTAACGTTCTCGTTTCGAACCGACGACTTTCGGTTCCGGAGCGACACGAACGCTCCATGATTCTCGATTATCTCGACACAGGTAAGAGACAGAGGAGAACAAGTGTATGGTTTTAGAGAGCCACGAGCACCAGGAATAAGGATCTACCGTTGTCATTTCGTTCCGTCGACATTCGGTTCCGGAGCGACACGAACGGGGACTTAGAATTTTTTCGCTCGGGCTCCGGAGCGACACGAACGGGGACTTAGAATTTTTTCGCTCGGGCTCCGGAGCGACACGATCGCTTCGTTATTCTACGTTCTCTCGGTCCACGGGCATCAGAGAGCAAAACAGCCTAATAGTTTTAGAGTGCCTGAACGATCAGGAATATGGATCTAACGTTCTCGTTTCGAACCGACGACTTTCGGTTCCGGAGCGACACGAACGCTCCATGATTCTCGATTATCTCGACACAGGTAAGAGACAGAGGAGAACAAGTGTATGGTTTTAGAGAGCCACGAGCACCAGGAATAAGGATCTACCGTTGTCATTTCGTTCCGTCGACATTCGGTTCCGGAGCGACACGAACGGGGACTTAGAATTTTTTCGCTCGGGCTCCGGAGCGACACGAACGGGGACTTAGAATTTTTTCGCTCGGGCTCCGGAGCGACACGATCGCTCCGTTATTCTACGTTCTCTCGGTCCACGGGCATCAGAGAGCAAAACAGCCTAATAGTTTTAGAGTGCCTGAACGATCAGGAATATGGATCTAACGTTCTCGTTTCGAACCGACGACTTTCGGTTCCGGAGCGACACGAACGCTCCATGATTCTCGATTATCTCGACACAGGTAAGAGACAGAGGAGAACAAGTGTATGGCTTTAG
The DNA here is from genome assembly GCF_051401765.1 of Calliopsis andreniformis. NCBI lineage: Eukaryota > Metazoa > Arthropoda > Insecta > Hymenoptera > Andrenidae > Calliopsis > Calliopsis andreniformis. Next base: position 157,027 of record NW_027480706.1, on the reverse strand, counting down.
AGAGCCACGAGCACCAGGAATAAGGATCTACCGTTGTCATTTCGTTCCGTCGACATTCGGTTCCGGAGCGACACGAACGGGGACTTAGAATTTTTTCGCTCGGGCTCCGGAGCGACACGAACGGGGACTTAGAATTTTTTCGCTCGGGCTCCGGAGCGACACGAACGGGGACTTAGAATTTTTTCGCTCGGGCTCCGGAGCGACACGATCGCTCCGTTATTCTACGTTCTCTCGGTCCACGGGCATCAGAGAGCAAAACAGCCTAATAGTTTTAGAGTGCCTGAACGATCAGGAATATGGATCTAACGTTCTCGTTTCGAACCGACGACTTTCGGTTCCGGAGCGTCACGAACGCTCCATGATTCTCGATTATCTCGACACAGGTAAGAGACAGAGGAGAACAAGTGTATGGTTTTAGAGAGCCACGAGCACCAGGAATAAGGATCTACCGTTGTCATTTCGTTCCGTCGACATTCGGTTCCGGAGCGACACGAACGGGGACTTAGAATTTTTTCGCTCGGGCTCCGGAGCGACACGAACGGGGACTTAGAATTTTTTCGCTCGGGCTCCGGAGCGACACGATCGCTCCGTTATTCTACGTTCTCTCGGTCCACGGGCATCAGAGAGCAAAACAGCCTAATAGTTTTAGAGTGCCTGAACGATCAGGAATATGGATCTAACGTTCTCGTTTCGAACCGACGACTTTCGGTTCCGGAGCGACACGAACGCTCCATGATTCTCGATTATCTCGACACAGGTAAGAGACAGAGGAGAACAAGTGTATGGCTTTAGAGAGCCACGAGCACCAGGAATAAGGATCTACCGTTGTCATTTCGTTCCGTCGACATTCGGTTCCGGAGCGACACGAACGGGGACTTAGAATTTTTTCGCTCGGGCTCCGGAGCGACACGAACGGGGACTTAGAATTTTTTCGCTCGGGCTCCGGAGCGACACGATCGCTCCGTTATTCTACGTTCTCTCGGTCCACGGGCATCAGAGAGCAAAACAGCCTAATAGTTTTAGAGTTCCTGAACGATCAGGAATATGGATCTAACGTTCTCGTTTCGAACCGACGACTTTCGGTACCGGAGCGACACGAACGCTCCATGATTCTCGATTATCTCGACACAGGTAAGAGACAGAGGAGAACAAGTGTATGATTTTAGAGAGCCACGAGCACCAGGAATAAGGATCTACCGTTGTCATTTCGTTCCGTCGACATTCGGTTCCGGAGCGACACGAATGGGGACTTAGAATTTTTTCGCTCGGGCTCCGGAGCGACACGAACGGGGACTTAGAATTTTTTCGCTCGGGCTCCGGAGCGACACGATCGCTCCGTTATTCTACGTTCTCTTGGTCCACGGGCATCAGAGAGCAAAGCAGCCTAATAGTTTTAGAGTGCCTGAACGATCAGGAATATGGATCTAACGTTCTCGTTTCGAACCGACTACTTTCGGTTCCGGAGCGACACGAACGCTCCATGATTCTCGATTATCTCGACACAGGTAAGAGACAGAGGAGAACAAGTGTATGGTTTTAGAGAGCCACGAGCACCAGGAATAAAGATCTACCGTTGTCATTTCGTTCCGTCGACATTCGGTTCCGGAGCGACACGAACGGGGACTTAGAATTTTTTCGCTCGGGCTCCGGCGCGACACGAACGGGGACTTAGAATTTTTTCGCTCGGGCTCCGGAGCGACACGATCGCTCCGTTATTCTACGTTCTCTCGGTCCACGGGCATCAGAGAGCAAAACAGCCTAATAGTTTTAGAGTGCCTGAACGATCAGGAATATGGATCTAACGTTCTCGTTTCGAACCGACGACTTTCGGTTCCGGAGCGACACGAACGCTCCATGATTCTCGATTATCTCGACACAGGTAAGAGACAGAGGAGAACAAGTGTATGGTTTTAGAGAGCCACGAGCACCAGGAATAAGGATCTACCGTTGTCATTTCGTTCCGTCGACATTCGGTTCCGGAGCGACACGAACGGGGACTTAGAATTTTTTCGCTCGGGCTCCGGAGCGACACGAACGGGGACTTAGAATTTTTTCGCTCGGGCTCCGGAGCGACACGATCGCTCCGTTATTCTACGTTCTCTCGGTCCACGGGCATCAGAGAGCAAAACAGCCTAATAGTTTTAGAGTGCCTGAACGATCAGGAATATGGATCTAACGTTCTCGTTTCGAACCGACGACTTTCGGTTCCGGAGCGACACGAACGCTCCATGATTCTCGATTATCTCGACACAGGTAAGAGACAGAGGAGAACAAGTGTATGGTTTTAGAGAGCCACGAGCACCAGGAATAAGGATCTACCGTTGTCATTTCGTTCCGTCGACATTCGGTTCCGGAGCGACACGAACGGGGACTTAGAATTTTTTCGCTCGGGCTCCGGAGCGACACGATCGCTCCGTTATTCTACGTTCTCTCGGTCCACGGGCATCAGAGAGCAAAACAGCCTAATAGTTTTAGAGTGCCTGAACGATCAGGAATATGGATCTAACGTTCTCGTTTCGAACCGACGACTTTCGGTTCCGGAGCGACACGAACGCTCCATGATTCTCGATTATCTCGACACAGGTAAGAGACAGAGGAGAACAAGTGTATGGTTTTAGAGAGCCACGAGCACCAAGAATAAGGATCTACCGTTGTCATTTCGTTCCGTCGACATTCGGTTCCGGAGCGACACGAACGGGGACTTAGAATTTTTTCGCTCGGGCTCCGGAGCGACACGAACGGGGACTTAGAATTTTTTCGCTCGGGCTCCGGAGCGACACGATCGCTCCCTTATTCTACGTTCTCTCGGTCCACGGGCATCAGAGAGCAAAACAGCCTAATAGTTTTAGAGTGCCTGAACGATCAGGAATATGGATCTAACGTTCTCGTTTCGAACCGACGACTTTCGGTTCCGGAGCGACACGAACGCTCCATGATTCTCGATTATCTCGACACAGGTAAGAGACAGAGGAGAACAAGTGTATGGTTTTAGAGAGCCACGAGCACCAGGAATAAGGATCTACCGTTGTCATTTCGTTCCGTCGACATTCGGTTCCGGAGCGACACGAACGGGGACTTAGAATTTTTTCGCTCGGGCTCCGGAGCGACACGAACGGGGACTTAGAATTTTTTCGCTCGGGCTCCGGAGCGACACGATCGCTCCGTTATTCTACGTTCTCTCGGTCCACGGGCATCAGAGAGCAAAACAGCCTAATAGTTTTAGAGTGCCTGAACGATCAGGAATATGGATCTAACGTTCTCGTTTCGAACCGACGACTTTCGGTTCCGGAGCGACACGAACGCTCCATGATTCTCGATTATCTCGACACAGGTAAGAGACAGAGGAGAACAAGTGTATGGTTTTAGAGAGCCACGAGCACCAGGAATAAGGATCTACCGTTGTCATTTCGTTCCGTCGACATTCGGTTCCGGAGCGACACGAACGGGGACTTAGAATTTTTTCGCTCGGGCTCCGGAGCGACACGAACGGGGACTTAGAATTTTTTCGCTCGGGCTCCGGAGCGACACGAACGGGGACTTAGAATTTTTTCGCTCGGGCTCCGGAGCGACACGATCGCTCCGTTATTCTACGTTCTCTCGGTCCACGGGCATCAGAGAGCAAAACAGCCTAATAGTTTTAGAGTGCCTGAACGATCAGGAATATGGATCTAACGTTCTCGTTTCGAACCGACGACTTTCGGTTCCGGAGCGACACGAACGCTCCATGATTCTCGATTATCTCGACACAGGTAAGAGACAGAGGAGAACAAGTGTATGGTTTTAGAGAGCCACGAGCACCAGGAATAAGGATCTACCGTTGTCATTTCGTTCCGTCGACATTCGGTTCCGGAGCGACACGAACGGGGACTTAGAATTTTTTCGCTCGGGCTCCGGAGCGACACGAACGGGGACCTAGAATTTTTTCGCTCGGGCTCCGGAGCGACACGATCGCTCCGTTATTCTACGTTCTCTCGGTCCACGGGCATCAGAGACCAAAACAGCCTAATAGTTTTAGAGTGCCTGAACGATCAGGAATATGGATCTAACGTTCTCGTTTCGAACCGACGACTTTCGGTTCCGGAGCGACGCGAACGCTCCATGATTCTCGATTATCTCGACACAGGTAAGAGACAGAGGAGAACAAGTGTATGGTTTTAGAGAGCCACGAGCACCAGGAATAAGGATCTACCGTTGTCATTTCGTTCCGTCGACATTCGGTTCCGGAGCGACACGAACGGGGACTTAGAATTTTTTCGCTCGGGCTCCGGAGCGACACGAACGGGGACTTAGAATTTTTTCGCTCGGGCTCCGGAGCGACACGATCGCTCCGTTATTCTACGTTCTCTCGGTCCACGGGCATCAGAGAGCAAAACAGCCTAATAGTTTTAGAGTGCCTGAACGATCAGGAATATGGATCTAACGTTCTCGTTTCGAACCGACGACTTTCGGTTCCGGAGCGACACGAACGCTCCATGATTCTCGATTATCTCGACACAGGTAAGAGACAGAGGAGAACAAGTGTATGGCTTTAGAGAGCCACGAGCACCAGGAATAAGGATCTACCGTTGTCATTTCGTTCCGTCGACATTCGGTTCCGGAGCGACACGAACGGGGACTTAGAATTTTTTCGCTCGGGCTCCGGAGCGACACGAACGGGGACTTAGAATTTTTTCGCTCGGGCTCCGGAGCGACACGATCGCTCCGTTATTCTACGTTCTCTCGGTCCACGGGCATCAGAGAGCAAAACAGCCTAATAGTTTTAGAGTTCCTGAACGATCAGGAATATGGATCTAACGTTCTCGTTTCGAACCGACGACTTTCGGTACCGGAGCGACACGAACGCTCCATGATTCTCGATTATCTCGACACAGGTAAGAGACAGAGGAGAACAAGTGTATGATTTTAGAGAGCCACGAGCACCAGGAATAAGGATCTACCGTTGTCATTTCGTTCCGTCGACATTCGGTTCCGGAGCGACACGAATGGGGACTTAGAATTTTTTCGCTCGGGCTCCGGAGCGACACGAACGGGGACTTAGAATTTTTTCGCTCGGGCTCCGGAGCGACACGATCGCTCCGTTATTCTACGTTCTCTTGGTCCACGGGCATCAGAGAGCAAAGCAGCCTAATAGTTTTAGAGTGCCTGAACGATCAGGAATATGGATCTAACGTTCTCGTTTCGAACCGACTACTTTCGGTTCCGGAGCGACACGAACGCTCCATGATTCTCGATTATCTCGACACAGGTAAGAGACAGAGGAGAACAAGTGTATGGTTTTAGAGAGCCACGAGCACCAGGAATAAAGATCTACCGTTGTCATTTCGTTCCGTCGACATTCGGTTCCGGAGCGACACGAACGGGGACTTAGAATTTTTTCGCTCGGGCTCCGGCGCGACACGAACGGGGACTTAGAATTTTTTCGCTCGGGCTCCGGAGCGACACGATCGCTCCGTTATTCTACGTTCTCTCGGTCCACGGGCATCAGAGAGCAAAACAGCCTAATAGTTTTAGAGTGCCTGAACGATCAGGAATATGGATCTAACGTTCTCGTTTCGAACCGACGACTTTCGGTTCCGGAGCGACACGAACGCTCCATGATTCTCGATTATCTCGACACAGGTAAGAGACAGAGGAGAACAAGTGTATGGTTTTAGAGAGCCACGAGCACCAGGAATAAGGATCTACCGTTGTCATTTCGTTCCGTCGACATTCGGTTCCGGAGCGACACGAACGGGGACTTAGAATTTTTTCGCTCGGGCTCCGGAGCGACACGAACGGGGACTTAGAATTTTTTCGCTCGGGCTCCGGAGCGACACGATCGCTCCGTTATTCTACGTTCTCTCGGTCCACGGGCATCAGAGAGCAAAACAGCCTAATAGTTTTAGAGTGCCTGAACGATCAGGAATATGGATCTAACGTTCTCGTTTCGAACCGACGACTTTCGGTTCCGGAGCGACACGAACGCTCCATGATTCTCGATTATCTCGACACAGGTAAGAGACAGAGGAGAACAAGTGTATGGTTTTAGAGAGCCACGAGCACCAGGAATAAGGATCTACCGTTGTCATTTTGTTCCGTCGACATTCGGTTCCGGAGCGACACGAACGGGGACTTAGAATTTTTTCGCTCCGGAGCGACACGATCGCTCCGTTATTCTACGTTCTCTCGGTCCACGGGCATCAGAGAGCAAAACAGCCTAATAGTTTTAGAGTGCCTGAACGATCAGGAATATGGATCTAACGTTCTCGTTTCGAACCGACGACTTTCGGTTCCGGAGCGACACGAACGCTCCATGATTCTCGATTATCTCGACACAGGTAAGAGACAGAGGAGAACAAGTGTATGGTTTTAGAGAGCCACGAGCACCAGGAATAAGGATCTACCGTTGTCATTTCGTTCCGTCGACATTCGGTTCCGGAGCGACACGAACGGGGACTTAGAATTTTTTCGCTCGGGCTCCGGAGCGACACGAACGGGGACTTAGAATTTTTTCGCTCGGGCTCCGGAGCGACACGATCGCTCCCTTATTCTACGTTCTCTCGGTCCACGGGCATCAGAGAGCAAAACAGCCTAATAGTTTTAGAGTGCCTGAACGATCAGGAATATGGATCTAACGTTCTCGTTTCGAACCGACGACTTTCGGTTCCGGAGCGACACGAACGCTCCATGATTCTCGATTATCTCGACACAGGTAAGAGACAGAGGAGAACAAGTGTATGGTTTTAGAGAGCCACGAGCACCAGGAATAAGGATCTACCGTTGTCATTTCGTTCCGTCGACATTCGGTTCCGGAGCGACACGAACGGGGACTTAGAATTTTTTCGCTCGGGCTCCGGAGCGACACGAACGGGGACTTAGAATTTTTTCGCTCGGGCTCCGGAGCGACACGATCGCTCCGTTATTCTACGTTCTCTCGGTCCACGGGCATCAGAGAGCAAAACAGCCTAATAGTTTTAGAGTGCCTGAACGATCAGGAATATGGATCTAACGTTCTCGTTTCGAACCGACGACTTTCGGTTCCGGAGCGACACGAACGCTCCATGATTCTCGATTATCTCGACACAGGTAAGAGACAGAGGAGAACAAGTGTATGGTTTTAGAGAGCCACGAGCACCAGGAATAAGGATCTACCGTTGTCATTTCGTTCCGTCGACATTCGGTTCCGGAGCGACACGAACGGGGACTTAGAATTTTTTCGCTCGGGCTCCGGAGCGACACGAACGGGGACTTAGAATTTTTTCGCTCGGGCTCCGGAGCGACACGAACGGGGACTTAGAATTTTTTCGCTCGGGCTCCGGAGCGACACGATCGCTCCGTTATTCTACGTTCTCTCGGTCCACGGGCATCAGAGAGCAAAACAGCCTAATAGTTTTAGAGTGCCTGAACGATCAGGAATATGGATCTAACGTTCTCGTTTCGAACCGACGACTTTCGGTTCCGGAGCGACACGAACGCTCCATGATTCTCGATTATCTCGACACAGGTAAGAGACAGAGGAGAACAAGTGTATGGTTTTAGAGAGCCACGAGCACCAGGAATAAGGATCTACCGTTGTCATTTCGTTCCGTCGACATTCGGTTCCGGAGCGACACGAACGGGGACTTAGAATTTTTTCGCTCGGGCTCCGGAGCGACACGAACGGGGACCTAGAATTTTTTCGCTCGGGCTCCGGAGCGACACGATCGCTCCGTTATTCTACGTTCTCTCGGTCCACGGGCATCAGAGACCAAAACAGCCTAATAGTTTTAGAGTGCCTGAACGATCAGGAATATGGATCTAACGTTCTCGTTTCGAACCGACGACTTTCGGTTCCGGAGCGACGCGAACGCTCCATGATTCTCGATTATCTCGACACAGGTAAGAGACAGAGGAGAACAAGTGTATGGTTTTAGAGAGCCACGAGCACCAGGAATAAGGATCTACCGTTGTCATTTCGTTCCGTCGACATTCGGTTCCGGAGCGACACGAACGGGGACTTAGAATTTTTACGCTCGGGCTCCGGAGCGACACGAACGGGGACTTAGAATTTTTTCGCTCGGGCTCCGGAGCGACACGATCGCTCCGTTATTCTACGTTCTCTCGGTCCACGGGCATCAGAGAGCAAAGCAGCCTAATAGTTTTAGAGTGCCTGAACGATCAGGAATATGGATCTAACGTTCTCGTTTCGAACCGACGACTTTCGGTTCCGGAGCGACACGAACGCTCCATGATTCTCGATTATCTCGACACAGGTAAGAGACAGAGGAGAACAAGTGTATGGTTTTAGAGAGCCACGAGCACCAGGAATAAGGATCTACCGTTGTCATTTCGTTCCGTCGACATTCGGTTCCGGAGCGACACGAACGGGGACTTAGAATTTTTTCGCTCGGGCTCCGGAGCGACACGAACGGGGACTTAGAATTTTTTCGCTCGGGATCCGGAGCGACACGATCGCTCCGTTATTCTACGTTCTCTCGGTCCACGGGCATCAGAGAGCAAAACAGCCTAATAGTTTTAGAGTGCCTGAACGATCAGGAATATGGATCTAACGTTCTCGTTTCGAACCGACGACTTTCGGTTCCGGAGCGACACGAACGCTCCATGATTCTCGATTATCTCGACACAGGTAAGAGACAGAGGAGAACAAGTGTATGGTTTTAGAGAGCCACGAGCACCAGGAATAAGGATCTACCGTTGTCATTGCGTTCCGTCGACATTCGGTTCCGGAGCGACACGAACGGGGACTTAGAATTTTTTCGCTCGGGCTCCGGAGCGACACGATCGCTCCGTTATTCTACGTTCTCTCGGTCCACGGGCATCAGAGAGCAAAACAGCCTAATAGTTTTAGAGTGCCTGAACGATCAGGAATATGGATCTAACGTTCTCGTTTCGAACCGACGACTTTCGGTTCCGGAGCGACACGAACGCTCCATGATTCTCGATTATCTCGACACAGGTAAGAGACAGAGGAGAACAAGTGTATGGTTTTAGAGAGCCACGAGCACCAGGAATAAGGATCTACCGTTGTCATTTCGTTCCGTCGACATTCGGTTCCGGAGCGACACGAACGGGGACTTAGAATTTTTTCGCTCGGGCTCCGGAGCGACACGAACGGGGACTTAGAATTTTTTCGCTCGGGCTCCGGAGCGACACGATCGCTCCGTTATTCTACGTTCTCTCGGTCCACGGGCATCAGAGAGCAAAACAGCCTAATAGTTTTAGAGTGCCTGAACGATCAGGAATATGGATCTAACGTTCTCGTTTCGAACCGACGACTTTCGGTTCCGGAGCGACACGAACGCTCCATGATTCTCGATTATCTCGACACAGGTAAGAGACAGAGGAGAACAAGTGTATGGTTTTAGAGAGCCACGAGCACCAGGAATAAGGATCTACCGTTGTCATTTCGTTCCGTCGACATTCGGTTCCGGAGCGACACGAACGGGGACTTAGAATTTTTTCGCTCGGGCTCCGGAGCGACACGATCGCTCCGTTATTCTACGTTCTCTCGGTCCACGGGCATCAGAGAGCAAAACAGCCTAATAGTTTTAGAGTGCCTAAACGATCAGGAATATGGATCTAACGTTCTCGTTTCGAACCGACGACTTTCGGTTCCGGAGCGACACGAACGCTCCATGATTCTCGATTATCTCGACACAGGTAAGAGACAGAGGAGAACAAGTGTATGGTTTTAGAGAGCCACGAGCACCAGGAATAAGGATCTACCGTTGTCATTTCGTTCCGTCGACATTCGGTTCCGGAGCGACACGAACGGGGACTTAGAATTTTTTCGCTCGGGCTCCGGAGCGACACGAACGGGGACTTAGAATTTTTTCGCTCGGGCTCCGGAGCGACACGAACGGGGACTTAGAATTTTTTCGCTCGGGCTCCGGAGCGACACGATCGCTCCGTTATTCTACGTTCTCTCGGTCCACGGGCATCAGAGAGCAAAACAGCCTAATAGTTTTAGAGTGCCTGAACGATCAGGAATATGGATCTAACGTTCTCGTTTCGAACCGACGACTTTCGGTTCCGGAGCGACACGAACGCTCCATGATTCTCGATTATCTCGACACAGGTAAGAGACAGAGGAGAACAAGTGTATGGTTTTAGAGAGCCACGAGCACCAGGAATAAGGATCTACCGTTGTCATTTCGTTCCGTCGACATTCGGTTCCGGAGCGACACGAACGGGGACTTAGAATTTTTTCGCTCGGGCTCCGGAGCGACACGAACGGGGACTTTGAATTTTTTCGCTCGGGCTCCGGAGCGACACGATCGCTCCGTTATTCTACGTTCTCTCGGTCCACGGGCATCAGAGACCAAAACAGCCTAATAGTTTTAGAGTGCCTGAACGATCAGGAATATGGATCTAACGTTCTCGTTTCGAACCGACGACTTTCGGTTCCGGAGCGACACGAACGCTCCATGATTCTCGATTATCTCGACACAGGTAAGAGACAGAGGAGAACAAGTGTATGGTTTTAGAGAGCCACGAGCACCAGGAATAAGGATCTACCGTTGTCATTTCGTTCCGTCGACATTCGGTTCCGGAGCGACACGAACGGGGACTTAGAATTTTTTCGCTCGGGCTCCGGAGCGACACGAACGGGGACTTAGAATTTTTTCGCTCGGGCTCCGGAGCGACACGATCGCTCCGTTATTCTACGTTCTCTCGGTCCACGGGCATCAGAGACCAAAACAGCCTAATAGTTTTAGAGTGCCTGAACGATCAGGAATATGGATCTAACGTTCTCGTTTCGAACCGACGACTTTCGGTTCCGGAGCGACACGAACGCTCCATGATTCTCGATTATCTCGACACAGGTAAGAGACAGAGGAGAACAAGTGTATGGTTTTAGAGAGCCACGAGCACCAGGAATAAGGATCTACCGTTGTCATTGCGTTCCGTCGACATTCGGTTCCGGAGCGACACGAACGGGGACTTAGAATTTTTTCGCTCGGGCTCCGGAGCGACACGAACGGGGACTTAGAATTTTTTCGCTCGGGCTCCGGAGCGACACGATCGCTTCGTTATTCTACGTTCTCTCGGTCCACGGGCATCAGAGAGCAAAACAGCCTAATAGTTTTAGAGTGCCTGAACGATCAGGAATATGGATCTAACGTTCTCGTTTCGAACCGACGACTTTCGGTTCCGGAGCGACACGAACGCTCCATGATTCTCGATTATCTCGACAAAGGTAAGAGACAGAGGAGAACAAGTGTATGGTTTTAGAGAGCCACGAGCACCAGGAATAAGGATCTACCGTTGTCATTTCGTTCCGTCGACATTCGGTTCCGGAGCGACACGAACGGGGACTTAGAATTTTTTCGCTCGGGCTCCGGAGCGACACGAACGGGGACTTAGAATTTTTTCGCTCGGGCTCCGGAGCGACACGATCGCTCCGTTATTCTACGTTCTCTCGGTCCACGGGCATCAGAGAGCAAAACAGCCTAATAGTTTTAGAGTGCCTGAACGATCAGGAATATGGATCTAACGTTCTCGTTTCGAACCGACGACTTTCGGTTCCGGAGCGACACGAACGCTCCATGATTCTCGATTATCTCGACACAGGTAAGAGACAGAGGAGAACAAGTGTATGGTTTTAGAGAGCCACGAGCACCAGGAATAAGGATCTACCGTTGTCATTTCGTTCCGTCGACATTCGGTTCCGGAGCGACACGAACGGGGATTTAGAATTTTTTCGCTCGGGCTCCGGAGCGACACGAACGGGGACTTAGAATTTTTTCGCTCGGGCTCCGGAGCGACACGATCGCTACATTATTCTACGTTCTCTCGGTCCACGGGCATCAGAGAGCAAAACAGCCTAATAGTTTTAGAGTGCCTGAACGATCAGGAATATGGATCTAACGTTCTCGTTTCGAACCGACGACTTTCGGTTCCGGAGCGACACGAACGCTCCATGATTCTCGATTATCTCGACACAGGTAAGAGACAGAGGAGAACAAGTGTATGGTTTTAGAGAGCCACGAGCACCAGGAATAAGGATCTACCGTTGTCATTGCGTTCCGTCGACATTCGGTTCCGGAGCGACACGAACGGGGACTTAGAATTTTTTCGCTCGGGCTCCGGAGCGACACGATCGCTCCGTTATTCTACGTTCTCTCGGTCCACGGGCATCAGAGAGCAAAACAGCCTAATAGTTTTAGAGTGCCTGAACGATCAGGAATATGGATCTAACGTTCTCGTTTCGAACCGACGACTTTCGGTTCCGGAGCGACACGAACGCTCCATGATTCTCGATTATCTCGACACAGGTAAGAGACAGAGGAGAACAAGTGTATGGTTTTAGAGAGCCACGAGCACCAGGAATAAGGATCTACCGTTGTCATTTCGTTCCGTCGACATTCGGTTCCGGAGCGACACGAACGGGGACTTAGAATTTTTTCGCTCGGGCTCCGGAGCGACACGAACGGGGACTTAGAATTTTTTCGCTCGGGCTCCGGAGCGACACGATCGCTCCGTTATTCTACGTTCTCTCGGTCCACGGGCATCAGAGAGCAAAACAGCCTAATAGTTTTAGAGTGCCTGAACGATCAGGAATATGGATCTAACGTTCTCGTTTCGAACCGACGACTTTCGGTTCCGGAGCGACACGAACGCTCCATGATTCTCGATTATCTCGACACAGGTAAGAGACAGAGGAGAACAAGTGTATGGTTTTAGAGAGCCACGAGCACCAGGAATAAGGATCTACCGTTGTCATTTCGTTCCGTCGACATTCGGTTCCGGAGCGACACGAACGGGGACTTAGAATTTTTTCGCTCGGGCTCCGGAGCGACACGATCGCTCCGTTATTCTACGTTCTCTCGGTCCACGGGCATCAGAGAGCAAAACAGCCTAATAGTTTTAGAGTGCCTAAACGATCAGGAATATGGATCTAACGTTCTCGTTTCGAACCGACGACTTTCGGTTCCGGAGCGACACGAACGCTCCATGATTCTCGATTATCTCGACACAGGTAAGAGACAGAGGAGAACAAGTGTATGGTTTTAGAGAGCCACGAGCACCAGGAATAAGGATCTACCGTTGTCATTTCGTTCCGTCGACATTCGGTTCCGGAGCGACACGAACGGGGACTTAGAATTTTTTCGCTCGGGCTCCGGAGCGACACGAACGGGGACTTAGAATTTTTTCGCTCGGGCTCCGGAGCGACACGAACGGGGACTTAGAATTTTTTCGCTCGGGCTCCGGAGCGACACGATCGCTCCGTTATTCTACGTTCTCTCGGTCCACGGGCATCAGAGAGCAAAACAGCCTAATAGTTTTAGAGTGCCTGAACGATCAGGAATATGGATCTAACGTTCTCGTTTCGAACCGACGACTTTCGGTTCCGGAGCGACACGAACGCTCCATGATTCTCGATTATCTCGACACAGGTAAGAGACAGAGGAGAACAAGTGTATGGTTTTAGAGAGCCACGAGCACCAGGAATAAGGATCTACCGTTGTCATTTCGTTCCGTCGACATTCGGTTCCGGAGCGACACGAACGGGGACTTAGAATTTTTTCGCTCGGGCTCCGGAGCGACACGAACGGGGACTTAGAATTTTTTCGCTCGGGCTCCGGAGCGACACGATCGCTCCGTTATTCTACGTTCTCTCGGTCCACGGGCATCAGAGACCAAAACAGCCTAATAGTTTTAGAGTGCCTGAACGATCAGGAATATGGATCTAACGTTCTCGTTTCGAACCGACGACTTTCGGTTCCGGAGCGACACGAACGCTCCATGATTCTCGATTATCTCGACACAGGTAAGAGACAGAGGAGAACAAGTGTATGGTTTTAGAGAGCCACGAGCACCAGGAATAAGGATCTACCGTTGTCATTTCGTTCCGTCGACATTCGGTTCCGGAGCGACACGAACGGGGACTTAGAATTTTTTCGCTCGGGCTCCGGAGCGACACGAACGGGGACTTAGAATTTTTTCGCTCGGGCTCCGGAGCGACACGATCGCTCCGTTATTCTACGTTCTCTCGGTCCACGGGCATCAGAGACCAAAACAGCCTAATAGTTTTAGAGTGCCTGAACGATCAGGAATATGGATCTAACGTTCTCGTTTCGAACCGACGACTTTCGGTTCCGGAGCGACACGAACGCTCCATGATTCTCGATTATCTCGACACAGGTAAGAGACAGAGGAGAACAAGTGTATGGTTTTAGAGAGCCACGAGCACCAGGAATAAGGATCTACCGTTGTCATTGCGTTCCGTCGACATTCGGTTCCGGAGCGACACGAACGGGGACTTAGAATTTTTTCGCTCGGGCTCCGGAGCGACACGAACGGGGACTTAGAATTTTTTCGCTCGGGCTCCGGAGCGACACGATCGCTTCGTTATTCTACGTTCTCTCGGTCCACGGGCATCAGAGAGCAAAACAGCCTAATAGTTTTAGAGTGCCTGAACGATCAGGAATATGGATCTAACGTTCTCGTTTCGAACCGACGACTTTCGGTTCCGGAGCGACACGAACGCTCCATGATTCTCGATTATCTCGACAAAGGTAAGAGACAGAGGAGAACAAGTGTATGGTTTTAGAGAGCCACGAGCACCAGGAATAAGGATCTACCGTTGTCATTTCGTTCCGTCGACATTCGGTTCCGGAGCGACACGAACGGGGACTTAGAATTTTTTCGCTCGGGCTCCGGAGCGACACGATCGCTCCGTTATTCTACGTTCTCTCGGTCCACGGGCATCAGAGACCAAAACAGCCTAATAGTTTTAGAGTGCCTGAACGATCAGGAATATGGATCTAACGTTCTCGTTTCGAACCGACGACTTTCGGTTCCGGAGCGACACGAACGCTCCATGATTCTCGATTATCTCGACACAGGTAAGAGACAGAGGAGAACAAGTGTATGGTTTTAGAGAGCCACGAGCACCAGGAATAAGGATCTACCGTTGCCATTGCGTTCCGTCGACATTCGGTTCCGGAGCGACACGAACGGGGACTTAGAATTTTTTCGCTCGGGCTCCGGAGCGACACGAACGGGGACTTAGAATTTTTTCGCTCGGGCTCCGGAGCGACACGATCGCTTCGTTATTCTACGTTCTCTCGGTCCACGGGCATCAGAGAGCAAAACAGCCTAATAGTTTTAGAGTGCCTGAACGATCAGGAATATGGATCTAACGTTCTCGTTTCGAACCGACGACTTTCGGTTCCGGAGCGACACGAACGCTCCATGATTCTCGATTATCTCGACACAGGTAAGAGACAGAGGAGAACAAGTGTATGGTTTTAGAGAGCCACGAGCACCAGGAATAAGGATCTACCGTTGTCATTTCGTTCCGTCGACATTCGGTTCCGGAGCGACACGAACGGGGACTTAGAATTTTTTCGCTCGGTCTCCGGAGCGACACAAACGGGGACTTAGAATTTTTTCGCTCGGGCTCCGGAGCGACACGATCGCTCCGTTATTCTACGTTCTCTCGGTCCACGGGCATCAGAGAGCAAAACAGCCTAATAGTTTTAGAGTGCCTGAACGATCAGGAATATGGATCTAACGTTCTCGTTTCGAACCGACGACTTTCGGTTCCGGAGCGACACGAACGCTCCATGATTCTCGATTATCTCGACACAGGTAAGAGACAGAGGAGAACAAGTGTATGGTTTTAGAGAGCCACGAGCACCAGGAATAAGGATCTACCGTTGTCATTTCGTTCCGTCGACATTCGGTTCCGGAGCGACACGAACGGGGACTTAGAATTTTTTCGCTCGGGCTCCGGAGCGACACGAACGGGGACTTAGAATTTTTTCGCTCGGGCTCCGGAGCGACACAAACGGGGACTTAGAATTTTTTCGCTCGGGCTCCGGAGCGACACGATCGCTCCGTTATTCTACGTTCTCTCGGTCCACGGGCATCAGAGAGCAAAACAGCCTAATAGTTTTAGAGTGCCTGAACGATCAGGAATATGGATCTAACGTTCTCGTTTCGAACCGACGACTTTCGGTTCCGGAGCGACACGAACGCTCCATGATTCTCGATTATCTCGACACAGGTAAGAGACAGAGGAGAACAAGTGTATGGTTTTAGAGAGCCACGAGCACCAGGAATAAGGATCTACCGTTGTCATTTCGTTCCGTCGACATTCGGTTCCGGAGCGACACGAACGGGGACTTAGAATTTTTACGCTCGGGCTCCGGAGCGACACGAACGGGGACTTAGAATTTTTTCGCTCGGGCTCCGGAGCGACACGATCGCTCCGTTATTCTACGTTCTCTCGGTCCACGGGCATCAGAGAGCAAAGCAGCCTAATAGTTTTAGAGTGCCTGAACGATCAGGAATATGGATCTAACGTTCTCGTTTCGAACCGACGACTTTCGGTTCCGGAGCGACACGAACGCTCCATGATTCTCGATTATCTCGACACAGGTAAGAGACAGAGGAGAACAAGTGTATGGTTTTAGAGAGCCACGAGCACCAGGAATAAGGATCTACCGTTGTCATTTCGTTCCGTCGACATTCGGTTCCGGAGCGACACGAACGGGGACTTAGAATTTTTTCGCTCGGGCTCCGGAGCGACACGAACGGGGACTTAGAATTTTTTCGCTTGGGCTCCGGAGCGACACGATCGCTCCGTTATTCTACGTTCTCTCGGTCCACGGGCATCAGAGAACAAAACAGCCTAACAGTTTTAGAGTGCCTGAACGATCAGGAATATGGATCTAACGTTCTCGTTTCGAACCGACGACTTTCGGTTCCGGAGCGAAACGAACGCTCCATGATTCTCGATTATCTCGACACAGGTAAGAGACAGAGGAGAACAAGTGTATGGTTTTAGAGAGCCACGAGCACCAGGAATAAGGATCTACCGTTGTCATTTCGTTCCGTCGACATTCGGTTCCGGAGCGACACGAACGGGGACTTAGAATTTTTTCGCTCGGGCTCCGGAGCGACACGAACGGGGACTTAGAATTTTTTCGCTCGGGATCCGGAGCGACACGATCGCTCCGTTATTCTACGTTCTCTCGGTCCACGGGCATCAGAGAGCAAAACAGCCTAATAGTTTTAGAGTGCCTGAACGATCAGGAATATGGATCTAACGTTCTCGTTTCGAACCGACGACTTTCGGTTCCGGAGCGACACGAACGCTCCATGATTCTCGATTATCTCGACACAGGTAAGAGACAGAGGAGAACAAGTGTATGGTTTTAGAGAGCCACGAGCACCAGGAATAAGGATCTACCGTTGTCATTTCGTTCCGTCGACATTCGGTTCCGGAGCGACACGAACGGGGACTTAGAATTTTTTCGCTCGGGCTCCGGAGCGACACGATCGCTCCGTTATTCTACGTTCTCTCGGTCCACGGGCATCAGAGAGCAAAACAGCCTAATAGTTTTAGAGTGCCTAAACGATCAGGAATATGGATCTAACGTTCTCGTTTCGAACCGACGACTTTCGGTTCCGGAGCGACACGAACGCTCCATGATTCTCGATTATCTCGACACAGGTAAGAGACAGAGGAGAACAAGTGTATGGTTTTAGAGAGCCACGAGCACCAGGAATAAGGATCTACCGTTGTCATTTCGTTCCGTCGACATTCGGTTCCGGAGCGACACGAACGGGGACTTAGAATTTTTTCGCTCGGGCTCCGGAGCGACACGAACGGGGACTTAGAATTTTTTCGCTCGGGCTCCGGAGCGACACGAACGGGGACTTAGAATTTTTTCGCTCGGGCTCCGGAGCGACACGATCGCTCCGTTATTCTACGTTCTCTCGGTCCACGGGCATCAGAGAGCAAAACAGCCTAATAGTTTTAGAGTGCCTGAACGATCAGGAATATGGATCTAACGTTCTCGTTTCGAACCGACGACTTTCGGTTCCGGAGCGACACGAACGCTCCATGATTCTCGATTATCTCGACACAGGTAAGAGACAGAGGAGAACAAGTGTATGGTTTTAGAGAGCCACGAGCACCAGGAATAAGGATCTACCGTTGTCATTTCGTTCCGTCGACATTCGGTTCCGGAGCGACACGAACGGGGACTTAGAATTTTTTCGCTCGGGCTCCGGAGCGACACGAACGGGGACTTAGAATTTTTTCGCTCGGGCTCCGGAGCGACACGATCGCTCCGTTATTCTACGTTCTCTCGGTCCACGGGCATCAGAGAGCAAAACAGCCTAATAGTTTTAGAGTGCCTGAACGATCAGGAATATGGATCTAACGTTCTCGTTTCGAACCGACGACTTTCGGTTCCGGAGCGACACGAACGCTCCATGATTCTCGATTATCTCGACACAGGTAAGAGACAGAGGAGAACAAGTGTATGGTTTTAGAGAGCCACGAGCACCAGGAATAAGGATCTACCGTTGTCATTTCGTTCCGTCGACATTCGGTTCCGGAGCGACACGAACGGGGACTTAGAATTTTTTCGCTCGGGCTCCGGAGCGACACGAACGGGGACTTAGAATTTTTTCGCTCGGGCTCCGGAGCGACACGATCGCTCCGTTATTCTACGTTCTCTCGGTCCACGGGCATCAGAGAGCAAAACAGCCTAATAGTTTTAGAGTGCCTGAACGATCAGGAATATGGATCTAACGTTCTCGTTTCGAACCGACGACTTTCGGTTCCGGAGCGACACGAACGCTCCATGATTCTCGATTATCTCGACACAGGTAAGAGACAGAGGAGAACAAGTGTATGGTTTTAGAGAGCCACGAGCACCAGGAATAAGGATCTACCGTTGTCATTTCGTTCCGTCGACATTCGGTTCCGGAGCGACACGAACGGGGACTTAGAATTTTTTCGCTCGGGCTCCGGAGCGACACGAACGGGGACTTAGAATTTTTTCGCTCGGGCTCCGGAGCGACACGAACGGGGACTTAGAATTTTTTCGCTCGGGCTCCGGAGCGACACGATCGCTCCGTTATTCTACGTTCTCTCGGTCCACGGGCATCAGAGAGCAAAACAGCCTAATAGTTTTAGAGTGCCTGAACGATCAGGAATATGGATCTAACGTTCTCGTTTCGAACCGACGACTTTCGGTTCCGGAGCGACACGAACGCTCCATGATTCTCGATTATCTCGACACAGGTAAGAGACAGAGGAGAACAAGTGTATGGTTTTAGAGAGCCACGAGCACCAGGAATAAGGATCTACCGTTGTCATTTCGTTCCGTCGACATTCGGTTCCGGAGCGACACGAACGGGGACTTAGAATTTTTTCGCTCGGGCTCCGGAGCGACACGAACGGGGACTTAGAATTTTTTCGCTCGGGCTCCGGAGCGACACGATCGCTCCGTTATTCTACGTTCTCTCGGTCCACGGGCATCAGAGACCAAAACAGCCTAATAGTTTTAGAGTGCCTGAACGATCAGGAATATGGATCTAACGTTCTCGTTTCGAACCGACGACTTTCGGTTCCGGAGCGACACGAACGCTCCATGATTCTCGATTATCTCGACACAGGTAAGAGACAGAGGAGAACAAGTGTATGGTTTTAGAGAGCCACGAGCACCAGGAATAAGGATCTACCGTTGTCATTTCGTTCCGTCGACATTCGGTTCCGGAGCGACACGAACGGGGACTTAGAATTTTTTCGCTCGGGCTCCGGAGCGACACGAACGGGGACTTAGAATTTTTTCGCTCGGGCTCCGGAGCGACACGATCGCTCCGTTATTCTACGTTCTCTCGGTCCACGGGCATCAGAGACCAAAACAGCCTAATAGTTTTAGAGTGCCTGAACGATCAGGAATATGGATCTAACGTTCTCGTTTCGAACCGACGACTTTCGGTTCCGGAGCGACACGAACGCTCCATGATTCTCGATTATCTCGACACAGGTAAGAGACAGAGGAGAACAAGTGTATGGTTTTAGAGAGCCACGAGCACCAGGAATAAGGATCTACCGTTGTCATTGCGTTCCGTCGACATTCGGTTCCGGAGCGACACGAACGGGGACTTAGAATTTTTTCGCTCGGGCTCCGGAGCGACACGAACGGGGACTTAGAATTTTTTCGCTCGGGCTCCGGAGCGACACGATCGCTTCGTTATTCTACGTTCTCTCGGTCCACGGGCATCAGAGAGCAAAACAGCCTAATAGTTTTAGAGTGCCTGAACGATCAGGAATATGGATCTAACGTTCTCGTTTCGAACCGACGACTTTCGGTTCCGGAGCGACACGAACGCTCCATGATTCTCGATTATCTCGACACAGGTAAGAGACAGAGGAGAACAAGTGTATGGTTTTAGAGAGCCACGAGCACCAGGAATAAGGATCTACCGTTGTCATTTCGTTCCGTCGACATTCGGTTCCGGAGCGACACGAACGGGGACTTAGAATTTTTTCGCTCGGGCTCCGGAGCGACACGAACGGGGACTTAGAATTTTTTCGCTCGGGCTCCGGAGCGACACGATCGCTCCGTTATTCTACGTTCTCTCGGTCCACGGGCATCAGAGAGCAAAACAGCCTAATAGTTTTAGAGTGCCTGAACGATCAGGAATATGGATCTAACGTTCTCGTTTCGAACCGACGACTTTCGGTTCCGGAGCGACACGAACGCTCCATGATTCTCGATTATCTCGACACAGGTAAGAGACAGAGGAGAACAAGTGTATGGTTTTAGAGAGCCACGAGCACCAGGAATAAGGATCTACCATTGTCATTTCGTTCCGTCGACATTCGGTTCCGGAGCGACACGAACGGGGACTTAGAATTTTTTCGCTCGGGCTCCGGAGCGACACGATCGCTCCGTTATTCTACGTTCTCTCGGTCCACGGGCATCAGAGAGCAAAGCAGCCTAATAGTTTTAGAGTGCCTGAACGATCAGGAATATGGATCTAACGTTCTCGTTTCGAACCGACGACTTTCGGTTCCGGAGCGACACGAACGCTCCATGATTCTCGATTATCTCGACACAGGTAAGAGACAGAGGACAACAAGTGTATGGTTTTAGAGAGCCACGAGCACCAGGAATAAAGATCTACCGTTGTCATTTCGTTCCGTCGACATTCGGTTCCGGAGCGACACGAACGGGGACTTAGAATTTTTTCGCTCGGGCTCCGGAGCGACACGAACGGGGACTTAGAATTTTTTCGCTCGGGCTCCGGAGCGACACGATCGCTCCGTTATTCTACGTTCTCTCGGTCCACGGGCATCAGAGAGCAAAACAGCCTAATAGTTTTAGAGTGCCTGAACGATCAGGAATATGGATCTAACGTTCTCGTTTCGAACCGACGACTTTCGGTTCCGGAGCGACACGAACGCTCCATGATTCTCGATTATCTCGACACAGGTAAGAGACAGAGGAGAACAAGTGTATGGTTTTAGAGAGCCACGAGCACCAGGAATAAGGATCTACCGTTGTCATTGCGTTCCGTCGACATTCGGTTCCGGAGCGACACGAACGGGGACTTAGAATTTTTTCGCTCGGGCTCCGGAGCGACACGAACGGGGACTTAGAATTTTTTCGCTCGGGCTCCGGAGCGACACGATCGCTTCGTTATTCTACGTTCTCTCGGTCCACGGGCATCAGAGAGCAAAACAGCCTAATAGTTTTAGAGTGCCTGAACGATCAGGAATATGGATCTAACGTTCTCGTTTCGAACCGACGACTTTCGGTTCCGGAGCGACACGAACGCTCCATGATTCTCGATTATCTCGACAAAGGTAAGAGACAGAGGAGAACAAGTGTATGGTTTTAGAGAGCCACGAGCACCAGGAATAAGGATCTACCGTTGTCATTTCGTTCCGTCGACATTCGGTTCCGGAGCGACACGAACGGGGACTTAGAATTTTTTCGCTCGGGCTCCGGAGCGACACGAACGGGGACTTAGAATTTTTTCGCTCGGGCTCCGGAGCGACACGATCGCTCCGTTATTCTACGTTCTCTCGGTCCACGGGCATCAGAGAGCAAAACAGCCTAATAGTTTTAGAGTGCCTGAACGATCAGGAATATGGATCTAACGTTCTCGTTTCGAACCGACGACTTTCGGTTCCGGAGCGACACGAACGCTCCATGATTCTCGATTATCTCGACACAGGTAAGAGACAGAGGAGAACAAGTGTATGGTTTTAGAGAGCCACGAGCACCAGGAATAAGGATCTACCGTTGTCATTGCGTTCCGTCGACATTCGGTTCCGGAGCGACACGAACGGGGACTTAGAATTTTTTCGCTCGGGCTCCGGAGCGACACGAACGGGGACTTAGAATTTTTTCGCTCGGGCTCCGGAGCGACACGATCGCTTCGTTATTCTACGTTCTCTCGGTCCACGGGCATCAGAGAGCAAAACAGCCTAATAGTTTTAGAGTGCCTGAACGATCAGGAATATGGATCTAACGTTCTCGTTTCGAACCGACGACTTTCGGTTCCGGAGCGACACGAACGCTCCATGATTCTCGATTATCTCGACACAGGTAAGAGACAGAGGAGAACAAGTGTATGGTTTTAGAGAGCCACGAGCACCAGGAATAAGGATCTACCGTTGTCATTTCGTTCCGTCGACATTCGGTTCCGGAGCGACACGAACGGGGACTTAGAATTTTTTCGCTCGGGCTCCGGAGCGACACGAACGGGGACTTAGAATTTTTTCGGTCGGGCTCCGGAGCGACACGATCGCTCCGTTATTCTACGTTCTCTCGGTCCACGGGCATCAGAGAGCAAAACAGCCTAATAGTTTTAGAGTGCCTGAACGATCAGGAATATGGATCTAACGTTCTCGTTTCGAACCGACGACTTTCGGTTCCGGAGCGACACGAACGCTCCATGATTCTCGATTATCTCGACACAGGTAAGAGACAGAGGAGAACAAGTGTATGGTTTTAGAGAGCCACGAGCACCAGGAATAAGGATCTACCGTTGTCATTTCGTTCCGTCGACATTCGGTTCCGGAGCGACACGAACGGGGACTTAGAATTTTTTCGCTCGGGCTCCGGAGCGACACGAACGGGGACTTAGAATTTTTTCGCTCGGGCTCCGGAGCGACACGATCGCTCCGTTATTCTACGTTCTCTCGGTCCACGGGCATCAGAGAGCAAAACAGCCTAATAGTTTTAGAGTGCCTGAACGATCAGGAATATGGATCTAACGTTCTCGTTTCGAACCGACGACTTTCGGTTCCGGAGCGACACGAACGCTCCATGATTCTCGATTATCTCGACACAGGTAAGAGACAGAGGAGAACAAGTGTATGGTTTTAGAGAGCCACGAGCACCAGGAATAAGGATCTACCGTTGTCATTGCGTTCCGTCGACATTCGGTTCCGGAGCGACACGAACGGGGACTTAGAATTTTTTCGCTCGGGCTCCGGAGCGACACGAACGGGGACTTAGAATTTTTTCGCTCGGGCTCCGGAGCGACACGATCGCTTCGTTATTCTACGTTCTCTCGGTCCACGGGCATCAGAGAGCAAAACAGCCTAATAGTTTTAGAGTGCCTGAACGATCAGGAATATGGATCTAACGTTCTCGTTTCGAACCGACGACTTTCGGTTCCGGAGCGACACGAACGCTCCATGATTCTCGATTATCTCGACACAGGTAAGAGACAGAGGAGAACAAGTGTATGGTTTTAGAGAGCCACGAGCACCAGGAATAAGGATCTACCGTTGTCATTTCGTTCCGTCGACATTCGGTTCCGGAGCGACACGAACGGGGACTTAGAATTTTTTCGCTCGGGCTCCGGAGCGACACGAACGGGGACTTAGAATTTTTTCGCTCGGGCTCCGGAGCGACACGATCGCTCCGTTATTCTACGTTCTCTCGGTCCACGGGCATCAGAGAGCAAAACAGCCTAATAGTTTTAGAGTGCCTGAACGATCAGGAATATGGATCTAACGTTCTCGTTTCGAACCGACGACTTTCGGTTCCGGAGCGACACGAACGCTCCATGATTCTCGATTATCTCGACACAGGTAAGAGACAGAGGAGAACAAGTGTATGGTTTTAGAGAGCCACGAGCACCAGGAATAAGGATCTACCGTTGTCATTTCGTTCCGTCGACATTCGGTTCCGGAGCGACACGAACGGGGACTTAGAATTTTTTCGCTCGGGCTCCGGAGCGACACGAACGGGGACTTAGAATTTTTTCGCTCGGGCTCCGGAGCGACACGATCGCTCCGTTATTCTACGTTCTCTCGGTCCACGGGCATCAGAGAGCAAAACAGCCTAATAGTCTTAGAGTGCCTGAACGATCAGGAATATGGATCTAACGTTCTCGTTTCGAACCGACGACTTTCGGTACCGGAGCGACACGAACGCTCCATGATTCTCGATTATCTCGACACAGGTAAGAGACAGAGGAGAACAAGTGTATGGTTTTAGAGAGCCACGAGCACCAGGAATAAGGATCTACCGTTGTCATTTCGTTCCGTCGACATTCGGTTCCGGAGCGACACGAACGGGGACTTAGAATTTTCTCGCTCGGGCTCCGGAGCGACACGATCGCTCCGTTATTCTACGTTCTCTCGGTCCACGGGCATCAGAGAGCAAAGCAGCCTAATAGTTTTAGAGTGCCTGAACGATCAGGAATATGGATCTAACGTTCTCGTTTCGAACCGACGACTTTCGGTTCCGGAGCGACACGAACGCTCCATGATTCTCGATTATCTCGACACAGGTAAGAGACAAAGGAGAACAAGTGTATGGTTTTAGAGAGCCACGAGCACCAGGAATAAAGATCTACCGTTGTCATTTCGTTCCGTCGACATTCGGTTCCGGAGCGACACGAACGGGGACTTAGAATTTTTTCGCTCGGGCTCCGGAGCGACACGAACGGGGACTTAGAATTTTTTCGCTCGGGCTCCGGAGCGACACGATCGCTCCGTTATTCTACGTTCTCTCGGTCCACGGGCATCAGAGAGCAAAACAGCCTAATAGTTTTAGAGTGCCTGAACGATCAGGAATATGGATCTAACGTTCTCGTTTCGAACCGACGACTTTCGGTTCCGGAGCGACACGAACGCTCCATGATTCTCGATTATCTCGACACAGGTAAGAGACAGAGGAGAACAAGTGTATGGTTTTAGAGAGCCACGAGCACCAGGAATAAGGATCTACCGTTGTCATTTCGTTCCGTCGACATTCGGTTCCGGAGCGACACGAACGGGGACTTAGAATTTTTTCGCTCGGGCTCCGGAGCGACACGAACGGGGACTTAGAATTTTTTCGCTCGGGCTCCGGAGCGACACGAACGGGGACTTAGAATTTTTTCGCTCGGGCTCCGGAGCGACACGATCGCTCCGTTATTCTACGTTCTCTCGGTCCACGGGCATCAGAGAGCAAAACAGCCTAATAGTTTTAGAGTGCCTGAACGATCAGGAATATGGATCTAACGTTCTCGTTTCGAACCGACGACTTTCGGTTCCGGAGCGACACGAACGCTCCATGATTCTCGATTATCTCGACACAGGTAAGAGACAGAGGAGAACAAGTGTATGGTTTTAGAGAGCCACGAGCACCAGGAATAAGGATCTACCGTTGTCATTTCGTTCCGTCGACATTCGGTTCCGGAGCGACACGAACGGGGACTTAGAATTTTTTCGCTCGGGCTCCGGAGCGACACGAACGGGGACTTAGAATTTTTTCGCTCGGGCTCCGGAGCGACACGATCGCTCCGTTATTCTACGTTCTCTCGGTCCACGGGCATCAGAGACCAAAACAGCCTAATAGTTTTAGAGTGCCTGAACGATCAGGAATATGGATCTAACGTTCTCGGTTCGAACCGTCGACTTTCGGTTCCGGAGCGACACGAACGCTCCATGATTCTCGATTATCTCGACACAGGTAAGAGACAGAGGAGAACAAGTGTATGGTTTTAGAGAGCCACGAGCACCAGGAATAAGGATCTACCGTTGTCATTTCGTTCCGTCGACATTCGGTTCCGGAGCGACACGAACGGGGACTTAGAATTTTTTCGCTCGGGCTCCGGAGCGACACGAACGGGGACTTAGAATTTTTTCGCTCGGGCTCCGGAGCGACACGATCGCTCCGTTATTCTACGTTCTCTCGGTCCACGGGCATCAGAGAGCAAAACAGCCTAATAGTTTTAGAGTGCCTGAACGATCAGGAATATGGATCTAACGTTCTCGTTTCGAACCGACGACTTTCGGTTCCGGAGCGACACGAACGCTCCATGATTCTCGATTATCTCGACACAGGTAAGAGACAGAGGAGAACAAGTGTATGGTTTTAGAGAGCCACGAGCACCAGGAATAAGGATCTACCGTTGTCATTTCGTTCCGTCGACATTCGGTTCCGGAGCGACACGAACGGGGACTTAGAATTTTTTCGCTCGGGCTCCGGAGCGACACGATCGCTCCGTTATTCTACGTTCTCTCGGTCCACGGGCATCAGAGAGCAAAACAGCCTAATAGTTTTAGAGTGCCTGAACGATCAGGAATATGGATCTAACGTTCTCGTTTCGAACCGACGACTTTCGGTTCCGGAGCGACACGAACGCTCCATGATTCTCGATTATCTCGACACAGGTAAGAGACAGAGGAGAACAAGTGTATGGTTTTAGAGAGCCACGAGCACCAGGAATAAGGATCTACCGTTGTCATTTCGTTCCGTCGACATTCGGTTCCGGAGCGACACGAACGGGGACTTAGAATTTTTCGCTCGGGCTCCGGAGCGACACGAACGGGGACTTAGAATTTTTTCGCTCGGGCTCCGGAGCGACACGAACGGGGACTTAGAATTTTTTCGCTCGGGCTCCGGAGCGACACGATCGCTCCGTTATTCTACGTTCTCTCGGTCCACGGGCATCAGAGAGCAAAACAGCCTAATAGTTTTAGAGTGCCTGAACGATCAGGAATATGGATCTAACGTTCTCGTTTCGAACCGACGACTTTCGGTTCCGGAGCGACACGAACGCTCCATGATTCTCGATTATCTCGACACAGGTAAGAGACAGAGGAGAACAAGTGTATGGTTTTAGAGAGCCACGAGCACCAGGAATAAGGATCTACCGTTGTCATTTCGTTCCGTCGACATTCGGTTCCGGAGCGACACGAACGGGGACTTAGAATTTTTTCGCTCGGGCTCCGGAGCGACACGAACGGGGACTTAGAATTTTTTCGCTCGGGCTCCGGAGCGACACGAACGGGGACTTAGAATTTTTTCGCTCGGGCTCCGGAGCGACACGATCGCTCCGTTATTCTACGTTCTCTCGGTCCACGGGCATCAGAGAGCAAAACAGCCTAATAGTTTTAGAGTGCCTGAACGATCAGGAATATGGATCTAACGTTCTCGTTTCGAACCGACGACTTTCGGTTCCGGAGCGACACGAACGCTCCATGATTCTCGATTATCTCGACACAGGTAAGAGACAGAGGAGAACAAGTGTATGGTTTTAGAGAGCCACGAGCACCAGGAATAAGGATCTACCGTTGTCATTTCGTTCCGTCGACATTCGGTTCCGGAGCGACACGAACGGGGACTTAGAATTTTTTCGCTCGGGCTCCGGAGCGACACGAACGGGGACTTAGAATTTTTTCGCTCGGGCTCCGGAGCGACACGATCGCTCCGTTATTCTACGTTCTCTCGGTCCACGGGCATCAGAGAGCAAAACAGCCTAATAGTTTTAGAGTGCCTGAACGATCAGGAATATGGATCTAACGTTCTCGTTTCGAACCGACGACTTTCGGTTCCGGAGCGACACGAACGCTCCATGATTCTCGATTATCTCGACACAGGTAAGAGACAGAGGAGAACAAGTGTATGGTTTTAGAGAGCCACGAGCACCAGGAATAAGGATCTACCGTTGTCATTTCGTTCCGTCGACATTCGGTTCCGGAGCGACACGAACGGGGACTTAGAATTTTTTCGCTCGGGCTCCGGAGCGACACGAACGGGGACTTAGAATTTTTTCGCTCGGGCTCCGGAGCGACACGATCGCTCCGTTATTCTACGTTCTCTCGGTCCACGGGCATCAGAGAGCAAAACAGCCTAATAGTTTTAGAGTGCCTGAACGATCAGGAATATGGATCTAACGTTCTCGTTTCGAACCGACGACTTTCGGTTCCGGAGCGACACGAACGCTCCATGATTCTCGATTATCTCGACACAGGTAAGAGACAGAGGAGAAGAAGTGTATGGTTTTAGAGAGCCACGAGCACCAGGAATAAGGATCTACCGTTGTCATTTCGTTCCGTCGACATTCGGTTCCGGAGCGACACGAACGGGGACTTAGAATTTTTTCGCTCGGGCTCCGGAGCGACACGAACGGGGACTTAGAATTTTTTCGCTCGGGCTCCGGAGCGACACGATCGCTCCGTTATTCTACGTTCTCTCGGTCCACGGGCATCAGAGAGCAAAACAGCCTAATAGTTTTAGAGTGCCTGAACGATCAGGAATATGGATCTAACGTTCTCGGTTCGAACCGTCGACTTTCGGTTCCGGAGCGACACGAACGCTCCATGATTCTCGATTATCTCGACACAGGTAAGAGACAGAGGAGAACAAGTGTATGGTTTTAGAGAGCCACGAGCACCAGGAATAAGGATCTACCGTTGTCATTTCGTTCCGTCGACATTCGGTTCCGGAGCGACACGAACGGGGACTTAGAATTTTTTCGCTCGGGCTCCGGAGCGACACGATCGCTCCGTTATTCTACGTTCTCTCGGTCCACGGGCATCAGAGAGCAAAACAGCCTAATAGTTTTAGAGTGCCTGAACGATCAGGAATATGGATCTAACGTTCTCGTTTCGAACCGACGACTTTCGGTTCCGGAGCGACACGAACGCTCCATGATTCTCGATTATCTCGACACAGGTAAGAGACAGAGGAGAACAAGTGTATGGTTTTAGAGAGCCACGAGCACCAGGAATAAGGATCTACCGTTGTCATTTCGTTCCGTCGACATTCGGTTCCGGAGCGACACGAACGGGGACTTAGAATTTTTTCGCTCGGGCTCCGGAGCGACACGAACGGGGACTTAGAATTTTTTCGCTCGGGCTCCGGAGCGACACGAACGGGGACTTAGAATTTTTTCGCTCGGGCTCCGGAGCGACACGATCGCTCCGTTATTCTACGTTCTCTCGGTCCACGGGCATCAGAGAGCAAAACAGCCTAATAGTTTTAGAGTGCCTGAACGATCAGGAATATGGATCTAACGTTCTCGTTTCGAACCGACGACTTTCGGTTCCGGAGCGACACGAACGCTCCATGATTCTCGATTATCTCGACACAGGTAAGAGACAGAGGAGAACAAGTGTATGGCTTTAGAGAGCCACGAGCACCAGGAATAAGGATCTACCGTTGTCATTTCGTTCCGTCGACATTCGGTTCCGGAGCGACACGAACGGGGACTTAGAATTTTTTCGCTCGGGCTCCGGAGCGACACGAACGGGGACTTAGAATTTTTTCGCTCGGGCTCCGGAGCGACACGATCGCTCCGTTATTCTACGTTCTCTCGGTCCACGGGCATCAGAGAGCAAAACAGCCTAATAGTTTTAGAGTGCCTGAACGATCAGGAATATGGATCTAACGTTCTCGTTTCGAACCGACGACTTTCGGTTCCGGAGCGACACGAACGCTCCATGATTCTCGATTATCTCGACACAGGTAAGAGACAGAGGAGAACAAGTGTATGGTTTTAGAGAGCCACGAGCACCAGGAATAAGGATCTACCGTTGTCATTTCGTTCCGTCGACATTCGGTTCCGGAGCGACACGAACGGGGACTTAGAATTTTTTCGCTCGGGCTCCGGAGCGACACGAACGGGGACTTAGAATTTTTTCGCTCGGGCTCCGGAGCGACACGAACGGGGACTTAGAATTTTTTCGCTCGGGCTCCGGAGCGACACGATCGCTCCGTTATTCTACGTTCTCTCGGTCCACGGGCATCAGAGAGCAAAACAGCCTAATAGTTTTAGAGTGCCTGAACGATCAGGAATATGGATCTAACGTTCTCGTTTCGAACCGACGACTTTCGGTTCCGGAGCGACACGAACGCTCCATGATTCTCGATTATCTCGACACAGGTAAGAGACAGAGGAGAACAAGTGTATGGTTTTAGAGAGCCACGAGCACCAGGAATAAGGATCTACCATTGTCATTTCGTTCCGTCGACATTCGGTTCCGGAGCGACACGAACGGGGACTTAGAATTTTTTCGCTCGGGCTCCGGAGCGACACGATCGCTCCGTTATTCTACGTTCTCTCGGTCCACGGGCATCAGAGAGCAAAACAGCCTAATAGTTTTAGAGTGCCTGAACGATCAGGAATATGGATCTAACGTTCTCGTTTCGAACCGACGACTTTCGGTTCCGGAGCGACACGAACGCTCCATGATTCTCGATTATCTCGACACAGGTAAGAGACAGAGGAGAACAAGTGTATGGTTTTAGAGAGCCACGAGCACCAGGAATAAGGATCTACCGTTGTCATTTCGTTCCGTCGACATTCGGTTCCGGAGCGACACGAACGGGGACTTAGAATTTTTTCGCTCGGGCTCCGGAGCGACACGAACGGGGACTTAGAATTTTTTCGCTCGGGCTCCGGAGCGACACGATCGCTCCGTTATTCTACGTTCTCTCGGTCCACGGGCATCAGAGAGCAAAACAGCCTAGTAGTTTTAGAGTGCCTGAACGATCAGGAATATGGATCTAACGTTCTCGTTTCGAACCGACGACTTTCGGTACCGGAGCGACACGAACGCTCCATGATTCTCGATTATCTCGACACAGGTAAGAGACAGAGGAGAACAAGTGTATGGTTTTAGAGAGCCACGAGCACCAGGAATAAGGATCTACCGTTGTCATTTCGTTCCGTCGACATTCGGTTCCGGAGCGACACGAACGGGGACTTAGAATTTTCTCGCTCGGGCTCCGGAGCGACACGATCGCTCCGTTATTCTACGTTCTCTCGGTCCACGGGCATCAGAGAGCAAAGCAGCCTAATAGTTTTAGAGTGCCTGAACGATCAGGAATATGGATCTAACGTTCTCGTTTCGAACCGACGACTTTCGGTTCCGGAGCGACACGAACGCTCCATGATTCTCGATTATCTCGACACAGGTAAGAGACAGAGGAGAACAAGTGTATGGTTTTAGAGAGCCACGAGCACCAGGAATAAAGATCTACCGTTGTCATTTCGTTCCGTCGACATTCGGTTCCGGAGCGACACGAACGGGGACTTAGAATTTTTTCGCTCGGGCTCCGGAGCGACACGAACGGGGACTTAGAATTTTTTCGCTCGGGCTCCGGAGCGACACGATCGCTCCGTTATTCTACGTTCTCTCGGTCCACGGGCATCAGAGAGCAAAACAGCCTAATAGTTTTAGAGTGCCTGAACGATCAGGAATATGGATCTAACGTTCTCGTTTCGAACCGACGACTTTCGGTTCCGGAGCGACACGAACGCTCCATGATTCTCGATTATCTCGACACAGGTAAGAGACAGAGGAGAACAAGTGTATGGTTTTAGAGAGCCACGAGCACCAGGAATAAGGATCTACCGTTGTCATTTCGTTCCGTCGACATTCGGTTCCGGAGCGACACGAACGGGGACTTAGAATTTTTTCGCTCGGGCTCCGGAGCGACACGAACGGGGACTTAGAATTTTTTCGCTCGGGCTCCGGAGCGACACGATCGCTCCGTTATTCTACGTTCTCTCGGTCCACGGGCATCAGAGAGCAAAACAGCCTAATAGTTTTAGAGTGCCTCAACGATCAGGAATATGGATCTAACGTTCTCGTTTCGAACCGACGACTTTCGGTTCCGGAGCGACACGAACGCTCCATGATTCTCGATTATCTCGACACAGGTAAGAGACAGAGGAGAACAAGTGTATGGTTTTAGAGAGCCACGAGCACCAGGAATAAGGATCTACCGTTGTCATTTCGTTCCGTCGACATTCGGTTCCGGAGCGACACGAACGGGGACTTAGAATTTTTTCGCTCGGGCTCCGGAGCGACACGATCGCTCCGTTATTCTACGTTCTCTCGGTCCACGGGCATCAGAGAGCAAAACAGCCTAATAGTTTTAGAGTGCCTGAACGATCAGGAATATGGATCTAACGTTCTCGTTTCGAACCGACGACTTTCGGTTCCGGAGCGACACGAACGCTCCATGATTCTCGATTATCTCGACACAGGTAAGAGACAGAGGAGAACAAGTGTATGGTTTTAGAGAGCCACGAGCACCAGGAATAAGGATCTACCGTTGTCATTTCGTTCCGTCGACATTCGGTTCCGGAGCGACACGAACGGGGACTTAGAATTTTTTCGCTCGGGCTCCGGAGCGACACCAACGGGGACTTAGAATTTTTTCGCTCGGGCTCCGGAGCGACACGATCGCTCCGTTATTCTACGTTCTCTCGGTCCACGGGCATCAGAGAGCAAAACAGCCTAATAGTTTTAGAGTGCCTGAACGATCAGGAATATGGATCTAACGTTCTCGGTTCGAACCGTCGACTTTCGGTTCCGGAGCGACACGAACGCTCCATGATTCTCGATTATCTCGACACAGGTAAGAGACAGAGGAGAACAAGTGTATGGTTTTAGAGAGCCACGAGCACCAGGAATAAGGATCTACCGTTGTCATTTCGTTCCGTCGACATTCGGTTCCGGAGCGACACGAACGGGGACTTAGAATTTTTTCGCTCGGGCTCCGGAGCGACACGAACGGGGACTTAGAATTTTTTCGCTCGGGCTCCGGAGCGACACGATCGCTCCGTTATTCTACGTTCTCTCGGTCCACGGGCATCAGAGAGCAAAACAGCCTAATAGTTTTAGAGTGCCTGAACGATCAGGAATATGGATCTAACGTTCTCGTTTCGAACCGACGACTTTCGGTTCCGGAGCGACACGAACGCTCCATGATTCTCGATTATCTCGACACAGGTAAGAGACAGAGGAGAACAAGTGTATGGTTTTAGAGAGCCACGAGCACCAGGAATAAGGATCTACCGTTGTCATTTCGTTCCGTCGACATTCGGTTCCGGAGCGACACGAACGGGGACTTAGAATTTTTTCGCTCGGGCTCCGGAGCGACACGATCGCTCCGTTATTCTACGTTCTCTCGGTCCACGGGCATCAGAGAGCAAAACAGCCTAATAGTTTTAGAGTGCCTGAACGATCAGGAATATGGATCTAACGTTCTCGTTTCGAACCGACGACTTTCGGTTCCGGAGCGACACGAACGCTCCATGATTCTCGATTATCTCGACACAGGTAAGAGACAGAGGAGAACAAGTGTATGGTTTTAGAGAGCCACGAGCACCAGGAATAAGGATCTACCATTGTCATTTCGTTCCGTCGACATTCGGTTCCGGAGCGACACGAACGGGGACTTAGAATTTTTTCGCTCGGGCTCCGGAGCGACACGAACGGGGACTTAGAATTTTTTCGCTCGGGCTCCGGAGCGACACGATCGCTCCGTTATTCTACGTTCTCTCGGTCCACGGGCATCAGAGACCAAAACAGCCTAATAGTTTTAGAGTGCCTGAACGATCAGGAATATGGATCTAACGTTCTCGGTTCGAACCGTCGACTTTCGGTTCCGGAGCGACACGAACGCTCCATGATTCTCGATTATCTCGACACAGGTAAGAGACAGAGGAGAACAAGTGTATGGTTTTAGAGAGCCACGAGCACCAGGAATAAGGATCTACCGTTGTCATTTCGTTCCGTCGACATTCGGTTCCGGAGCGACACGAACGGGGACTTAGAATTTTTTCGCTCGGGCTCCGGAGCGACACGAACGGGGACTTAGAATTTTTTCGCTCGGGCTCCGGAGCGACACGATCGCTCCGTTATTCTACGTTCTCTCGGTCCACGGGCATCAGAGAGCAAAACAGCCTAATAGTTTTAGAGTGCCTGAACGATCAGGAATATGGATCTAACGTTCTCGTTTCGAACCGACGACTTTCGGTTCCGGAGCGACACGAACGCTCCATGATTCTCGATTATCTCGACACAGGTAAGAGACAGAGGAGAACAAGTGTATGGTTTTAGAGAGCCACGAGCACCAGGAATAAGGATCTACCATTGTCATTTCGTTCCGTCGACATTCGGTTCCGGAGCGACACGAACGGGGACTTAGAATTTTTTCGCTCGGGCTCCGGAGCGACACGATCGCTCCGTTATTCTACGTTCTCTCGGTCCACGGGCATCAGAGAGCAAAACAGCCTAATAGTTTTAGAGTGCCTGAACGATCAGGAATATGGATCTAACGTTCTCGTTTCGAACCGACGACTTTCGGTTCCGGAGCGACACGAACGCTCCATGATTCTCGATTATCTCGACACAGGTAAGAGACAGAGGAGAACAAGTGTATGGTTTTAGAGAGCCACGAGCACCAGGAATAAGGATCTACCGTTGTCATTTCGTTCCGTCGACATTCGGTTCCGGAGCGACACGAACGGGGACTTAGAATTTTTTCGCTCGGGCTCCGGAGCGACACGAACGGGGACTTAGAATTTTTTCGCTCGGGCTCCGGAGCGACACGATCGCTCCGTTATTCTACGTTCTCTCGGTCCACGGGCATCAGAGAGCAAAACAGCCTAGTAGTTTTAGAGTGCCTGAACGATCAGGAATATGGATCTAACGTTCTCGTTTCGAACCGACGACTTTCGGTACCGGAGCGACACGAACGCTCCATGATTCTCGATTATCTCGACACAGGTAAGAGACAGAGGAGAACAAGTGTATGGTTTTAGAGAGCCACGAGCACCAGGAATAAGGATCTACCGTTGTCATTTCGTTCCGTCGACATTCGGTTCCGGAGCGACACGAACGGGGACTTAGAATTTTCTCGCTCGGGCTCCGGAGCGACACGATCGCTCCGTTATTCTACGTTCTCTCGGTCCACGGGCATCAGAGAGCAAAGCAGCCTAATAGTTTTAGAGTGCCTGAACGATCAGGAATATGGATCTAACGTTCTCGTTTCGAACCGACGACTTTCGGTTCCGGAGCGACACGAACGCTCCATGATTCTCGATTATCTCGACACAGGTAAGAGACAGAGGAGAACAAGTGTATGGTTTTAGAGAGCCACGAGCACCAGGAATAAAGATCTACCGTTGTCATTTCGTTCCGTCGACATTCGGTTCCGGAGCGACACGAACGGGGACTTAGAATTTTTTCGCTCGGGCTCCGGAGCGACACGAACGGGGACTTAGAATTTTTTCGCTCGGGCTCCGGAGCGACACGATCGCTCCGTTATTCTACGTTCTCTCGGTCCACGGGCATCAGAGAGCAAAACAGCCTAATAGTTTTAGAGTGCCTGAACGATCAGGAATATGGATCTAACGTTCTCGTTTCGAACCGACGACTTTCGGTTCCGGAGCGACACGAACGCTCCATGATTCTCGATTATCTCGACACAGGTAAGAGACAGAGGAGAACAAGTGTATGGTTTTAGAGAGCCACGAGCACCAGGAATAAGGATCTACCGTTGTCATTTCGTTCCGTCGACATTCGGTTCCGGAGCGACACGAACGGGGACTTAGAATTTTTTCGCTCGGGCTCCGGAGCGACACGAACGGGGACTTAGAATTTTTTCGCTCGGGCTCCGGAGCGACACGATCGCTCCGTTATTCTACGTTCTCTCGGTCCACGGGCATCAGAGAGCAAAACAGCCTAATAGTTTTAGAGTGCCTCAACGATCAGGAATATGGATCTAACGTTCTCGTTTCGAACCGACGACTTTCGGTTCCGGAGCGACACGAACGCTCCATGATTCTCGATTATCTCGACACAGGTAAGAGACAGAGGAGAACAAGTGTATGGTTTTAGAGAGCCACGAGCACCAGGAATAAGGATCTACCGTTGTCATTTCGTTCCGTCGACATTCGGTTCCGGAGCGACACGAACGGGGACTTAGAATTTTTTCGCTCGGGCTCCGGAGCGACACGAACGGGGACTTAGAATTTTTTCGCTCGGGCTCCGGAGCGACACGATCGCTCCGTTATTCTACGTTCTCTCGGTCCACGGGCATCAGAGAGCAAAACAGCCTAATAGTTTTAGAGTGCCTGAACGATCAGGAATATGGATCTAACGTTCTCGTTTCGAACCGACGACTTTCGGTTCCGGAGCGACACGAACGCTCCATGATTCTCGATTATCTCGACACAGGTAAGAGACAGAGGAGAACAAGTGTATGGTTTTAGAGAGCCACGAGCACCAGGAATAAGGATCTACCGTTGTCATTTCGTTCCGTCGACATTCGGTTCCGGAGCGACACGAACGGGGACTTAGAATTTTTTCGCTCGGGCTCCGGAGCGACACGATCGCTCCGTTATTCTACGTTCTCTCGGTCCACGGGCATCAGAGAGCAAAACAGCCTAATAGTTTTAGAGTGCCTGAACGATCAGGAATATGGATCTAACGTTCTCGTTTCGAACCGACGACTTTCGGTTCCGGAGCGACACGAACGCTCCATGATTCTCGATTATCTCGACACAGGTAAGAGACAGAGGAGAACAAGTGTATGGTTTTAGAGAGCCACGAGCACCAGGAATAAGGATCTACCGTTGTCATTTCGTTCCGTCGACATTCGGTTCCGGAGCGACACGAACGGGGACTTAGAATTTTTTCGCTCGGGCTCCGGAGCGACACGAACGGGGACTTAGAATTTTTTCGCTCGGGCTCCGGAGCGACACGATCGCTCCGTTATTCTACGTTCTCTCGGTCCACGGGCATCAGAGAGCAAAACAGCCTAATAGTTTTAGAGTGCCTGAACGATCAGGAATATGGATCTAACGTTCTCGGTTCGAACCGTCGACTTTCGGTTCCGGAGCGACACGAACGCTCCATGATTCTCGATTATCTCGACACAGGTAAGAGACAGAGGAGAACAAGTGTATGGTTTTAGAGAGCCACGAGCACCAGGAATAAGGATCTACCGTTGTCATTTCGTTCCGTCGACATTCGGTTCCGGAGCGACACGAACGGGGACTTAGAATTTTTTCGCTCGGGCTCCGGAGCGACACGAACGGGGACTTAGAATTTTTTCGCTCGGGCTCCGGAGCGACACGATCGCTCCGTTATTCTACGTTCTCTCGGTCCACGGGCATCAGAGAGCAAAACAGCCTAATAGTTTTAGAGTGCCTGAACGATCAGGAATATGGATCTAACGTTCTCGTTTCGAACCGACGACTTTCGGTTCCGGAGCGACACGAACGCTCCATGATTCTCGATTATCTCGACACAGGTAAGAGACAGAGGAGAACAAGTGTATGGTTTTAGAGAGCCACGAGCACCAGGAATAAGGATCTACCGTTGTCATTTCGTTCCGTCGACATTCGGTTCCGGAGCGACACGAACGGGGACTTAGAACTTTTTCGCTCGGGCTCCGGAGCGACACGAACGGGGACTTAGAATTTTTTCGCTCGGGCTCCGGAGCGACACGATCGCTCCGTTATTCTACGTTCTCTCGGTCCACGGGCATCAGAGACCAAAACAGCCTAATAGTTTTAGAGTGCCTGAACGATCAGGAATATGGATCTAACGTTCTCGTTTCGAACCGACGACTTTCGGTTCCGGAGCGACACGAACGCTCCATGATTCTCGATTATCTCGACACAGGTAAGAGACAGAGGAGAACAAGTGTATGGTTTTAGAGAGCCACGAGCACCAGGAATAAGGATCTACCGTTGTCATTTCGTTCCGTCGACATTCGGTTCCGGAGCGACACGAACGGGGACTTAGAATTTTTTCGCTCGGGCTCCGGAGCGACACGATCGCTCCGTTATTCTACGTTCTCTCGGTCCACGGGCATCAGAGAGCAAAACAGCCTAATAGTTTTAGAGTGCCTGAACGATCAGGAATATGGATCTAACGTTCTCGTTTCGAACCGACGACTTTCGGTTCCGGAGCGACACGAACGCTCCATGATTCTCGATTATCTCGACACAGGTAAGAGACAGAGGAGAACAAGTGTATGGTTTTAGAGAGCCACGAGCACCAGGAATAAGGATCTACCGTTGTCATTTCGTTCCGTCGACATTCGGTTCCGGAGCGACACGAACGGGGACTTAGAATTTTTTCGCTCGGGCTCCGGAGCGACACGAACGGGGACTTAGAATTTTTTCGCTCGGGCTCCGGAGCGACACGATCGCTCCGTTATTCTACGTTCTCTCGGTCCACGGGCATCAGAGAGCAAAACAGCCTAATAGTTTTAGAGTGCCTCAACGATCAGGAATATGGATCTAACGTTCTCGTTTCGAACCGACGACTTTCGGTTCCGGAGCGACACGAACGCTCCATGATTCTCGATTATCTCGACACAGGTAAGAGACAGAGGAGAACAAGTGTATGGTTTTAGAGAGCCACGAGCACCAGGAATAAGGATCTACCGTTGTCATTTCGTTCCGTCGACATTCGGTTCCGGAGCGACACGAACGGGGACTTAGAATTTTTTCGCTCGGGCTCCGGAGCGACACGAACGGGGACTTAGAATTTTTTCGCTCGGGCTCCGGAGCGACACGATCGCTCCGTTATTCTACGTTCTCTCGGTCCACGGGCATCAGAGAGCAAAACAGCCTAATAGTTTTAGAGTGCCTGAACGATCAGGAATATGGATCTAACGTTCTCGTTTCGAACCGACGACTTTCGGTTCCGGAGCGACACGAACGCTCCATGATTCTCGATTATCTCGACACAGGTAAGAGACAGAGGAGAACAAGTGTATGGTTTTAGAGAGCCACGAGCACCAGGAATAAGGATCTACCGTTGTCATTTCGTTCCGTCGACATTCGGTTCCGGAGCGACACGAACGGGGACTTAGAATTTTTTCGCTCGGGCTCCGGAGCGACACGAACGGGGACTTAGAATTTTTTCGCTCGGGCTCCGGAGCGACACGATCGCTTCGTTATTCTACGTTCTCTCGGTCCACGGGCATCAGAGAGCAAAACAGCCTAATAGTTTTAGAGTGCCTGAACGATCAGGAATATGGATCTAACGTTCTCGTTTCGAACCGACGACTTTCGGTTCCGGAGCGACACGAACGCTCCATGATTCTCGATTATCTCGACACAGGTAAGAGACAGAGGAGAACAAGTGTATGGTTTTAGAGAGCCACGAGCACCAGGAATAAGGATCTACCGTTGTCATTTCGTTCCGTCGACATTCGGTTCCGGAGCGACACGAACGGAGACTTAGAATTTTTTCGCTCGGGCTCCGGAGCGACACGAACGGGGACTTAGAATTTTTTCGCTCGGGCTCCGGAGCGACACGAACGGGGACTTAGAATTTTTTCGCTCGGGCTCCGGAGCGACACGATCGCTCCGTTATTCTACGTTCTCTCGGTCCACGGGCATCAGAGAGCAAAACAGCCTAATAGTTTTAGAGTGCCTGAACGATCAGGAATATGGATCTAACGTTCTCGTTTCGAACCGACGACTTTCGGTTCCGGAGCGACACGAACGCTCCATGATTCTCGATTATCTCGACACAGGTAAGAGACAGAGGAGAACAAGTGTATGGTTTTAGAGAGCCACGAGCACCAGGAATAAGGATCTACCGTTGTCATTTCGTTCCGTCGACATTCGGTTCCGGAGCGACACGAACGGGGACTTAGAATTTTTTCGCTCGGGCTCCGGAGCGACACGAACGGGGACTTAGAATTTTTTCGCTCGGGCTCCGGAGCGACACGATCGCTTCGTTATTCTACGTTCTCTCGGTCCACGGGCATCAGAGAGCAAAACAGCCTAATAGTTTTAGAGTGCCTGAACGATCAGGAATATGGATCTAACGTTCTCGTTTCGAACCGACGACTTTCGGTTCCGGAGCGACACGAACGCTCCATGATTCTCGATTATCTCGACACAGGTAAGAGACAGAGGAGAACAAGTGTATGGTTTTAGAGAGCCACGAGCACCAGGAATAAGGATCTACCGTTGTCATTTCGTTCCGTCGACATTCGGTTCCGGAGCGACACGAACGGGGACTTAGAATTTTTTCGCTCGGGCTCCGGAGCGACACGAACGGGGACTTAGAATTTTTTCGCTCGGGCTCCGGAGCGACACGATCGCTCCGTTATTCTACGTTCTCTCGGTCCACGGGCATCAGAGAGCAAAACAGCCTAATAGTTTTAGAGTGCCTGAACGATCAGGAATATGGATCTAACGTTCTCGTTTCGAACCGACGACTTTCGGTTCCGGAGCGACACGAACGCTCCATGATTCTCGATTATCTCGACACAGGTAAGAGACAGAGGAGAACAAGTGTATGGTTTTAGAGAGCCACGAGCACCAGGAATAAGGATCTACCGTTGTCATTTCGTTCCGTCGACATTCGGTTCCGGAGCGACACGAACGGGGACTTAGAATTTTTTCGCTCGGGCTCCGGAGCGACACGAACGGGGACTTAGAATTTTTTCGCTCGGGCTCCGGAGCGACACGATCGCTTCGTTATTCTACGTTCTCTCGGTCCACGGGCATCAGAGAGCAAAACAGCCTAATAGTTTTAGAGTGCCTGAACGATCAGGAATATGGATCTAACGTTCTCGTTTCGAACCGACGACTTTCGGTTCCGGAGCGACACGAACGCTCCATGATTCTCGATTATCTCGACACAGGTAAGAGACAGAGGAGAACAAGTGTATGGTTTTAGAGAGCCACGAGCACCAGGAATAAGGATCTACCGTTGTCATTTCGTTCCGTCGACATTCGGTTCCGGAGCGACACGAACGGGGACTTAGAATTTTTTCGCTCGGGCTCCGGAGCGACACGAACGGGGACTTAGAATTTTTTCGCTCGGGCTCCGGAGCGACACGATCGCTTCGTTATTCTACGTTCTCTCGGTCCACGGGCATCAGAGAGCAAAACAGCCTAATAGTTTTAGAGTGCCTGAACGATCAGGAATATGGATCTAACGTTCTCGTTTCGAACCGACGACTTTCGGTTCCGGAGCGACACGAACGCTCCATGATTCTCGATTATCTCGACACAGGTAAGAGACAGAGGAGAACAAGTGTATGGTTTTAGAGAGCCACGAGCACCAGGAATAAGGATCTACCGTTGTCATTTCGTTCCGTCGACATTCGGTTCCGGAGCGACACGAACGGGGACTTAGAATTTTTTCGCTCGGGCTCCGGAGCGACACGAACGGGGACTTAGAATTTTTTCGCTCGGGCTCCGGAGCGACACGATCGCTCCGTTATT
Organism: Calliopsis andreniformis; assembly: GCF_051401765.1. Taxonomy (NCBI): domain Eukaryota; kingdom Metazoa; phylum Arthropoda; class Insecta; order Hymenoptera; family Andrenidae; genus Calliopsis; species Calliopsis andreniformis. The sequence continues at coordinate 115,981 of NW_027480706.1, read as the reverse complement.
CTACGTTCTCTCGGTCCACGGGCATCAGAGAGCAAAACAGCCTAATAGTTTTAGAGTGCCTGAACGATCAGGAATATGGATCTAACGTTCTCGTTTCGAACCGACGACTTTCGGTTCCGGAGCGACACGAACGCTCCATGATTCTCGATTATCTCGACACAGGTAAGAGACAGAGGAGAACAAGTGTATGGTTTTAGAGAGCCACGAGCACCAGGAATAAGGATCTACCGTTGTCATTTCGTTCCGTCGACATTCGGTTCCGGAGCGACACGAACGGGGACTTAGAATTTTTTCGCTCGGGCTCCGGAGCGACACGAACGGGGACTTAGAATTTTTTCGCTCGGGCTCCGGAGCGACACGATCGCTCCGTTATTCTACGTTCTCTCGGTCCACGGGCATCAGAGAGCAAAACAGCCTAATAGTTTTAGAGTGCCTCAACGATCAGGAATATGGATCTAACGTTCTCGTTTCGAACCGACGACTTTCGGTTCCGGAGCGACACGAACGCTCCATGATTCTCGATTATCTCGACACAGGTAAGAGACAGAGGAGAACAAGTGTATGGTTTTAGAGAGCCACGAGCACCAGGAATAAGGATCTACCGTTGTCATTTCGTTCCGTCGACATTCGGTTCCGGAGCGACACGAACGGGGACTTAGAATTTTTTCGCTCGGGCTCCGGAGCGACACGAACGGGGACTTAGAATTTTTTCGCTCGGGCTCCGGAGCGACACGATCGCTCCGTTATTCTACGTTCTCTCGGTCCACGGGCATCAGAGAGCAAAACAGCCTAATAGTTTTAGAGTGCCTGAACGATCAGGAATATGGATCTAACGTTCTCGTTTCGAACCGACGACTTTCGGTTCCGGAGCGACACGAACGCTCCATGATTCTCGATTATCTCGACACAGGTAACAGACAGAGGAGAACAAGTGTATGGTTTTAGAGAGCCACGAGCACCAGGAATAAGGATCTACCGTTGTCATTTCGTTCCGTCGACATTCGGTTCCGGAGCGACACGAACGGGGACTTAGAATTTTTTCGCTCGGGCTCCGGAGCGACACGAACGGGGACTTAGAATTTTTTCGCTCGGGCTCCGGAGCGACACGATCGCTTCGTTATTCTACGTTCTCTCGGTCCACGGGCATCAGAGAGCAAAACAGCCTAATAGTTTTAGAGTGCCTGAACGATCAGGAATATGGATCTAACGTTCTCGTTTCGAACCGACGACTTTCGGTTCCGGAGCGACACGAACGCTCCATGATTCTCGATTATCTCGACACAGGTAACAGACAGAGGAGAACAAGTGTATGGTTTTAGAGAGCCACGAGCACCAGGAATAAGGATCTACCGTTGTCATTTCGTTCCGTCGACATTCGGTTCCGGAGCGACACGAACGGGGACTTAGAATTTTTTCGCTCGGGCTCCGGAGCGACACGAACGGGGACTTAGAATTTTTTCGCTCGGGCTCCGGAGCGACACGATCGCTCCGTTATTCTACGTTCTCTCGGTCCACGGGCATCAGAGAGCAAAACAGCCTAATAGTTTTAGAGTGCCTGAACGATCAGGAATATGGATCTAACGTTCTCGTTTCGAACCGACGACTTTCGGTTCCGGAGCGACACGAACGCTCCATGATTCTCGATTATCTCGACACAGGTAAGAGACAGAGGAGAACAAGTGTATGGTTTTAGAGAGCCACGAGCACCAGGAATAAGGATCTACCGTTGTCATTTCGTTCCGTCGACATTCGGTTCCGGAGCGACACGAACGGGGACTTAGAATTTTTTCGCTCGGGCTCCGGAGCGACACGAACGGGGACTTAGAATTTTTTCGCTCGGGCTCCGGAGCGACACGATCGCTCCGTTATTCTACGTTCTCTCGGTCCACGGGCATCAGAGAGCAAAACAGCCTAATAGTTTTAGAGTGCCTGAACGATCAGGAATATGGATCTAACGTTCTCGTTTCGAACCGACGACTTTCGGTTCCGGAGCGACACGAACGCTCCATGATTCTCGATTATCTCGACACAGGTAACAGACAGAGGAGAACAAGTGTATGGTTTTAGAGAGCCACGAGCACCAGGAATAAGGATCTACCGTTGTCATTTCGTTCCGTCGACATTCGGTTCCGGAGCGACACGAACGGGGACTTAGAATTTTTTCGCTCGGGCTCCGGAGCGACACGAACGGGGACTTAGAATTTTTTCGCTCGGGCTCCGGAGCGACACGATCGCTTCGTTATTCTACGTTCTCTCGGTCCACGGGCATCAGAGAGCAAAACAGCCTAATAGTTTTAGAGTGCCTGAACGATCAGGAATATGGATCTAACGTTCTCGTTTCGAACCGACGACTTTCGGTTCCGGAGCGACACGAACGCTCCATGATTCTCGATTATCTCGACACAGGTAAGAGACAGAGGAGAACAAGTGTATGGTTTTAGAGAGCCACGAGCACCAGGAATAAGGATCTACCGTTGTCATTTCGTTCCGTCGACATTCGGTTCCGGAGCGACACGAACGGGGACTTAGAATTTTTTCGCTCGGGCTCCGGAGCGACACGAACGGGGACTTAGAATTTTTTCGCTCGGGCTCCGGAGCGACACGATCGCTCCGTTATTCTACGTTCTCTCGGTCCACGGGCATCAGAGAGCAAAACAGCCTAATAGTTTTAGAGTGCCTGAACGATCAGGAATATGGATCTAACGTTCTCGTTTCGAACCGACGACTTTCGGTTCCGGAGCGACACGAACGCTCCATGATTCTCGATTATCTCGACACAGGTAACAGACAGAGGAGAACAAGTGTATGGTTTTAGAGAGCCACGAGCACCAGGAATAAGGATCTACCGTTGTCATTTCGTTCCGTCGACATTCGGTTCCGGAGCGACACGAACGGGGACTTAGAATTTTTTCGCTCGGGCTCCGGAGCGACACGAACGGGGACTTAGAATTTTTTCGCTCGGGCTCCGGAGCGACACGATCGCTCCGTTATTCTACGTTCTCTCGGTCCACGGGCATCAGAGAGCAAAACAGCCTAATAGTTTTAGAGTGCCTGAACGATCAGGAATATGGATCTAACGTTCTCGTTTCGAACCGACGACTTTCGGTTCCGGAGCGACACGAACGCTCCATGATTCTCGATTATCTCGACACAGGTAAGAGACAGAGGAGAACAAGTGTATGGTTTTAGAGAGCCACGAGCACCAGGAATAAGGATCTACCGTTGTCATTTCGTTCCGTCGACATTCGGTTCCGGAGCGACACGAACGGGGACTTAGAATTTTTTCGCTCGGGCTCCGGAGCGACACGAACGGGGACTTAGAATTTTTTCGCTCGGGCTCCGGAGCGACACGATCGCTCCGTTATTCTACGTTCTCTCGGTCCACGGGCATCAGAGAGCAAAACAGCCTAATAGTTTTAGAGTGCCTGAACGATCAGGAATATGGATCTAACGTTCTCGTTTCGAACCGACGACTTTCGGTTCCGGAGCGACACGAACGCTCCATGATTCTCGATTATCTCGACACAGGTAACAGACAGAGGAGAACAAGTGTATGGTTTTAGAGAGCCACGAGCACCAGGAATAAGGATCTACCGTTGTCATTTCGTTCCGTCGACATTCGGTTCCGGAGCGACACGAACGGGGACTTAGAATTTTTTCGCTCGGGCTCCGGAGCGACACGAACGGGGACTTAGAATTTTTTCGCTCGGGCTCCGGAGCGACACGATCGCTCCGTTATTCTACGTTCTCTCGGTCCACGGGCATCAGAGAGCAAAACAGCCTAATAGTTTTAGAGTGCCTGAACGATCAGGAATATGGATCTAACGTTCTCGTTTCGAACCGACGACTTTCGGTTCCGGAGCGACACGAACGCTCCATGATTCTCGATTATCTCGACACAGGTAAGAGACAGAGGAGAACAAGTGTATGGTTTTAGAGAGCCACGAGCACCAGGAATAAGGATCTACCGTTGTCATTTCGTTCCGTCGACATTCGGTTCCGGAGCGACACGAACGGGGACTTAGAATTTTTTCGCTCGGGCTCCGGAGCGACACGAACGGGGACTTAGAATTTTTTCGCTCGGGCTCCGGAGCGACACGATCGCTCCGTTATTCTACGTTCTCTCGGTCCACGGGCATCAGAGAGCAAAACAGCCTAATAGTTTTAGAGTGCCTGAACGATCAGGAATATGGATCTAACGTTCTCGTTTCGAACCGACGACTTTCGGTTCCGGAGCGACACGAACGCTCCATGATTCTCGATTATCTCGACACAGGTAAGAGACAGAGGAGAACAAGTGTATGGTTTTAGAGAGCCACGAGCACCAGGAATAAGGATCTACCGTTGTCATTTCGTTCCGTCGACATTCGGTTCCGGAGCGACACGAACGGGGACTTAGAATTTTTTCGCTCGGGCTCCGGAGCGACACGAACGGGGACTTAGAATTTTTTCGCTCGGGCTCCGGAGCGACACGATCGCTCCGTTATTCTACGTTCTCTCGGTCCACGGGCATCAGAGAGCAAAACAGCCTAATAGTTTTAGAGTGCCTGAACGATCAGGAATATGGATCTAACGTTCTCGTTTCGAACCGACGACTTTCGGTTCCGGAGCGACACGAACGCTCCATGATTCTCGATTATCTCGACACAGGTAAGAGACAGAGGAGAACAAGTGTATGGTTTTAGAGAGCCACGAGCACCAGGAATAAGGATCTACCGTTGTCATTTCGTTCCGTCGACATTCGGTTCCGGAGCGACACGAACGGGGACTTAGAATTTTTTCGCTCGGGCTCCGGAGCGACACGAACGGGGACTTAGAATTTTTTCGCTCGGGCTCCGGAGCGACACGATCGCTCCGTTATTCTACGTTCTCTCGGTCCACGGGCATCAGAGAGCAAAACAGCCTAATAGTTTTAGAGTGCCTGAACGATCAGGAATATGGATCTAACGTTCTCGTTTCGAACCGACGACTTTCGGTTCCGGAGCGACACGAACGCTCCATGATTCTCGATTATCTCGACACAGGTAAGAGACAGAGGAGAACAAGTGTATGGTTTTAGAGAGCCACGAGCACCAGGAATAAGGATCTACCGTTGTCATTTCGTTCCGTCGACATTCGGTTCCGGAGCGACACGAACGGGGACTTAGAATTTTTTCGCTCGGGCTCCGGAGCGACACGAACGGGGACTTAGAATTTTTTCGCTCGGGCTCCGGAGCGACACGATCGCTTCGTTATTCTACGTTCTCTCGGTCCACGGGCATCAGAGAGCAAAACAGCCTAATAGTTTTAGAGTGCCTGAACGATCAGGAATATGGATCTAACGTTCTCGTTTCGAACCGACGACTTTCGGTTCCGGAGCGACACGAACGCTCCATGATTCTCGATTATCTCGACACAGGTAAGAGACAGAGGAGAACAAGTGTATGGTTTTAGAGAGCCACGAGCACCAGGAATAAGGATCTACCGTTGTCATTTCGTTCCGTCGACATTCGGTTCCGGAGCGACACGAACGGGGACTTAGAATTTTTTCGCTCGGGCTCCGGAGCGACACGAACGGGGACTTAGAATTTTTTCGCTCGGGCTCCGGAGCGACACGATCGCTCCGTTATTCTACGTTCTCTCGGTCCACGGGCATCAGAGAGCAAAACAGCCTAATAGTTTTAGAGTGCCTGAACGATCAGGAATATGGATCTAACGTTCTCGTTTCGAACCGACGACTTTCGGTTCCGGAGCGACACGAACGCTCCATGATTCTCGATTATCTCGACACAGGTAAGAGACAGAGGAGAACAAGTGTATGGTTTTAGAGAGCCACGAGCACCAGGAATAAGGATCTACCGTTGTCATTTCGTTCCGTCGACATTCGGTTCCGGAGCGACACGAACGGGGACTTAGAATTTTTTCGCTCGGGCTCCGGAGCGACACGAACGGGGACTTAGAATTTTTTCGCTCGGGCTCCGGAGCGACACGATCGCTCCGTTATTCTACGTTCTCTCGGTCCACGGGCATCAGAGAGCAAAACAGCCTAATAGTTTTAGAGTGCCTGAACGATCAGGAATATGGATCTAACGTTCTCGTTTCGAACCGACGACTTTCGGTTCCGGAGCGACACGAACGCTCCATGATTCTCGATTATCTCGACACAGGTAAGAGACAGAGGAGAACAAGTGTATGGTTTTAGAGAGCCACGAGCACCAGGAATAAGGATCTACCGTTGTCATTTCGTTCCGTCGACATTCGGTTCCGGAGCGACACGAACGGGGACTTAGAATTTTTTCGCTCGGGCTCCGGAGCGACACGAACGGGGACTTAGAATTTTTTCGCTCGGGCTCCGGAGCGACACGATCGCTTCGTTATTCTACGTTCTCTCGGTCCACGGGCATCAGAGAGCAAAACAGCCTAATAGTTTTAGAGTGCCTGAACGATCAGGAATATGGATCTAACGTTCTCGTTTCGAACCGACGACTTTCGGTTCCGGAGCGACACGAACGCTCCATGATTCTCGATTATCTCGACACAGGTAAGAGACAGAGGAGAACAAGTGTATGGTTTTAGAGAGCCACGAGCACCAGGAATAAGGATCTACCGTTGTCATTTCGTTCCGTCGACATTTGGTTCCGGAGCGACACGAACGGGGACTTAGAATTTTTTCGCTCGGGCTCCGGAGCGACACGAACGGGGACTTAGAATTTTTTCGCTCGGGCTCCGGAGCGACACGATCGCTTCGTTATTCTACGTTCTCTCGGTCCACGGGCATCAGAGAGCAAAACAGCCTAATAGTTTTAGAGTGCCTGAACGATCAGGAATATGGATCTAACGTTCTCGTTTCGAACCGACGACTTTCGGTTCCGGAGCGACACGAACGCTCCATGATTCTCGATTATCTCGACACAGGTAAGAGACAGAGGAGAACAAGTGTATGGTTTTAGAGAGCCACGAGCACCAGGAATAAGGATCTACCGTTGTCATTTCGTTCCGTCGACATTCGGTTCCGGAGCGACACGAACGGGGACTTAGAATTTTTTCGCTCGGGCTCCGGAGCGACACGGACGGGGACTTAGAATTTTTTCGCTCGGGCTCCGGAGCGACACGAACGGGGACTTAGAATTTTTTCGCTCGGGCTCCGGAGCGACACGAACGGGGACTTAGAATTTTTTCGCTCGGGCTCCGGAGCGACACGATCGCTTCGTTATTCTACGTTCTCTCGGTCCACGGGCATCAGAGAGCAAAACAGCCTAATAGTTTTAGAGTGCCTGAACGATCAGGAATATGGATCTAACGTTCTCGTTTCGAACCGACGACTTTCGGTTCCGGAGCGACACGAACGCTCCATGATTCTCGATTATCTCGACACAGGTAAGAGACAGAGGAGAACAAGTGTATGGTTTTAGAGAGCCACGAGCACCAGGAATAAGGATCTACCGTTGTCATTTCGTTCCGTCGACATTCGGTTCCGGAGCGACACGAACGGGGACTTAGAATTTTTTCGCTCGGGCTCCGGAGCGACACGAACGGGGACTTAGAATTTTTTCGCTCGGGCTCCGGAGCGACACGAACGGGGACTTAGAATTTTTTCGCTCGGGCTCCGGAGCGACACGATCGCTCCGTTATTCTACGTTCTCTCGGTCCACGGGCATCAGAGAGCAAAACAGCCTAATAGTTTTAGAGTGCCTGAACGATCAGGAATATGGATCTAACGTTCTCGTTTCGAACCGACGACTTTCGGTTCCGGAGCGACACGAACGCTCCATGATTCTCGATTATCTCGACACAGGTAAGAGACAGAGGAGAACAAGTGTATGGTTTTAGAGAGCCACGAGCACCAGGAATAAGGATCTACCGTTGTCATTTCGTTCCGTCGACATTCGGTTCCGGAGCGACACGAACGGGGACTTAGAATTTTTTCGCTCGGGCTCCGGAGCGACACGAACGGGGACTTAGAATTTTTTCGGTCGGGCTCCGGAGCGACACGATCGCTCCGTTATTCTACGTTCTCTCGGTCCACGGGCATCAGAGACCAAAACAGCCTAATAGTTTTAGAGTGCCTGAACGATCAGGAATATGGATCTAACGTTCTCGTTTCGAACCGACGACTTTCGGTTCCGGAGCGACGCGAACGCTCCATGATTCTCGATTATCTCGACACAGGTAAGAGACAGAGGAGAACAAGTGTATGGTTTTAGAGAGCCACTAGCACCAGGAATAAGGATCTACCGTTGTCATTTCGTTCCGTCGACATTCGGTTCCGGAGCGACACGAACGGGGACTTAGAATTTTTTCGCTCGGGCTCCGGAGCGACACAAACGGGGACTTAGAATTTTTTCGCTCGGGCTCCGGAGCGACACGATCGCTCCGTTATTCTACGTTCTCTCGGTCCACGGGCATCAGAGAGCAAAACAGCCTAATAGTTTTAGAGTGCCTGAACGATCAGGAATATGGATCTAACGTTCTCGTTTCGAACCGACGACTTTCGGTTCCGGAGCGACACGAACGCTCCATGATTCTCGATTATCTCGACACAGGTAAGAGACAGAGGAGAACAAGTGTATGGTTTTAGAGAGCCACGAGCACCAGGAATAAGGATCTACCGTTGTCATTTCGTTCCGTCGACATTCGGTTCCGGAGCGACACGAACGGGGACTTAGAATTTTTTCGCTCGGGCTCCGGAGCGACACGAACGGGGACTTAGAATTTTTTCGCTCGGGCTCCGGAGCGACACGATCGCTCCGTTATTCTACGTTCTCTCGGTCCACGGGCATCAGAGAGCAAAGCAGCCTAATAGTTTTAGAGTGCCTGAACGATCAGGAATATGGATCTAACGTTCTCGTTTCGAACCGACGACTTTCGGTTCCGGAGCGACACGAACGCTCCATGATTCTCGATTATCTCGACACAGGTAAGAGACAGAGGAGAACAAGTGTATGGTTTTAGAGAGCCACGAGCACCAGGAATAAGGATCTACCGTTGTCATTTCGTTCCGTCGACATTCGGTTCCGGAGCGACACGAACGGGGACTTAGAATTTTTTCGCTCGGGCTCCGGAGCGACACGAACGGGGACTTAGAATTTTTTCGCTCGGGCTCCGGAGCGACACGATCGCTCCGTTATTCTACGTTCTCTCGGTCCACGGCATCAGAGAGCAAAACAGCCTAATAGTTTTAGAGTGCCTGAACGATCAGGAATATGGATCTAACGTTCTCGTTTCGAACCGACGACTTTCGGTACCGGAGCGACACGAACGCTCCATGATTCTCGATTATCTCGACACAGGTAAGAGACAGAGGAGAACAAGTGTATGATTTTAGAGAGCCACGAGCACCAGGAATAAGGATCTACCGTTGTCATTTCGTTCCGTCGACATTCGGTTCCGGAGCGACACGAACGGGGACTTAGAATTTTTTCGCTCGGGCTCCGGAGCGACACAAACGGGGACTTAGAATTTTTTCGCTCGGGCTCCGGAGCGACACGATCGCTCCTTATTCTACGTTCTCTCGGTCCACGGGCATCAGAGAGCAAAACAGCCTAATAGTTTTAGAGTGCCTGAACGATCAGGAATATGGATCTAACGTTCTCGTTTCGAACCGACGACTTTCGGTTCCGGAGCGACACGAACGCTCCATGATTCTCGATTATCTCGACACAGGTAAGAGACAGAGGAGAACAAGTGTATGGTTTTAGAGAGCCACGAGCACCAGGAATAAGGATCTACCGTTGTCATTTCGTTCCGTCGACATTCGGTTCCGGAGCGACACGAACGGGGACTTAGAATTTTTTCGCTCGGGCTCCGGAGCGACACGAACGGGGACTTAGAATTTTTTCGCTCGGGCTCCGGAGCGACACGATCGCTCCGTTATTCTACGTTCTCTCGGTCCACGGGCATCAGAGAGCAAAACAGCCTAATAGTTTTAGAGTGCCTGAACGATCAGGAATATGGATCTAACGTTCTCGTTTCGAACCGACGACTTTCGGTTCCGGAGCGACACGAACGCTCCATGATTCTCGATTATCTCGACACAGGTAAGAGACAGAGGAGAACAAGTGTATGGTTTTAGAGAGCCACGAGCACCAGGAATAAGGATCTACCGTTGTCATTTCGTTCCGTCGACATTCGGTTCCGGAGCGACACGAACGGGTACTTAGAATTTTTTCGCTCGGGCTCCGGAGCGACACGAACGGGGACTTAGAATTTTTTCGCTCGGGCTCCGGAGCGACACGATCGCTTCGTTATTCTACGTTCTCTCGGTCCACGGGCATCAGAGAGCAAAACAGCCTAATAGTTTTAGAGTGCCTGAACGATCAGGAATATGGATCTAACGTTCTCGTTTCGAACCGACGACTTTCGGTTCCGGAGCGACACGAACGCTCCATGATTCTCGATTATCTCGACACAGGTAAGAGACAGAGGAGAACAAGTGTATGGTTTTAGAGAGCCACGAGCACCAGGAATAAGGATCTACCGTTGTCATTTCGTTCCGTCGACATTCGGTTCCGGAGCGACACGAACGGGGACTTAGAATTTTTTCGCTCGGGCTCCGGAGCGACACGAACGGGGACTTAGAATTTTTTCGCTCGGGCTCCGGAGCGACACGATCGCTCCGTTATTCTGCGTTCTCTCGGTCCACGGGCATCAGAGAGCAAAACAGCCTAATAGTTTTAGAGTGCCTGAACGATCAGGAATATGGATCTAACGTTCTCGTTTCGAACCGACGACTTTCGGTTCCGGAGCGACACGAACGCTCCATGATTCTCGATTATCTCGACACAGGTAAGAGACAGAGGAGAACAAGTGTATGGTTTTAGAGAGCCACGAGCACCAGGAATAAGGATCTACCGTTGTCATTTCGTTCCGTCGACATTCGGTTCCGGAGCGACACGAACGGGGACTTAGAATTTTTTCGCTCGGGCTCCGGAGCGACACGAACGGGGACTTAGAATTTTTTCGCTCGGGCTCCGGAGCGACACGATCGCTCCGTTATTCTACGTTCTCTCGGTCCACGGGCATCAGAGAGCAAAACAGCCTAATAGTTTTAGAGTGCCTGAACGATCAGGAATATGGATCTAACGTTCTCGTTTCGAACCGACGACTTTCGGTTCCGGAGCGACACGAACGCTCCATGATTCTCGATTATCTCGACACAGGTAAGAGACAGAGGAGAACAAGTGTATGGTTTTAGAGAGCCACGAGCACCAGGAATAAGGATCTACCGTTGTCATTTCGTTCCGTCGACATTCGGTTCCGGAGCGACACGAACGGGGACTTAGAATTTTTTCGCTCGGGCTCCGGAGCGACACGATCGCTCCGTTATTCTACGTTCTCTCGGTCCACGGGCATCAGAGAGCAAAACAGCCTAATAGTTTTAGAGTGCCTGAACGATCAGGAATATGGATCTAACGTTCTCGTTTCGAACCGACGACTTTCGGTTCCGGAGCGACACGAACGCTCCATGATTCTCGATTATCTCGACACAGGTAAGAGACAGAGGAGAACAAGTGTATGGTTTTAGAGAGCCACGAGCACCAGGAATAAGGATCTACCGTTGTCATTTCGTTCCGTCGACATTCGGTTCCGGAGCGACACGAACGGGGACTTAGAATTTTTTCGCTCGGGCTCCGGAGCGACACGAACGGGGACTTAGAATTTTTTCGCTCGGGCTCCGGAGCGACACGATCGCTTCGTTATTCTACGTTCTCTCGGTCCACGGGCATCAGAGAGCAAAACAGCCTAATAGTTTTAGAGTGCCTGAACGATCAGGAATATGGATCTAACGTTCTCGTTTCGAACCGACGACTTTCGGTTCCGGAGCGACACGAACGCTCCATGATTCTCGATTATCTCGACACAGGTAAGAGACAGAGGAGAACAAGTGTATGGTTTTAGAGAGCCACGAGCACCAGGAATAAGGATCTACCGTTGTCATTTCGTTCCGTCGACATTCGGTTCCGGAGCGACACGAACGGGGACTTAGAATTTTTTCGCTCGGGCTCCGGAGCGACACGAACGGGGACTTAGAATTTTTTCGCTCGGGCTCCGGAGCGACACGATCGCTCCGTTATTCTGCGTTCTCTCGGTCCACGGGCATCAGAGAGCAAAACAGCCTAATAGTTTTAGAGTGCCTGAACGATCAGGAATATGGATCTAACGTTCTCGTTTCGAACCGACGACTTTCGGTTCCGGAGCGACACGAACGCTCCATGATTCTCGATTATCTCGACACAGGTAAGAGACAGAGGAGAACAAGTGTATGGTTTTAGAGAGCCACGAGCACCAGGAATAAGGATCTACCGTTGTCATTTCGTTCCGTCGACATTCGGTTCCGGAGCGACACGAACGGGGACTTAGAATTTTTTCGCTCGGGCTCCGGAGCGACACGAACGGGGACTTAGAATTTTTTCGCTCGGGCTCCGGAGCGACACGATCGCTCCGTTATTCTACGTTCTCTCGGTCCACGGGCATCAGAGAGCAAAACAGCCTAATAGTTTTAGAGTGCCTGAACGATCAGGAATATGGATCTAACGTTCTCGTTTCGAACCGACGACTTTCGGTTCCGGAGCGACACGAACGCTCCATGATTCTCGATTATCTCGACACAGGTAAGAGACAGAGGAGAACAAGTGTATGGTTTTAGAGAGCCACGAGCACCAGGAATAAGGATCTACCGTTGTCATTTCGTTCCGTCGACATTCGGTTCCGGAGCGACACGAACGGGGACTTAGAATTTTTTCGCTCGGGCTCCGGAGCGACACGATCGCTCCGTTATTCTACGTTCTCTCGGTCCACGGGCATCAGAGAGCAAAACAGCCTAATAGTTTTAGAGTGCCTGAACGATCAGGAATATGGATCTAACGTTCTCGTTTCGAACCGACGACTTTCGGTTCCGGAGCGACACGAACGCTCCATGATTCTCGATTATCTCGACACAGGTAAGAGACAGAGGAGAACAAGTGTATGGTTTTAGAGAGCCACGAGCACCAGGAATAAGGATCTACCGTTGTCATTTCGTTCCGTCGACATTCGGTTCCGGAGCGACACGAACGGGGACTTAGAATTTTTTCGCTCGGGCTCCGGAGCGACACGAACGGGGACTTAGAATTTTTTCGCTCGGGCTCCGGAGCGACACGAACGGGGACTTAGAATTTTTTCGCTCGGGCTCCGGAGCGACACGATCGCTCCGTTATTCTACGTTCTCTCGGTCCACGGGCATCAGAGAGCAAAACAGCCTAATAGTTTTAGAGTGCCTGAACGATCAGGAATATGGATCTAACGTTCTCGTTTCGAACCGACGACTTTCGGTTCCGGAGCGACACGAACGCTCCATGATTCTCGATTATCTCGACACAGGTAAGAGACAGAGGAGAACAAGTGTATGGTTTTAGAGAGCCACGAGCACCAGGAATAAGGATCTACCGTTGTCATTTCGTTCCGTCGACATTCGGTTCCGGAGCGACACGAACGGGGACTTAGAATTTTTTCGCTCGGGCTCCGGAGCGACACGATCGCTCCGTTATTCTACGTTCTCTCGGTCCACGGGCATCAGAGACCAAAACAGCCTAATAGTTTTAGAGTGCCTGAACGATCAGGAATATGGATCTAACGTTCTCGTTTCGAACCGACGACTTTCGGTTCCGGAGCGACACGAACGCTCCATGATTCTCGATTATCTCGACACAGGTAAGAGACAGAGGAGAACAAGTGTATGGTTTTAGAGAGCCACGAGCACCAGGAATAAGGATCTACCGTTGTCATTGCGTTCCGTCGACATTCGGTTCCGGAGCGACACGAACGGGGACTTAGAATTTTTTCGCTCGGGCTCCGGAGCGACACGAACGGGGACTTAGAATTTTTTCGCTCGGGCTCCGGAGCGACACGATCGCTTCGTTATTCTACGTTCTCTCGGTCCACGGGCATCAGAGAGCAAAACAGCCTAATAGTTTTAGAGTGCCTGAACGATCAGGAATATGGATCTAACGTTCTCGTTTCGAACCGACGACTTTCGGTTCCGGAGCGACACGAACGCTCCATGATTCTCGATTATCTCGACACAGGTAAGAGACAGAGGAGAACAAGTGTATGGTTTTAGAGAGCCACGAGCACCAGGAATAAGGATCTACCGTTGTCATTTCGTTCCGTCGACATTCGGTTCCGGAGCGACACGAACGGGGACTTAGAATTTTTTCGCTCGGGCTCCGGAGCGACACAAACGGGGACTTAGAATTTTTTCGCTCGGGCTCCGGAGCGACACGATCGCTCCGTTATTCTACGTTCTCTCGGTCCACGGGCATCAGAGAGCAAAACAGCCTAATAGTTTTAGAGTGCCTGAACGATCAGGAATATGGATCTAACGTTCTCGTTTCGAACCGACGACTTTCGGTTCCGGAGCGACACGAACGCTCCATGATTCTCGATTATCTCGACACAGGTAAGAGACAGAGGAGAACAAGTGTATGGTTTTAGAGAGCCACGAGCACCAGGAATAAGGATCTACCGTTGTCATTTCGTTCCGTCGACATTCGGTTCCGGAGCGACACGAACGGGGACTTAGAATTTTTTCGCTCGGGCTCCGGAGCGACACGAACGGGGACTTAGAATTTTTTCGCTCGGGCTCCGGAGCGACACGATCGCTCCGTTATTCTACGTTCTCTCGGTCCACGGGCATCAGAGAGCAAAGCAGCCTAATAGTTTTAGAGTGCCTGAACGATCAGGAATATGGATCTAACGTTCTCGTTTCGAACCGACGACTTTCGGTTCCGGAGCGCCACGAACGCTCCATGATTCTCGATTATCTCGACACAGGTAAGAGACAGAGGAGAACAAGTGTATGGTTTTAGAGAGCCACGAGCACCAGGAATAAGGATCTACCGTTGTCATTTCGTTCCGTCGATATTCGGTTCCGGAGCGACACGAACGGGGACTTAGAATTTTTTCGCTCGGGCTCCGGAGCGACACGAACGGGGACTTAGAATTTTTTCGCTCGGGCTCCGGAGCGACACGATCGCTCCGTTATTCTACGTTCTCTCGGTCCACGGGCATCAGAGAGCAAAACAGCCTAATAGTTTTAGAGTGCCTGAACGATCAGGAATATGGATCTAACGTTCTCGTTTCGAACCGACGACTTTCGGTTCCGGAGCGACACGAACGCTCCATGATTCTCGATTATCTCGACACAGGTAAGAGACAGAGTAGAACAAGTGTATGGTTTTAGAGAGCCACGAGCACCAGGAATAAGGATCTACCGTTGTCATTTCGTTCCGTCGACATTCGGTTCCGGAGCGACACGAACGGGGACTTAGAATTTTTTCGCTCGGGCTCCGGAGCGACACGATCGCTCCGTTATTCTACGTTCTCTCGGTCCACGGGCATCAGAGAGCAAAACAGCCTAATAGTTTTAGAGTGCCTGAACGATCAGGAATATGGATCTAACGTTCTCGTTTCGAACCGACGACTTTCGGTTCCGGAGCGACACGAACGCTCCATGATTCTCGATTATCTCGACACAGGTAAGAGACAGAGGAGAACAAGTGTATGGTTTTAGAGAGCCACGAGCACCAGGAATAAGGATCTACCGTTGTCATTTCGTTCCGTCGACATTCGGTTCCGGAGCGACACGAACGGGGACTTAGAATTTTTTCGCTCGGGCTCCGGAGCGACACGAACGGGGACTTAGAATTTTTTCGCTCGGGCTCCGGAGCGACACGATCGCTCCGTTATTCTACGTTCTCTCGGTCCACGGGCATCAGAGAGCAAAACAGCCTAATAGTTTTAGAGTGCCTGAACGATCAGGAATATGGATCTAACGTTCTCGTTTCGAACCGACGACTTTCGGTTCCGGAGTGACACGAACGCTCCATGATTCTCGATTATCTCGACACAGGTAAGAGACAGAGGAGAACAAGTGTATGGTTTTAGAGAGCCACGAGCACCAGGAATAAGGATCTACCGTTGTCATTTCGTTCCGTCGACATTCGGTTCCGGAGCGACACGAACGGGGACTTAGAATTTTTTCGCTCGGGCTCCGGAGCGACACGAACGGGGACTTAGAATTTTTTCGCTCGGGCTCCGGAGCGACACAAACGGGGACTTAGAATTTTTTCGCTCGGGCTCCGGAGCGACACGATCGCTCCGTTATTCTACGTTCTCTCGGTCCACGGGCATCAGAGAGCAAAACAGCCTAATAGTTTTAGAGTGCCTGAACGATCAGGAATATGGATCTAACGTTCTCGTTTCGAACCGACGACTTTCGGTTCCGGAGCGACACGAACGCTCCATGATTCTCGATTATCTCGACACAGGTAAGAGACAGAGGAGAACAAGTGTATGGTTTTAGAGAGCCACGAGCACCAGGAATAAGGATCTACCGTTGTCATTTCGTTCCGTCGACATTCGGTTCCGGAGCGACACGAACGGGGACTTAGAATTTTTTCGCTCGGGCTCCGGAGCGACACGAACGGGGACTTAGAATTTTTTCGCTCGGGCTCCGGAGCGACACGATCGCTCCGTTATTCTACGTTCTCTCGGTCCACGGGCATCAGAGAGCAAAGCAGCCTAATAGTTTTAGAGTGCCTGAACGATCAGGAATATGGATCTAACGTTCTCGTTTCGAACCGACGACTTTCGGTACCGGAGCGACACGAACGCTCCATGATTCTCGATTATCTCGACACAGGTAAGAGACAGAGGAGAACAAGTGTATGGTTTTAGAGAGCCACGAGCACCAGGAACAAGGATCTACCGTTGTCATTTCGTTCCGTCGACATTCGGTTCCGGAGCGACACGAACGGGGACTTAGAATTTTTTCGCTCGGGCTCCGGAGCGACACGATCGCTCCGTTATTCTACGTTCTCTCGGTCCACGGGCATCAGAGAGCAAAGCAGCCTAATAGTTTTAGAGTGCCTGAACGATCAGGAATATGGATCTAACGTTCTCGTTTCGAACCGACGACTTTCGGTTCCGGAGCGACACGAACGCTCCATGATTCTCGATTATCTCGACACAGGTAAGAGACAGAGGAGAACAAGTGTATGGTTTTAGAGAGCCACGAGCACCAGGAATAAAGATCTACCGTTGTCATTTCGTTCCGTCGACATTCGGTTCCGGAGCGACACGAACGGGGACTTAGAATTTTTTCGCTCGGGCTCCGGAGCGACACGAACGGGGACTTAGAATTTTTTCGCTCGGGCTCCGGAGCGACACGATCGCTCCGTTATTCTACGTTCTCTCGGTCCACGGGCATCAGAGAGCAAAACAGCCTAATAGTTTTAGAGTGCCTGAACGATCAGGAATATGGATCTAACGTTCTCGTTTCGAACCGACGACTTTCGGTTCCGGAGCGACACGAACGCTCCATGATTCTCGATTATCTCGACACAGGTAAGAGACAGAGGAGAACAAGTGTATGGTTTTAGAGAGCCACGAGCACAGGAATAAGGATCTACCGTTGTCATTTCGTTCCGTCGACATTCGGTTCCGGAGCGAACACGAACGGGGACTTAGAATTTTTTCGCTCGGGCTCCGGAGCGACACGATCGCTCCGTTATTCTACGTTCTCTCGGTCCACGGGCATCAGAGACCAAAACAGCCTAATAGTTTTAGAGTGCCTGAACGATCAGGAATATGGATCTAACGTTCTCGTTTCGAACCGACGACTTCGGTTCCGGAGCGACACGAACGCTCCATGATTCTCGATTATCTCGACACAGGTAAGAGACAGAGGAGAACAAGTGTATGGTTTTAGAGAGCCACGAGCACCAGGAATAAGGATCTACCGTTGTCATTGCGTTCCGTCGACATTCGGTTCCGGAGCGACACGAACGGGGACTTAGAATTTTTCGCTCGGGCTCCGGAGCGACACGAACGGGGACTTAGAATTTTTCGCTCGGGCTCCGGAGCGACACGATCGCTTCGTTATTCTACGTTCTCTCGGTCCACGGGCATCAGAGAGCAAAACAGCCTAATAGTTTTAGAGTGCCTGAACGATCAGGAATATGGATCTAACGTTCTCGTTTCGAACCGACGGACTTTCGGTTCCGGAGCGACACGAACGCTCCATGATTCTCGATTATCTCGACACAGGTAAGAGACAGAGGAGAACAAGTGTATGGTTTTAGAGAGCCACGAGCACCAGGAATAAGGATCTACCGTTGTCATTTCGTTCCGTCGACATTCGGTTCCGGAGCGACACGAACGGGGACTTAGAATTTTTTCGCTCGGGCTCCGGAGCGACACAAACGGGGACTTAGAATTTTTTCGCTCGGGCTCCGGAGCGACACGATCGCTCCGTTATTCTACGTTCTCTCGGTCCACGGGCATCAGAGAGCAAAACAGCCTAATAGTTTTAGAGTGCCTGAACGATCAGGAATATGGATCTAACGTTCTCGTTTCGAACCGACGACTTTCGGTTCCGGAGCGACACGAACGCTCCATGATTCTCGATTATCTCGACACAGGTAAGAGACAGAGGAGAACAAGTGTATGGTTTTAGAGAGCCACGAGCACCAGGAATAAGGATCTACCGTTGTCATTTCGTTCCGTCGACATTCGGTTCCGGAGCGACACGAACGGGGACTTAGAATTTTTTCGCTCGGGCTCCGGAGCGACACGATCGCTCCGTTATTCTACGTTCTCTCGGTCCACGGGCATCAGAGAGCAAAACAGCCTAATAGTTTTAGAGTGCCTGAACGATCAGGAATATGGATCTAACGTTCTCGTTTCGAACCGACGACTTTCGGTTCCGGAGTGACACGAACGCTCCATGATTCTCGATTATCTCGACACAGGTAAGAGACAGAGGAGAACAAGTGTATGGTTTTAGAGAGCCACGAGCACCAGGAATAAGGATCTACCGTTGTCATTTCGTTCCGTCGACATTCGGTTCCGGAGCGACACGAACGGGGACTTAGAATTTTTTCGCTCGGGCTCCGGAGCGACACGAACGGGGACTTAGAATTTTTTCGCTCGGGCTCCGGAGCGACACAAACGGGGACTTAGAATTTTTTCGCTCGGGCTCCGGAGCGACACGATCGCTCCGTTATTCTACGTTCTCTCGGTCCACGGGCATCAGAGAGCAAAACAGCCTAATAGTTTTAGAGTGCCTGAACGATCAGGAATATGATCTAACGTTCTCGTTTCGAACCGACGACTTTCGGTTCCGGAGCGACACGAACGCTCCATGATTCTCGATTATCTCGACACAGGTAAGAGACAGAGGAGAACAAGTGTATGGTTTTAGAGAGCCACGAGCACCAGGAATAAGGATCTACCGTTGTCATTTCGTTCCGTCGACATTCGGTTCCGGAGCGACACGAACGGGGACTTAGAATTTTTTCGCTCGGGCTCCGGAGCGACACGAACGGGGACTTAGAATTTTTTCGCTCGGGCTCCGGAGCGACACGATCGCTCCGTTATTCTACGTTCTCTCGGTCCACGGGCATCAGAGAGCAAAGCAGCCTAATAGTTTTAGAGTGCCTGAACGATCAGGAATATGGATCTAACGTTCTCGTTTCGAACCGACGACTTTCGGTACCGGAGCGACACGAACGCTCCATGATTCTCGATTATCTCGACACAGGTAAGAGACAGAGGAGAACAAGTGTATGGTTTTAGAGAGCCACGAGCACCAGGAACAAGGATCTACCGTTGTCATTTCGTTCCGTCGACATTCGGTTCCGGAGCGACACGAACGGGGACTTAGAATTTTTTCGCTCGGGCTCCGGAGCGACACGATCGCTCCGTTATTCTACGTTCTCTCGGTCCACGGGCATCAGAGAGCAAAGCAGCCTAATAGTTTTAGAGTGCCTGAACGATCAGGAATATGGATCTAACGTTCTCGTTTCGAACCGACGACTTTCGGTTCCGGAGCGACACGAACGCTCCATGATTCTCGATTATCTCGACACAGGTAAGAGACAGAGGAGAACAAGTGTATGGTTTTAGAGAGCCACGAGCACCAGGAATAAAGATCTACCGTTGTCATTTCGTTCCGTCGACATTCGGTTCCGGAGCGACACGAACGGGGACTTAGAATTTTTTTCGCTCGGGCTCCGGAGCGACACGAACGGGGACTTAGAATTTTTTCGCTCGGGCTCCGGAGCGACACGATCGCTCCGTTATTCTACGTTCTCTCGGTCCACGGGCATCAGAGAGCAAAACAGCCTAATAGTTTTAGAGTGCCTGAACGATCAGGAATATGGATCTAACGTTCTCGTTTCGAACCGACGACTTTCGGTTCCGGAGCGACACGAACGCTCCATGATTCTCGATTATCTCGACACAGGTAAGAGACAGAGGAGAACAAGTGTATGGTTTTAGAGAGCCACGAGCACCAGGAATAAGGATCTACCGTTGTCATTTCGTTCCGTCGACATTCGGTTCCGGAGCGACACGAACGGGGACTTAGAATTTTTTCGCTCGGGCTCCGGAGCGACACGATCGCTCCGTTATTCTACGTTCTCTCGGTCCACGGGCATCAGAGACCAAAACAGCCTAATAGTTTTAGAGTGCCTGAACGATCAGGAATATGGATCTAACGTTCTCGTTTCGAACCGACGACTTTCGGTTCCGGAGCGACACGAACGCTCCATGATTCTCGATTATCTCGACACAGGTAAGAGACAGAGGAGAACAAGTGTATGGTTTTAGAGAGCCACGAGCACCAGGAATAAGGATCTACCGTTGTCATTGCGTTCCGTCGACATTCGGTTCCGGAGCGACACGAACGGGGACTTAGAATTTTTTCGCTCGGGCTCCGGAGCGACACGAACGGGGACTTAGAATTTTTTCGCTCGGGCTCCGGAGCGACACGATCGCTTCGTTATTCTACGTTCTCTCGGTCCACGGGCATCAGAGAGCAAAACAGCCTAATAGTTTTAGAGTGCCTGAACGATCAGGAATATGGATCTAACGTTCTCGTTTCGAACCGACGACTTTCGGTTCCGGAGCGACACGAACGCTCCATGATTCTCGATTATCTCGACACAGGTAAGAGACAGAGGAGAACAAGTGTATGGTTTTAGAGAGCCACGAGCACCAGGAATAAGGATCTACCGTTGTCATTTCGTTCCGTCGACATTCGGTTCCGGAGCGACACGAACGGGGACTTAGAATTTTTTCGCTCGGGCTCCGGAGCGACACAAACGGGGACTTAGAATTTTTTCGCTCGGGCTCCGGAGCGACACGATCGCTCCGTTATTCTACGTTCTCTCGGTCCACGGGCATCAGAGAGCAAAACAGCCTAATAGTTTTAGAGTGCCTGAACGATCAGGAATATGGATCTAACGTTCTCGTTTCGAACCGACGACTTTCGGTTCCGGAGCGACACGAACGCTCCATGATTCTCGATTATCTCGACACAGGTAAGAGACAGAGGAGAACAAGTGTATGGTTTTAGAGAGCCACGAGCACCAGGAATAAGGATCTACCGTTGTCATTTCGTTCCGTCGACATTCGGTTCCGGAGCGACACGAACGGGGACTTAGAATTTTTTCGCTCGGGCTCCGGAGCGACACGAACGGGGACTTAGAATTTTTTCGCTCGGGCTCCGGAGCGACACGATCGCTCCGTTATTCTACGTTCTCTCGGTCCACGGGCATCAGAGAGCAAAGCAGCCTAATAGTTTTAGAGTGCCTGAACGATCAGGAATATGGATCTAACGTTCTCGTTTCGAACCGACGACTTTCGGTTCCGGAGCGCCACGAACGCTCCATGATTCTCGATTATCTCGACACAGGTAAGAGACAGAGGAGAACAAGTGTATGGTTTTAGAGAGCCACGAGCACCAGGAATAAGGATCTACCGTTGTCATTTCGTTCCGTCGATATTCGGTTCCGGAGCGACACGAACGGGGACTTAGAATTTTTTCGCTCGGGCTCCGGAGCGACACGAACGGGGACTTAGAATTTTTTCGCTCGGGCTCCGGAGCGACACGATCGCTCCGTTATTCTACGTTCTCTCGGTCCACGGGCATCAGAGAGCAAAACAGCCTAATAGTTTTAGAGTGCCTGAACGATCAGGAATATGGATCTAACGTTCTCGTTTCGAACCGACGACTTTCGGTTCCGGAGCGACACGAACGCTCCATGATTCTCGATTATCTCGACACAGGTAAGAGACAGAGGAGAACAAGTGTATGGTTTTAGAGAGCCACGAGCACCAGGAATAAGGATCTACCGTTGTCATTTCGTTCCGTCGACATTCGGTTCCGGAGCGACACGAACGGGGACTTAGAATTTTTTCGCTCGGGCTCCGGAGCGACACGATCGCTCCGTTATTCTACGTTCTCTCGGTCCACGGGCATCAGAGAGCAAAACAGCCTAATAGTTTTAGAGTGCCTGAACGATCAGGAATATGGATCTAACGTTCTCGTTTCGAACCGACGACTTTCGGTTCCGGAGCGACACGAACGCTCCATGATTCTCGATTATCTCGACACAGGTAAGAGACAGAGGAGAACAAGTGTATGGTTTTAGAGAGCCACGAGCACCAGGAATAAGGATCTACCGTTGTCATTTCGTTCCGTCGACATTCGGTTCCGGAGCGACACGAACGGGGACTTAGAATTTTTTCGCTCGGGCTCCGGAGCGACACGAACGGGGACTTAGAATTTTTTCGCTCGGGCTCCGGAGCGACACAAACGGGGACTTAGAATTTTTTCGCTCGGGCTCCGGAGCGACACGATCGCTCCGTTATTCTACGTTCTCTCGGTCCACGGGCATCAGAGAGCAAAACAGCCTAATAGTTTTAGAGTGCCTGAACGATCAGGAATATGGATCTAACGTTCTCGTTTCGAACCGACGACTTTCGGTTCCGGAGCGACACGAACGCTCCATGATTCTCGATTATCTCGACACAGGTAAGAGACAGAGGAGAACAAGTGTATGGTTTTAGAGAGCCACGAGCACCAGGAATAAGGATCTACCGTTGTCATTTCGTTCCGTCGACATTCGGTTCCGGAGCGACACGAACGGGGACTTAGAATTTTTTCGCTCGGGCTCCGGAGCGACACGAACGGGGACTTAGAATTTTTTCGCTCGGGCTCCGGAGCGACACGATCGCTCCGTTATTCTACGTTCTCTCGGTCCACGGGCATCAGAGAGCAAAGCAGCCTAATAGTTTTAGAGTGCCTGAACGATCAGGAATATGGATCTAACGTTCTCGTTTCGAACCGACGACTTTCGGTACCGGAGCGACACGAACGCTCCATGATTCTCGATTATCTCGACACAGGTAAGAGACAGAGGAGAACAAGTGTATGGTTTTAGAGAGCCACGAGCACCAGGAACAAGGATCTACCGTTGTCATTTCGTTCCGTCGACATTCGGTTCCGGAGCGACACGAACGGGGACTTAGAATTTTTTCGCTCGGGCTCCGGAGCGACACGATCGCTCCGTTATTCTACGTTCTCTCGGTCCACGGGCATCAGAGAGCAAAGCAGCCTAATAGTTTTAGAGTGCCTGAACGATCAGGAATATGGATCTAACGTTCTCGTTTCGAACCGACGACTTTCGGTTCCGGAGCGACACGAACGCTCCATGATTCTCGATTATCTCGACACAGGTAAGAGACAGAGGAGAACAAGTGTATGGTTTTAGAGAGCCACGAGCACCAGGAATAAAGATCTACCGTTGTCATTTCGTTCCGTCGACATTCGGTTCCGGAGCGACACGAACGGGGACTTAGAATTTTTTCGCTCGGGCTCCGGAGCGACACGAACGGGGACTTAGAATTTTTTCGCTCGGGCTCCGGAGCGACACGATCGCTCCGTTATTCTACGTTCTCTCGGTCCACGGGCATCAGAGAGCAAAACAGCCTAATAGTTTTAGAGTGCCTGAACGATCAGGAATATGGATCTAACGTTCTCGTTTCGAACCGACGACTTTCGGTTCCGGAGCGACACGAACGCTCCATGATTCTCGATTATCTCGACACAGGTAAGAGACAGAGGAGAACAAGTGTATGGTTTTAGAGAGCCACGAGCACCAGGAATAAGGATCTACCGTTGTCATTTCGTTCCGTCGACATTCGGTTCCGGAGCGACACGAACGGGGACTTAGAATTTTTTCGCTCGGGCTCCGGAGCGACACGATCGCTCCGTTATTCTACGTTCTCTCGGTCCACGGGCATCAGAGACCAAAACAGCCTAATAGTTTTAGAGTGCCTGAACGATCAGGAATATGGATCTAACGTTCTCGTTTCGAACCGACGACTTTCGGTTCCGGAGCGACACGAACGCTCCATGATTCTCGATTATCTCGACACAGGTAAGAGACAGAGGAGAACAAGTGTATGGTTTTAGAGAGCCACGAGCACCAGGAATAAGGATCTACCGTTGTCATTGCGTTCCGTCGACATTCGGTTCCGGAGCGACACGAACGGGGACTTAGAATTTTTTCGCTCGGGCTCCGGAGCGACACGAACGGGGACTTAGAATTTTTTCGCTCGGGCTCCGGAGCGACACGATCGCTTCGTTATTCTACGTTCTCTCGGTCCACGGGCATCAGAGAGCAAAACAGCCTAATAGTTTTAGAGTGCCTGAACGATCAGGAATATGGATCTAACGTTCTCGTTTCGAACCGACGACTTTCGGTTCCGGAGCGACACGAACGCTCCATGATTCTCGATTATCTCGACACAGGTAAGAGACAGAGGAGAACAAGTGTATGGTTTTAGAGAGCCACGAGCACCAGGAATAAGGATCTACCGTTGTCATTTCGTTCCGTCGACATTCGGTTCCGGAGCGACACGAACGGGGACTTAGAATTTTTTCGCTCGGGCTCCGGAGCGACACAAACGGGGACTTAGAATTTTTTCGCTCGGGCTCCGGAGCGACACGATCGCTCCGTTATTCTACGTTCTCTCGGTCCACGGGCATCAGAGAGCAAAACAGCCTAATAGTTTTAGAGTGCCTGAACGATCAGGAATATGGATCTAACGTTCTCGTTTCGAACCGACGACTTTCGGTTCCGGAGCGACACGAACGCTCCATGATTCTCGATTATCTCGACACAGGTAAGAGACAGAGGAGAACAAGTGTATGGTTTTAGAGAGCCACGAGCACCAGGAATAAGGATCTACCGTTGTCATTTCGTTCCGTCGACATTCGGTTCCGGAGCGACACGAACGGGGACTTAGAATTTTTTCGCTCGGGCTCCGGAGCGACACGAACGGGGACTTAGAATTTTTTCGCTCGGGCTCCGGAGCGACACGATCGCTCCGTTATTCTACGTTCTCTCGGTCCACGGGCATCAGAGAGCAAAGCAGCCTAATAGTTTTAGAGTGCCTGAACGATCAGGAATATGGATCTAACGTTCTCGTTTCGAACCGACGACTTTCGGTTCCGGAGCGCCACGAACGCTCCATGATTCTCGATTATCTCGACACAGGTAAGAGACAGAGGAGAACAAGTGTATGGTTTTAGAGAGCCACGAGCACCAGGAATAAGGATCTACCGTTGTCATTTCGTTCCGTCGATATTCGGTTCCGGAGCGACACGAACGGGGACTTAGAATTTTTTCGCTCGGGCTCCGGAGCGACACGAACGGGGACTTAGAATTTTTTCGCTCGGGCTCCGGAGCGACACGATCGCTCCGTTATTCTACGTTCTCTCGGTCCACGGGCATCAGAGAGCAAAACAGCCTAATAGTTTTAGAGTGCCTGAACGATCAGGAATATGGATCTAACGTTCTCGTTTCGAACCGACGACTTTCGGTTCCGGAGCGACACGAACGCTCCATGATTCTCGATTATCTCGACACAGGTAAGAGACAGAGGAGAACAAGTGTATGGTTTTAGAGAGCCACGAGCACCAGGAATAAGGATCTACCGTTGTCATTTCGTTCCGTCGACATTCGGTTCCGGAGCGACACGAACGGGGACTTAGAATTTTTTCGCTCGGGCTCCGGAGCGACACGATCGCTCCGTTATTCTACGTTCTCTCGGTCCACGGGCATCAGAGAGCAAAACAGCCTAATAGTTTTAGAGTGCCTGAACGATCAGGAATATGGATCTAACGTTCTCGTTTCGAACCGACGACTTTCGGTTCCGGAGCGACACGAACGCTCCATGATTCTCGATTATCTCGACACAGGTAAGAGACAGAGGAGAACAAGTGTATGGTTTTAGAGAGCCACGAGCACCAGGAATAAGGATCTACCGTTGTCATTTCGTTCCGTCGACATTCGGTTCCGGAGCGACACGAACGGGGACTTAGAATTTTTTCGCTCGGGCTCCGGAGCGACACGAACGGGGACTTAGAATTTTTTCGCTCGGGCTCCGGAGCGACACGATCGCTCCGTTATTCTACGTTCTCTCGGTCCACGGGCATCAGAGAGCAAAACAGCCTAATAGTTTTAGAGTGCCTGAACGATCAGGAATATGGATCTAACGTTCTCGTTTCGAACCGACGACTTTCGGTTCCGGAGCGACACGAACGCTCCATGATTCTCGATTATCTCGACACAGGTAAGAGACAGAGGAGAACAAGTGTATGGTTTTAGAGAGCCACGAGCACCAGGAATAAGGATCTACCGTTGTCATTTCGTTCCGTCGACATTCGGTTCCGGAGCGACACGAACGGGGACTTAGAATTTTTTCGCTCGGGCTCCGGAGCGACACGAACGGGGACTTAGAATTTTTTCGCTCGGGCTCCGGAGCGACACAAACGGGGACTTAGAATTTTTTCGCTCGGGCTCCGGAGCGACACGATCGCTCCGTTATTCTACGTTCTCTCGGTCCACGGGCATCAGAGAGCAAAACAGCCTAATAGTTTTAGAGTGCCTGAACGATCAGGAATATGGATCTAACGTTCTCGTTTCGAACCGACGACTTTCGGTTCCGGAGCGACACGAACGCTCCATGATTCTCGATTATCTCGACACAGGTAAGAGACAGAGGAGAACAAGTGTATGGTTTTAGAGAGCCACGAGCACCAGGAATAAGGATCTACCGTTGTCATTTCGTTCCGTCGACATTCGGTTCCGGAGCGACACGAACGGGGACTTAGAATTTTTTCGCTCGGGCTCCGGAGCGACACGAACGGGGACTTAGAATTTTTTCGCTCGGGCTCCGGAGCGACACGATCGCTCCGTTATTCTACGTTCTCTCGGTCCACGGGCATCAGAGAGCAAAGCAGCCTAATAGTTTTAGAGTGCCTGAACGATCAGGAATATGGATCTAACGTTCTCGTTTCGAACCGACGACTTTCGGTACCGGAGCGACACGAACGCTCCATGATTCTCGATTATCTCGACACAGGTAAGAGACAGAGGAGAACAAGTGTATGGTTTTAGAGAGCCACGAGCACCAGGAACAAGGATCTACCGTTGTCATTTCGTTCCGTCGACATTCGGTTCCGGAGCGACACGAACGGGGACTTAGAATTTTTTCGCTCGGGCTCCGGAGCGACACGATCGCTCCGTTATTCTACGTTCTCTCGGTCCACGGGCATCAGAGAGCAAAGCAGCCTAATAGTTTTAGAGTGCCTGAACGATCAGGAATATGGATCTAACGTTCTCGTTTCGAACCGACGACTTTCGGTTCCGGAGCGACACGAACGCTCCATGATTCTCGATTATCTCGACACAGGTAAGAGACAGAGGAGAACAAGTGTATGGTTTTAGAGAGCCACGAGCACCAGGAATAAAGATCTACCGTTGTCATTTCGTTCCGTCGACATTCGGTTCCGGAGCGACACGAACGGGGACTTAGAATTTTTTCGCTCGGGCTCCGGAGCGACACGAACGGGGACTTAGAATTTTTTCGCTCGGGCTCCGGAGCGACACGATCGCTCCGTTATTCTACGTTCTCTCGGTCCACGGGCATCAGAGAGCAAAACAGCCTAATAGTTTTAGAGTGCCTGAACGATCAGGAATATGGATCTAACGTTCTCGTTTCGAACCGACGACTTTCGGTTCCGGAGCGACACGAACGCTCCATGATTCTCGATTATCTCGACACAGGTAAGAGACAGAGGAGAACAAGTGTATGGTTTTAGAGAGCCACGAGCACCAGGAATAAGGATCTACCGTTGTCATTTCGTTCCGTCGACATTCGGTTCCGGAGCGACACGAACGGGGACTTAGAATTTTTTCGCTCGGGCTCCGGAGCGACACGATCGCTCCCTTATTCTACGTTCTCTCGGTCCACGGGCATCAGAGAGCAAAACAGCCTAATAGTTTTAGAGTGCCTGAACGATCAGGAATATGGATCTAACGTTCTCGTTTCGAACCGACGACTTTCGGTTCCGGAGCGACACGAACGCTCCATGATTCTCGATTATCTCGACACAGGTAAGAGACAGAGGAGAACAAGTGTATGGTTTTAGAGAGCCACGAGCACCAGGAATAAGGATCTACCGTTGTCATTTCGTTCCGTCGACATTCGGTTCCGGAGCGACACGAACGGGGACTTAGAATTTTTTCGCTCGGGCTCCGGAGCGACACGAACGGGGACTTAGAATTTTTTCGCTCGGGCTCCGGAGCGACACGATCGCTCCGTTATTCTACGTTCTCTCGGTCCACGGGCATCAGAGAGCAAAGCAGCCTAATAGTTTTAGAGTGCCTGAACGATCAGGAATATGGATCTAACGTTCTCGTTTCGAACCGACGACTTTCGGTTCCGGAGCGACACGAACGCTCCATGATTCTCGATTATCTCGACACAGGTAAGAGACAGAGGAGAACAAGTGTATGGTTTTAGAGAGCCACGAGCACCAGGAATAAGGATCTACCGTTGTCATTTCGTTCCGTCGACATTCGGTTCCGGAGCGACACGAACGGGGACTTAGAATTTTTTCGCTCGGGCTCCGGAGCGACACGAACGGGGACTTAGAATTTTTTCGCTCGGGCTCCGGAGCGACACGATCGCTCCGTTATTCTACGTTCTCTCGGTCCACGGGCATCAGAGAGCAAAACAGCCTAATAGTTTTAGAGTGCCTGAACGATCAGGAATATGGATCTAACGTTCTCGTTTCGAACCGACGACTTTCGGTACCGGAGCGACACGAACGCTCCATGATTCTCGATTATCTCGACACAGGTAAGAGACAGAGGAGAACAAGTGTATGATTTTAGAGAGCCACGAGCACCAGGAATAAGGATCTACCGTTGTCATTTCGTTCCGTCGACATTCGGTTCCGGAGCGACACGAACGGGGACTTAGAATTTTTTCGCTCGGGCTCCGGAGCGACACGAACGGGGACTTAGAATTTTTTCGCTCGGGCTCCGGAGCGACACGATCGCTCCCTTATTCTACGTTCTCTCGGTCCACGGGCATCAGAGAGCAAAACAGCCTAATAGTTTTAGAGTGCCTGAACGATCAGGAATATGGATCTAACGTTCTCGTTTCGAACCGACGACTTTCGGTTCCGGAGCGACACGAACGCTCCATGATTCTCGATTATCTCGACACAGGTAAGAGACAGAGGAGAACAAGTGTATGGTTTTAGAGAGCCACGAGCACCAGGAATAAGGATCTACCGTTGTCATTTCGTTCCGTCGACATTCGGTTCCGGAGCGACACGAACGGGGACTTAGAATTTTTTCGCTCGGGCTCCGGAGCGACACAAACGGGGACTTAGAATTTTTTCGCTCGGGCTCCGGAGCGACACGATCGCTCCGTTATTCTACGTTCTCTCGGTCCACGGGCATCAGAGAGCAAAACAGCCTAATAGTTTTAGAGTGCCTGAACGATCAGGAATATGGATCTAACGTTCTCGTTTCGAACCGACGACTTTCGGTTCCGGAGCGACACGAACGCTCCATGATTCTCGATTATCTCGACACAGGTAAGAGACAGAGGAGAACAAGTGTATGGTTTTAGAGAGCCACGAGCACCAGGAATAAGGATCTACCGTTGTCATTTCGTTCCGTCGACATTCGGTTCCGGAGCGACACGAACGGGGACTTAGAATTTTTTCGCTCGGGCTCCGGAGCGACACGAACGGGGACTTAGAATTTTTTCGCTCGGGCTCCGGAGCGACACGATCGCTCCGTTATTCTACGTTCTCTCGGTCCACGGGCATCAGAGAGCAAAGCAGCCTAATAGTTTTAGAGTGCCTGAACGATCAGGAATATGGATCTAACGTTCTCGTTTCGAACCGACGAGTTTCGGTTCCGGAGCGACACGAACGCTCCATGATTCTCGATTATCTCGACACAGGTAAGAGACAGAGGAGAACAAGTGTATGGTTTTAGAGAGCCACGAGCACCAGGAATAAGGATCTACCGTTGTCATTTCGTTCCGTCGACATTCGGTTCCGGAGCGACACGAACGGGGACTTAGAATTTTTTCGCTCGGGCTCCGGAGCGACACGAACGGGGACTTAGAATTTTTTCGCTCGGGCTCCGGAGCGACACGATCGCTCCGTTATTCTACGTTCTCTCGGTCCACGGGCATCAGAGAACAAAACAGCCTAATAGTTTTAGAGTGCCTGAACGATCAGGAATATGGATCTAACGTTCTCGTTTCGAACCGACGACTTTCGGTTCCGGAGCGACACGAACGCTCCATGATTCTCGATTATCTCGACACAGGTAAGAGACAGAGGAGAACAAGTGTATGGTTTTAGAGAGCCACGAGCACCAGGAATAAGGATCTACCGTTGTCATTTCGTTCCGTCGACATTCGGTTCCGGAGCGACACGAACGGGGACTTAGAATTTTTTCGCTCGGGCTCCGGAGCGACACGAACGGGGACTTAGAATTTTTTCGCTCGGGCTCCGGAGCGACACGATCGCTCCGTTATTCTACGTTCTCTCGGTCCACGGGCATCAGAGAGCAAAACAGCCTAATAGTTTTAGAGTGCCTGAACGATCAGGAATATGGATCTAACGTTCTCGTTTCGAACCGACGACTTTCGGTTCCGGAGCGACACGAACGCTCCATGATTCTCGATTATCTCGACACAGGTAAGAGACAGAGGAGAACAAGTGTATGGTTTTAGAGAGCCACGAGCACCAGGAATAAGGATCTACCGTTGTCATTTCGTTCCGTCGACATTCGGTTCCGGAGCGACACGAACGGGGACTTAGAATTTTTTCGCTCGGGCTCCGGAGCGACACGAACGGGGACTTAGAATTTTTTCGCTCGGGCTCCGGAGCGACACGATCGCTCCGTTATTCTACGTTCTCTCGGTCCACGGGCATCAGAGAGCAAAACAGCCTAATAGTTTTAGAGTGCCTGAACGATCAGGAATATGGATCTAACGTTCTCGTTTCGAACCGACGACTTTCGGTTCCGGAGCGACACGAACGCTCCATGATTCTCGATTATCTCGACACAGGTAAGAGACAGAGGAGAACAAGTGTATGGTTTTAGAGAGCCACGAGCACCAGGAATAAGGATCTACCGTTGTCATTTCGTTCCGTCGACATTCGGTTCCGGAGCGACACGAACGGGGACTTAGAATTTTTTCGCTCGGGCTCCGGAGCGACACGATCGCTCCGTTATTCTACGTTCTCTCGGTCCACGGGCATCAGAGAGCAAAACAGCCTAATAGTTTTAGAGTGCCTGAACGATCAGGAATATGGATCTAACGTTCTCGTTTCGAACCGACGACTTTCGGTTCCGGAGCGACACGAACGCTCCATGATTCTCGATTATCTCGACACAGGTAAGAGACAGAGGAGAACAAGTGTATGGTTTTAGAGAGCCACGAGCACCAGGAATAAGGATCTACCGTTGTCATTTCGTTCCGTCGACATTCGGTTCCGGAGCGACACGAACGGGGACTTAGAATTTTTTCGCTCGGGCTCCGGAGCGACACGAACGGGGACTTAGAATTTTTTCGCTCGGGCTCCGGAGCGACACGATCGCTCCGTTATTCTACGTTCTCTCGGTCCACGGGCATCAGAGAGCAAAACAGCCTAATAGTTTTAGAGTGCCTGAACGATCAGGAATATGGATCTAACGTTCTCGTTTCGAACCGACGACTTTCGGTTCCGGAGCGACACGAACGCTCCATGATTCTCGATTATCTCGACACAGGTAAGAGACAGAGGAGAACAAGTGTATGGTTTTAGAGAGCCACGAGCACCAGGAATAAGGATCTACCGTTGTCATTTCGTTCCGTCGACATTCGGTTCCGGAGCGACACGAACGGGGACTTAGAATTTTTTCGCTCGGGCTCCGGAGCGACACGAACGGGGACTTAGAATTTTTTCGCTCGGGCTCCGGAGCGACACGATCGCTCCGTTATTCTACGTTCTCTCGGTCCACGGGCATCAGAGAGCAAAACAGCCTAATAGTTTTAGAGTGCCTGAACGATCAGGAATATGGATCTAACGTTCTCGTTTCGAACCGACGACTTTCGGTTCCGGAGCGACACGAACGCTCCATGATTCTCGATTATCTCGACACAGGTAAGAGACAGAGGAGAACAAGTGTATGGTTTTAGAGAGCCACGAGCACCAGGAATAAGGATCTACCGTTGTCATTTCGTTCCGTCGACATTCGGTTCCGGAGCGACACGAACGGGTACTTAGAATTTTTTCGCTCGGGCTCCGGAGCGACACGAACGGGGACTTAGAATTTTTTCGCTCGGGCTCCGGAGCGACACGATCGCTTCGTTATTCTACGTTCTCTCGGTCCACGGGCATCAGAGAGCAAAACAGCCTAATAGTTTTAGAGTGCCTGAACGATCAGGAATATGGATCTAACGTTCTCGTTTCGAACCGACGACTTTCGGTTCCGGAGCGACACGAACGCTCCATGATTCTCGATTATCTCGACACAGGTAAGAGACAGAGGAGAACAAGTGTATGGTTTTAGAGAGCCACGAGCACCAGGAATAAGGATCTACCTTTGTCATTTCGTTCCGTCGACATTCGGTTCCGGAGCGACACGAACGGGGACTTAGAATTTTTTCGCTCGGGCTCCGGAGCGACACGAACGGGGACTTAGAATTTTTTCGCTCGGGCTCCGGAGCGACACGATCGCTCCGTTATTCTACGTTCTCTCGGTCCACGGGCATCAGAGAGCAAAACAGCCTAATAGTTTTAGAGTGCCTGAACGATCAGGAATATGGATCTAACGTTCTCGTTTCGAACCGACGACTTTCGGTTCCGGAGCGACACGAACGCTCCATGATTCTCGATTATCTCGACACAGGTAAGAGACAGAGGAGAACAAGTGTATGGTTTTAGAGAGCCACGAGCACCAGGAATAAGGATCTACCGTTGTCATTTCGTTCCGTCGACATTCGGTTCCGGAGCGACACGAACGGGGACTTAGAATTTTTTCGCTCGGGCTCCGGAGCGACACGAACGGGGACTTAGAATTTTTTCGCTCGGGCTCCGGAGCGACACGATCGCTCCGTTATTCTACGTTCTCTCGGTCCACGGGCATCAGAGAGCAAAACAGCCTAATAGTTTTAGAGTGCCTGAACGATCAGGAATATGGATCTAACGTTCTCGTTTCGAACCGACGACTTTCGGTTCCGGAGCGACACGAACGCTCCATGATTCTCGATTATCTCGACACAGGTAAGAGACAGAGGAGAACAAGTGTATGGTTTTAGAGAGCCACGAGCACCAGGAATAAGGATCTACCGTTGTCATTTCGTTCCGTCGACATTCGGTTCCGGAGCGACACGAACGGGGACTTAGAATTTTTTCGCTCGGGCTCCGGAGCGACACGAACGGGGACTTAGAATTTTTTCGCTCGTGCTCCGGAGCGACACGATCGCTCCGTTATTCTACGTTCTCTCGGTCCACGGGCATCAGAGACCAAAACAGCCTAATAGTTTTAGAGTGCCTGAACGATCAGGAATATGGATCTAACGTTCTCGTTTCGAACCGACGACTTTCGGTTCCGGAGCGACACGAACGCTCCATGATTCTCGATTATCTCGACACAGGTAAGAGACAGAGGAGAACAAGTGTATGGTTTTAGAGAGCCACGAGCACCAGGAATAAGGATCTACCGTTGTCATTGCGTTCCGTCGACATTCGGTTCCGGAGCGACACGAACGGGGACTTAGAATTTTTTCGCTCGGGCTCCGGAGCGACACGAACGGGAACTTAGAATTTTTTCGCTCGGGCTCCGGAGCGACACGATCGCTTCGTTATTCTACGTTCTCTCGGTCCACGGGCATCAGAGAGCAAAACAGCCTAATAGTTTTAGAGTGCCTGAACGATCAGGAATATGGATCTAACGTTCTCGTTTCGAACCGACGGCTTTCGGTTCCGGAGCGACACGAACGCTCCATGATTCTCGATTATCTCGACACAGGTAAGAGACAGAGGAGAACAAGTGTATGGTTTTAGAGAGCCACGAGCACCAGGAATAAGGATCTACCGTTGTCATTTCGTTCCGTCGACATTCGGTTCCGGAGCGACACGAACGGGGACTTAGAATTTTTTCGCTCGGGCTCCGGAGCGACACAAACGGGGACTTAGAATTTTTTCGCTCGGGCTCCGGAGCGACACGATCGCTCCGTTATTCTACGTTCTCTCGGTCCACGGGCATCAGAGAGCAAAACAGCCTAATAGTTTTAGAGTGCCTGAACGATCAGGAATATGGATCTAACGTTCTCGTTTCGAACCGACGACTTTCGGTTCCGGAGCGACACGAACGCTCCATGATTCTCGATTATCTCGACACAGGTAAGAGACAGAGGAGAACAAGTGTATGGTTTTAGAGAGCCACGAGCACCAGGAATAAGGATCTACCGTTGTCATTTCGTTCCGTCGACATTCGGTTCCGGAGCGACACGAACGGGGACTTAGAATTTTTTCGCTCGGGCTCCGGAGCGACACGAACGGGGACTTAGAATTTTTTCGCTCGGGCTCCGGAGCGACACGATCGCTCCGTTATTCTACGTTCTCTCGGTCCACGGGCATCAGAGAGCAAAGCAGCCTAATAGTTTTAGAGTGCCTGAACGATCAGGAATATGGATCTAACGTTCTCGTTTCGAACCGACGACTTTCGGTACCGGAGCGACACGAACGCTCCATGATTCTCGATTATCTCGACACAGGTAAGAGACAGAGGAGAACAAGTGTATGGTTTTAGAGAGCCACGAGCACCAGGAACAAGGATCTACCGTTGTCATTTCGTTCCGTCGACATTCGGTTCCGGAGCGACACGAACGGGGACTTAGAATTTTTTCGCTCGGGCTCCGGAGCGACACGATCGCTCCGTTATTCTACGTTCTCTCGGTCCACGGGCATCAGAGAGCAAAGCAGCCTAATAGTTTTAGAGTGCCTGAACGATCAGGAATATGGATCTAACGTTCTCGTTTCGAACCGACGACTTTCGGTTCCGGAGCGACACGAACGCTCCATGATTCTCGATTATCTCGACACAGGTAAGAGACAGAGGAGAACAAGTGTATGGTTTTAGAGAGCCACGAGCACCAGGAATAAAGATCTACCGTTGTCATTTCGTTCCGTCGACATTCGGTTCCGGAGCGACACGAACGGGGACTTAGAATTTTTTCGCTCGGGCTCCGGAGCGACACGAACGGGGACTTAGAATTTTTTCGCTCGGGCTCCGGAGCGACACGATCGCTCCGTTATTCTACGTTCTCTCGGTCCACGGGCATCAGAGAGCAAAACAGCCTAATAGTTTTAGAGTGCCTCAACGATCAGGAATATGGATCTAACGTTCTCGTTTCGAACCGACGACTTTCGGTTCCGGAGCGACACGAACGCTCCATGATTCTCGATTATCTCGACACAGGTAAGAGACAGAGGAGAACAAGTGTATGGTTTTAGAGAGCCACGAGCACCAGGAATAAGGATCTACCGTTGTCATTTCGTTCCGTCGACATTCGGTTCCGGAGCGACACGAACGGGGACTTAGAATTTTTTCGCTCGGGCTCCGGAGCGACACGATCGCTCCCTTATTCTACGTTCTCTCGGTCCACGGGCATCAGAGAGCAAAACAGCCTAATAGTTTTAGAGTGCCTGAACGATCAGGAATATGGATCTAACGTTCTCGTTTCGAACCGACGACTTTCGGTTCCGGAGCGACACGAACGCTCCATGATTCTCGATTATCTCGACACAGGTAAGAGACAGAGGAGAACAAGTGTATGGTCTTAGAGAGCCACGAGCACCAGGAATAAGGATCTACCGTTGTCATTTCGTTCCGTCGACATTCGGTTCCGGAGCGACACGAACGGGGACTTAGAATTTTTTCGCTCGGGCTCCGGAGCGACAGGAACGGGGACTGTGAATTTTTTCGCTCGGGCTCCGGAGCGACACGATCGCTCCGTTATTCTACGTTCTCTCGGTCCACGGGCATCAGAGAGCAAAGCAGCCTAATAGTTTTAGAGTGCCTGAACGATCAGGAATATGGATCTAACGTTCTCGTTTCGAACCGACGACTTTCGGTACCGGAGCGACACGAACGCTCCATGATTCTCGATTATCTCGACACAGGTAAGAGACAGAGGAGAACAAGTGTATGGTTTTAGAGAGCCACGAGCACCAGGAACAAGGATCTACCGTTGTCATTTCGTTCCGTCGACATTCGGTTCCGGAGCGACACGAACGGGGACTTAGAATTTTTTCGCTCGGGCTCCGGAGCGACACGATCGCTCCGTTATTCTACGTTCTCTCGGTCCACGGGCATCAGAGAGCAAAGCAGCCTAATAGTTTTAGAGTGCCTGAACGATCAGGAATATGGATCTAACGTTCTCGTTTCGAACCGACGACTTTCGGTTCCGGAGCGACACGAACGCTCCATGATTCTCGATTATCTCGACACAGGTAAGAGACAGAGGAGAACAAGTGTATGGTTTTAGAGAGCCACGAGCACCAGGAATAAAGATCTACCGTTGTCATTTCGTTCCGTCGACATTCGGTTCCGGAGCGACACGAACGGGGACTTAGAATTTTTTCGCTCGGGCTCCGGAGCGACACGAACGGGGACTTAGAATTTTTTCGCTCGGGCTCCGGAGCGACACGATCGCTCCGTTATTCTACGTTCTCTCGGTCCACGGGCATCAGAGAGCAAAACAGCCTAATAGTTTTAGAGTGCCTCAACGATCAGGAATATGGATCTAACGTTCTCGTTTCGAACCGACGACTTTCGGTTCCGGAGCGACACGAACGCTCCATGATTCTCGATTATCTCGACACAGGTAAGAGACAGAGGAGAACAAGTGTATGGTTTTAGAGAGCCACGAGCACCAGGAATAAGGATCTACCGTTGTCATTTCGTTCCGTCGACATTCGGTTCCGGAGCGACACGAACGGGGACTTAGAATTTTTTCGCTCGGGCTCCGGAGCGACACGATCGCTCCCTTATTCTACGTTCTCTCGGTCCACGGGCATCAGAGAGCAAAACAGCCTAATAGTTTTAGAGTGCCTGAACGATCAGGAATATGGATCTAACGTTCTCGTTTCGAACCGACGACTTTCGGTTCCGGAGCGACACGAACGCTCCATGATTCTCGATTATCTCGACACAGGTAAGAGACAGAGGAGAACAAGTGTATGGTTTTAGAGAGCCACGAGCACCAGGAATAAGGATCTACCGTTGTCATTTCGTTCCGTCGACATTCGGTTCCGGAGCGACACGAACGGGGACTTAGAATTTTTTCGCTCGGGCTCCGGAGCGACACGATCGCTCCGTTATTCTACGTTCTCTCGGTCCACGGGCATCAGAGAGCAAAACAGCCTAATAGTTTTAGAGTGCCTGAACGATCAGGAATATGGATCTAACGTTCTCGTTTCGAACCGACGACTTTCGGTTCCGGAGCGACACGAACGCTCCATGATTCTCGATTATCTCGACACAGGTAAGAGACAGAGGAGAACAAGTGTATGGTTTTAGAGAGCCACGAGCACCAGGAATAAGGATCTACCGTTGTCATTTCGTTCCGTCGACATTCGGTTCCGGAGCGACACGAACGGGGACTTAGAATTTTTTCGCTCGGGTTCCGGAGCGACACGAACGGGGACTTAGAATTTTTTCGCTCGGGCTCCGGAGCGACACGATCGCTCCGTTATTCTACGTTCTCTCGGTCCACGGGCATCAGAGAGCAAAACAGCCTAATAGTTTTAGAGTGCCTGAACGATCAGGAATATGGATCTAACGTTCTCGTTTCGAACCGACGACTTTCGGTACCGGAGCGACACGAACGCTCCATGATTCTCGATTATCTCGGCACAGGTAAGAGACAGAGGAGAACAAGTGTATGGTTTTAGAGAGCCACGAGCACCAGGAATAAGGATCTACCGTTGTCATTTCGTTCCGTCGACATTCGGTTCCGGAGCGACACGAACGGGGACTTAGAATTTTCTCGCTCGGGCTCCGGAGCGACACGATCGCTCCGTTATTCTACGTTCTCTCGGTCCACGGGCATCAGAGAGCAAAGCAGCCTAATAGTTTTAGAGTGCCTGAACGATCAGGAATATGGATCTAACGTTCTCGTTTCGAACCGACGACTTTCGGTTCCGGAGCGACACGAACGCTCCATGATTCTCGATTATCTCGACACAGGTAAGAGACAGAGGAGAACAAGTGTATGGTTTTAGAGAGCCACGAGCACCAGGAATAAAGATCTACCGTTGTCATTTCGTTCCGTCGACATTCGGTTCCGGAGCGACACGAACGGGGACTTAGAATTTTTTCGCTCGGGCTCCGGAGCGACACGAACGGGGACTTAGAATTTTTTCGCTCGGGCTCCGGAGCGACACGATCGCTCCGTTATTCTACGTTCTCTCGGTCCACGGGCATCAGAGAGCAAAACAGCCTAATAGTTTTAGAGTGCCTGAACGATCAGGAATATGGATCTAACGTTCTCGTTTCGAACCGACGTCTTTCGGTTCCGGAGCGACACGAACGCTCCATGATTCTCGATTATCTCGACACAGGTAAGAGACAGAGGAGAACAAGTGTATGGTTTTAGAGAGCCACGAGCACCAGGAATAAGGATCTACCGTTGTCATTTCGTTCCGTCGACATTCGGTTCCGGAGCGACACGAACGGGGACTTAGAATTTTTTCGCTCGGGCTCCGGAGCGACACGAACGGGGACTTAGAATTTTTTCGCTCGGGCTCCGGAGCGAAACGATCGCTCCGTTATTCTACGTTCTCTCGGTCCACGGGCATCAGAGAGCAAAACAGCCTAATAGTTTTAGAGTGCCTGAACGATCAGGAATATGGATCTAACGTTCTCGTTTCGAACCGACGACTTTCGGTTCCGGAGCGACACGAACGCTCCATGATTCTCGATTATCTCGACACAGGTAAGAGACAGAGGAGAACAAGTGTATGGTTTTAGAGAGCCACGAGCACCAGGAATAAGGATCTACCGTTGTCATTTCGTTCCGTCGACATTCGGTTCCGGAGCGACACGAACGGGGACTTAGAATTTTTTCGCTCGGGCTCCGGAGCGACACGAACGGGGACTTAGAATTTTTTCGCTCGGGCTCCGGAGCGACACGATCGCTCCGTTATTCTACGTTCTCTCGGTCCACGGGCATCAGAGAGCAAAACAGCCTAATAGTTTTAGAGTGCCTGAACGATCAGGAATATGGATCTAACGTTCTCGTTTCGAACCGACGACTTTCGGTACCGGAGCGACACGAACGCTCCATGATTCTCGATTATCTCGACACAGGTAAGAGACAGAGGAGAACAAGTGTATGGTTTTAGAGAGCCACGAGCACCAGGAATAAGGATCTACCGTTGTCATTTCGTTCCGTCGACATTCGGTTCCGGAGCGACACGAACGGGGACTTAGAATTTTCTCGCTCGGGCTCCGGAGCGACAGGATCGCTCCGTTATTCTACGTTCTCTCGGTCCACGGGCATCAGAGAGCAAAGCAGCCTAATAGTTTTAGAGTGCCTGAACGATCAGGAATATGGATCTAACGTTGTCGTTTCGAACCGACGACTTTCGGTTCCGGAGCGACACGAACGCTCCATGATTCTCGATTATCTCGACACAGGTAAGAGACAGAGGAGAACAAGTGTATGGTTTTAGAGAGCCACGAGCACCAGGAATAAAGATCTACCGTTGTCATTTCGTTCCGTCGACATTCGGTTCCGGAGCGACACGAACGGGGACTTAGAATTTTTTCGCTCGGGCTCCGGAGCGACACGAACGGGGACTTAGAATTTTTTCGCTCGGGCTCCGGAGCGACACGATCGCTCCGTTATTCTACGTTCTCTCGGTCCACGGGCATCAGAGAGCAAAACAGCCTAATAGTTTTAGAGTGCCTGAACGATCAGGAATATGGATCTAACGTTCTCGTTTCGAACCGACGTCTTTCGGTTCCGGAGCGACACGAACGCTCCATGATTCTCGATTATCTCGACACAGGTAAGAGACAGAGGAGAACAAGTGTATGGTTTTAGAGAGCCACGAGCACCAGGAATAAGGATCTACCGTTGTCATTTCGTTCCGTCGACATTCGGTTCCGGAGCGACACGAACGGGGACTTAGAATTTTTTCGCTCGGGCTCCGGAGCGACACGAACGGGGACTTAGAATTTTTTCGCTCGGGCTCCGGAGCGACACGATCGCTCCGTTATTCTACGTTCTCTCGGTCCACGGGCATCAGAGAGCAAAGCAGCCTAATAGTTTTAGAGTGCCTGAACGATCAGGAATATGGATCTAACGTTCTCGTTTCGAACCGACGACTTTCGGTTCCGGAGCGACACGAACGCTCCATGATTCTCGATTATCTCGACACAGGTAAGAGACAGAGGAGAACAAGTGTATGGTTTTAGAGAGCCACGAGCACCAGGAATAAGGATCTACCGTTGTCATTTCGTTCCGTCGACATTCGGTTCCGGAGCGACACGAACGGGGACTTAGAATTTTTTCGCTCGGGCTCCGGAGCGACACGAACGGGGACTTAGAATTTTTTCGCTCGGGCTCCGGAGCGACACGATCGCTCCGTTATTCTACGTTCTCTCGGTCCACGGGCATCAGAGAGCAAAACAGCCTAATAGTTTTAGAGTGCCTGAACGATCAGGAATATGGATCTAACGTTCTCGTTTCGAACCGACGACTTTCGGTTCCGGAGCGACACGAACGCTCCATGATTCTCGATTATCTCGACACAGGTAAGAGACAGAGGAGAACAAGTGTATGGTTTTAGAGAGCCACGAGCACCAGGAATAAGGATCTACCGTTGTCATTTCGTTCCGTCGACATTCGGTTCCGGAGCGACACGAACGGGGACTTAGAATTTTTTCGCTCGGGCTCCGGAGCGACACGAACGGGGACTTAGAATTTTTTCGCTCGGGCTCCGGAGCGAAACGATCGCTCCGTTATTCTACGTTCTCTCGGTCCACGGGCATCAGAGAGCAAAACAGCCTAATAGTTTTAGAGTGCCTGAACGATCAGGAATATGGATCTAACGTTCTCGTTTCGAACCGACGACTTTCGGTTCCGGAGCGACACGAACGCTCCATGATTCTCGATTATCTCGACACAGGTAAGAGACAGAGGAGAACAAGTGTATGGTTTTAGAGAGCCACGAGCACCAGGAATAAGGATCTACCGTTGTCATTTCGTTCCGTCGACATTCGGTTCCGGAGCGACACGAACGGGGACTTAGAATTTTTTCGCTCGGGCTCCGGAGCGACACGAACGGGGACTTAGAATTTTTTCGCTCGGGCTCCGGAGCGACACGATCGCTCCGTTATTCTACGTTCTCTCGGTCCACGGGCATCAGAGAGCAAAACAGCCTAATA
Source organism: Calliopsis andreniformis (assembly GCF_051401765.1). Classification (NCBI taxonomy): domain Eukaryota; kingdom Metazoa; phylum Arthropoda; class Insecta; order Hymenoptera; family Andrenidae; genus Calliopsis; species Calliopsis andreniformis. Next base: position 74,336 of record NW_027480706.1, on the reverse strand, counting down.
GTTTTAGAGTGCCTGAACGATCAGGAATATGGATCTAACGTTCTCGTTTCGAACCGACGACTTTCGGTTCCGGAGCGACACGAACGCTCCATGATTCTCGATTATCTCGACACAGGTAAGAGACAGAGGAGAACAAGTGTATGGTTTTAGAGAGCCACGAGCACCAGGAATAAGGATCTACCGTTGTCATTTCGTTCCGTCGACATTCGGTTCCGGAGCGACACGAACGGGGACTTAGAATTTTTTCGCTCGGGCTCCGGAGCGACACGATCGCTCCGTTATTCTACGTTCTCTCGGTCCACGGGCATCAGAGAGCAAAACAGCCTAATAGTTTTAGAGTGCCTGAACGATCAGGAATATGGATCTAACGTTCTCGTTTCGAACCGACGACTTTCGGTTCCGGAGCGACACGAACGCTCCATGATTCTCGATTATCTCGACACAGGTAAGAGACAGAGGAGAACAAGTGTATGGTTTTAGAGAGCCACGAGCACCAGGAATAAGGATCTACCGTTGTCATTTCGTTCCGTCGACATTCGGTTCCGGAGCGACACGAACGGGGACTTAGAATTTTTTCGCTCGGGCTCCGGAGCGACACGAACGGGGACTTAGAATTTTTTCGCTCGGGCTCCGGAGCGACACGAACGGGGACTTAGAATTTTTTCGCTCGGGCTCCGGAGCGACACGATCGCTCCGTTATTCTACGTTCTCTCGGTCCACGGGCATCAGAGAGCAAAACAGCCTAATAGTTTTAGAGTGCCTGAACGATCAGGAATATGGATCTAACGTTCTCGTTTCGAACCGACGACTTTCGGTTCCGGAGCGACACGAACGCTCCATGATTCTCGATTATCTCGACACAGGTAAGAGACAGAGGAGAACAAGTGTATGGTTTTAGAGAGCCACGAGCACCAGGAATAAGGATCTACCGTTGTCATTTCGTTCCGTCGACATTCGGTTCCGGAGCGACACGAACGGGGACTTAGAATTTTTTCGCTCGGGCTCCGGAGCGACACGATCGCTCCGTTATTCTACGTTCTCTCGGTCCACGGGCATCAGAGAGCAAAACAGCCTAATAGTTTTAGAGTGCCTGAACGATCAGGAATATGGATCTAACGTTCTCGTTTCGAACCGACGACTTTCGGTTCCGGAGCGACGCGAACGCTCCATGATTCTCGATTATCTCGACACAGGTAAGAGACAGAGGAGAACAAGTGTATGGTTTTAGAGAGCCACGAGCACCAGGAATAAGGATCTACCGTTGTCATTTCGTTCCGTCGACATTCGGTTCCGGAGCGACACGAACGGGGACTTAGAATTTTTTCGCTCGGGCTCCGGAGCGACACGAACGGGGACTTAGAATTTTTTCGCTCGGGCTCCGGAGCGACACGATCGCTCCGTTATTCTACGTTCTCTCGGTCCACGGGCATCAGAGAGCAAAACAGCCTAATAGTTTTAGAGTGCCTGAACGATCAGGAATATGGATCTAACGTTCTCGTTTCGAACCGACGACTTTCGGTTCCGGAGCGACACGAACGCTCCATGATTCTCGATTATCTCGACACAGGTAAGAGACAGAGGAGAACAAGTGTATGGTTTTAGAGAGCCACGAGCACCAGGAATAAGGATCTACCGTTGTCATTTCGTTCCGTCGACATTCGGTTCCGGAGCGACACGAACGGGGACTTAGAATTTTTTCGCTCGGGCTCCGGAGCGACACGATCGCTCCGTTATTCTACGTTCTCTCGGTCCACGGGCATCAGAGAGCAAAACAGCCTAATAGTTTTAGAGTGCCTGAACGATCAGGAATATGGATCTAACGTTCTCGTTTCGAACCGACGACTTTCGGTTCCGGAGCGACACGAACGCTCCATGATTCTCGATTATCTCGACACAGGTAAGAGACAGAGGAGAACAAGTGTATGGTTTTAGAGAGCCACGAGCACCAGGAATAAGGATCTACCGTTGTCATTTCGTTCCGTCGACATTCGGTTCCGGAGCGACACGAACGGGGACTTAGAATTTTTTCGCTCGGGCTCCGGAGCGACACGAACGGGGACTTAGAATTTTTTCGCTCGGGCTCCGGAGCGACACGAACGGGGACTTAGAATTTTTTCGCTCGGGCTCCGGAGCGACACGATCGCTCCGTTATTCTACGTTCTCTCGGTCCACGGGCATCAGAGAGCAAAACAGCCTAATAGTTTTAGAGTGCCTGAACGATCAGGAATATGGATCTAACGTTCTCGTTTCGAACCGACGACTTTCGGTTCCGGAGCGACACGAACGCTCCATGATTCTCGATTATCTCGACACAGGTAAGAGACAGAGGAGAACAAGTGTATGGTTTTAGAGAGCCACGAGCACCAGGAATAAGGATCTACCGTTGTCATTTCGTTCCGTCGACATTCGGTTCCGGAGCGACACGAACGGGGACTTAGAATTTTTTCGCTCGGGCTCCGGAGCGACACGATCGCTCCGTTATTCTACGTTCTCTCGGTCCACGGGCATCAGAGAGCAAAACAGCCTAATAGTTTTAGAGTGCCTGAACGATCAGGAATATGGATCTAACGTTCTCGTTTCGAACCGACGACTTTCGGTTCCGGAGCGACGCGAACGCTCCATGATTCTCGATTATCTCGACACAGGTAAGAGACAGAGGAGAACAAGTGTATGGTTTTAGAGAGCCACGAGCACCAGGAATAAGGATCTACCGTTGTCATTTCGTTCCGTCGACATTCGGTTCCGGAGCGACACGAACGGGGACTTAGAATTTTTTCGCTCGGGCTCCGGAGCGACACGAACGGGGACTTAGAATTTTTTCGCTCGGGCTCCGGAGCGACACGATCGCTCCGTTATTCTACGTTCTCTCGGTCCACGGGCATCAGAGAGCAAAACAGCCTAATAGTTTTAGAGTGCCTGAACGATCAGGAATATGGATCTAACGTTCTCGTTTCGAACCGACGACTTTCGGTACCGGAGCGACACGAACGCTCCATGATTCTCGATTATCTCGACACAGGTAAGAGACAGAGGAGAACAAGTGTATGATTTTAGAGAGCCACGAGCACCAGGAATAAGGATCTACCGTTGTCATTTCGTTCCGTCGACATTCGGTTCCGGAGCGACACGAACGGGGACTTAGAATTTTTTCGCTCGGGCTCCGGAGCGACACGAACGGGGACTTAGAATTTTTTCGCTCGGGCTCCGGAGCGACACGATCGCTCCGTTATTCTACGTTCTCTCGGTCCACGGGCATCAGAGAGCAAAACAGCCTAATAGTTTTAGAGTGCCTGAACGATCAGGAATATGGATCTAACGTTCTCGTTTCGAACCGACGACTTTCGGTTCCGGAGCGACACGAACGCTCCATGATTCTCGATTATCTCGACACAGGTAAGAGACAGAGGAGAACAAGTGTATGGTTTTAGAGAGCCACGAGCACCAGGAATAAGGATCTACCGTTGTCATTTCGTTCCGTCGACATTCGGTTCCGGAGCGACACGAACGGGGACTTAGAATTTTTTCGCTCGGGCTCCGGAGCGACACGAACGGGGACTTAGAATTTTTTCGCTCGGGTTCCGGAGCGACACGATCGCTCCGTTATTCTACGTTCTCTCGGTCCACGGGCATCAGAGAGCAAAGCAGCCTAATAGTTTTAGAGTGCCTGAACGATCAGGAATATGGATCTAACGTTCTCGTTTCGAACCGACGACTTTCGGTTCCGGAGCGACACGAACGCTCCATGATTCTCGATTATCTCGACACAGGTAAGAGACAGAGGAGAACAAGTGTATGGTTTTAGAGAGCCACGAGCACCAGGAATAAGGATCTACCGTTGTCATTTCGTTCCGTCGACATTCGGTTCCGGAGCGACACGAACGGGGACTTAGAATTTTTTCGCTCGGGCTCCGGAGCGACACGAACGGGGACTTAGAATTTTTTCGCTCGGGCTCCGGAGCGACACGATCGCTCCGTTATTCTACGTTCTCTCGGTCCACGGGCATCAGAGAGCAAAACAGCCTAATAGTTTTAGAGTGCCTGAACGATCAGGAATATGGATCTAACGTTCTCGTTTCGAACCGACGACTTTCGGTTCCGGAGCGACGCGAACGCTCCATGATTCTCGATTATCTCGACACAGGTAAGAGACAGAGGAGAACAAGTGTATGGTTTTAGAGAGCCACGAGCACCAGGAATAAGGATCTACCGTTGTCATTTCGTTCCGTCGACATTCGGTTCCGGAGCGACACGAACGGGGACTTAGAATTTTTTCGCTCGGGCTCCGGAGCGACACGAACGGGGACTTAGAATTTTTTCGCTCGGGCTCCGGAGCGACACGATCGCTCCGTTATTCTACGTTCTCTCGGTCCACGGGCATCAGAGAGCAAAACAGCCTAATAGTTTTAGAGTGCCTGAACGATCAGGAATATGGATCTAACGTTCTCGTTTCGAACCGACGACATTCGGTTCCGGAGCGACACGAACGCTCCATGATTCTCGATTATCTCGACACAGGTAAGAGACAGAGGAGAACAAGTGTATGGTTTTAGAGAGCCACTAGCACCAGGAATAAGGATCTACCGTTGTCATTTCGTTCCGTCGACATTCGGTTCCGGAGCGACACGAACGGGGACTTAGAATTTTTTCGCTCGGGCTCCGGAGCGACACAAACGGGGACTTAGAATTTTTTCGCTCGGGCTCCGGAGCGACACGATCGCTCCGTTATTCTACGTTCTCTCGGTCCACGGGCATCAGAGAGCAAAGCAGCCTAATAGTTTTAGAGTGCCTGAACGATCAGGAATATGGATCTCACGTTCTCGTTTCGAACCGACGACTTTCGGTTCCGGAGCGACACGAACGCTCCATGATTCTCGATTATCTCGACACAGGTAAGAGACAGAGGAGAACAAGTGTATGGTTTTAGAGAGCCACGAGCACCAGGAATAAGGATCTACCGTTGTCATTTCGTTCCGTCGACATTCGGTTCCGGAGCGACACGAACGGGGACTTAGAATTTTTTCGCTCGGGCTCCGGAGCGACACGAACGGGGACTTAGAATTTTTTCGCTCGGGCTCCGGAGCGACACGATCGCTCCGTTATTCTACGTTCTCTCGGTCCACGGGCATCAGAGAGCAAAACAGCCTAATAGTTTTAGAGTGCCTGAACGATCAGGAATATGGATCTAACGTTCTCGTTTCGAACCGACGACTTTCGGTACCGGAGCGACACGAACGCTCCATGATTCTCGATTATCTCGACACAGGTAAGAGACAGAGGAGAACAAGTGTATGATTTTAGAGAGCCACGAGCACCAGGAATAAGGATCTACCGTTGTCATTTCGTTCCGTCGACATTCGGTTCCGGAGCGACACGAACGGGGACTTAGAATTTTTTCGCTCGGGCTCCGGAGCGACACGAACGGGGACTTAGAATTTTTTCGCTCGGGCTCCGGAGCGACACGATCGCTCCGTTATTCTACGTTCTCTCGGTCCACGGGCATCAGAGAGCAAAGCAGCCTAATAGTTTTAGAGTGCCTGAACGATCAGGAATATGGATCTAACGTTCTCGTTTCGAACCGACGACTTTCGGTTCCGGAGCGACACGAACGCTCCATGATTCTCGATTATCTCGACACAGGTAAGAGACAGAGGAGAACAAGTGAATGGTTTTAGAGAGCCACGAGCACCAGGAATAAAGATCTACCGTTGTCATTTCGTTCCGTCGACATTCGGTTCCGGAGCGACACGAACGGGGACTTAGAATTTTTTCGCTCGGGCTCCGGAGCGACACGAACGGGGACTTAGAATTTTTTCGCTCGGGCTCCGGAGCGACACGATCGCTCCGTTATTCTACGTTCTCTCGGTCCACGGGCATCAGAGAGCAAAGCAGCCTAATAGTTTTAGAGTGCCTGAACGATCAGGAATATGGATCCAACGTTCTCGTTTCGAACCGACGACTTTCGGTACCGGAGCGACACGAACGCTCCATGATTCTCGATTATCTCGACACAGGTAAGAGACAGAGGAGAACAAGTGTATGATTTTAGAGAACCACGAGCACCAGGAATAAGGATCTACCGTTGTCATTTCGTTCCGTCGACATTCGGTTCCGGAGCGACACGAACGGGGACTTAGAATTTTTTCGCTCGGGCTCCGGAGCGACACGAACGGGGACTTAGAATTTTTTCGCTCGGGCTCCGGAGCGACACGATCGCTCCCTTATTCTACGTTCTCTCGGTCCACGGGCATCAGAGAGCAAAACAGCCTAATAGTTTTAGAGTGCCTGAACGATCAGGAATATGGATCTAACGTTCTCGTTTCGAACCGACGACTTTCGGTTCCGGAGCGACACGAACGCTCCATGATTCTCGATTATCTCGACACAGGTAAGAGACAGAGGAGAACAAGTGTATGGTTTTAGAGAGCCACGAGCACCAGGAATAAGGATCTACCGTTGTCATTTCGTTCCGTCGACATTCGGTTCCGGAGCGACACGAACGGGGACTTAGAATTTTTTCGCTCGGGCTCCGGAGCGACACAAACGGGGACTTAGAATTTTTTCGCTCGGGCTCCGGAGCGACACGATCGCTCCGTTATTCTACGTTCTCTCGGTCCACGGGCATCAGAGAGCAAAACAGCCTAATAGTTTTAGAGTGCCTGAACGATCAGGAATATGGATCTAACGTTCTCGTTTCGAACCGACGACTTTCGGTTCCGGAGCGACACGAACGCTCCATGATTCTCGATTATCTCGACACAGGTAAGAGACAGAGGAGAACAAGTGTATGGTTTTAGAGAGCCACGAGCACCAGGAATAAGGATCTACCGTTGTCATTTCGTTCCGTCGACATTCGGTTCCGGAGCGACACGAACGGGGACTTAGAATTTTTTCGCTCGGGCTCCGGAGCGACACGAACGGGGACTTAGAATTTTTTCGCTCGGGCTCCGGAGCGACACGATCGCTCCGTTATTCTACGTTCTCTCGGTCCACGGGCATCAGAGAGCAAAGCAGCCTAATAGTTTTAGAGTGCCTGAACGATCAGGAATATGGATCTAACGTTCTCGTTTCGAACCGACGACTTTCGGTTCCGGAGCGACACGAACGCTCCATGATTCTCGATTATCTCGACACAGGTAAGAGACAGAGGAGAACAAGTGAATGGTTTTAGAGAGCCACGAGCACCAGGAATAAAGATCTACCGTTGTCATTTCGTTCCGTCGACATTCGGTTCCGGAGCGACACGAACGGGGACTTAGAATTTTTTCGCTCGGGCTCCGGAGCGACACGAACGGGGACTTAGAATTTTTTCGCTCGGGCTCCGGAGCGACACGATCGCTCCGTTATTCTACGTTCTCTCGGTCCACGGGCATCAGAGACCAAAACAGCCTAATAGTTTTAGAGTGCCTGAACGATCAGGAATATGGATCTAACGTTCTCGTTTCGAACCGACGACTTTCGGTTCCGGAGCGACACGAACGCTCCATGATTCTCGATTATCTCGACACAGGTAAGAGACAGAGGAGAACAAGTGTATGGTTTTAGAGAGCCACGAGCACCAGGAATAAGGATCTACCGTTGTCATTTCGTTCCGTCGACATTCGGTTCCGGAGCGACACGAACGGGGACTTAGAATTTTTTCGCTCGGGCTCCGGAGCGACACGAACGGGGACTTAGAATTTTTTCGCTCGGGCTCCGGAGCGACACGATCGCTCCGTTATTCTACGTTCTCTCGGTCCACGGGCATCAGAGAGCAAAACAGCCTAATAGTTTTAGAGTGCCTGAACGATCAGGAATATGGATCTAACGTTCTCGTTTCGAACCGACGACTTTCGGTTCCGGAGCGACACGAACGCTCCATGATTCTCGATTATCTCGACACAGGTAAGAGACAGAGGAGAACAAGTGTATGGTTTTAGAGAGCCACGAGCACCAGGAATAAGGATCTACCGTTGTCATTTCGTTCCGTCGACATTCGGTTCCGGAGCGACACGAACGGGGACTTAGAATTTTTTCGCTCGGGCTCCGGAGCGACACGATCGCTCCGTTATTCTACGTTCTCTCGGTCCACGGGCATCAGAGAGCAAAACAGCCTAATAGTTTTAGAGTGCCTGAACGATCAGGAATATGGATCTAACGTTCTCGTTTCGAACCGACGACTTTCGGTTCCGGAGCGACACGAACGCTCCATGATTCTCGATTATCTCGACACAGGTAAGAGACAGAGGAGAACAAGTGTATGGTTTTAGAGAGCCACGAGCACCAGGAATAAGGATCTACCGTTGTCAATTCGTTCCGTCGACATTCGGTTCCGGAGCGACACGAACGGGGACTTAGAATTTTTTCGCTCGGGCTCCGGAGCGACACGAACGGGGACTTAGAATTTTTTCGCTCGGGCTCCGGAGCGACACGATCGCTCCGTTATTCTACGTTCTCTCGGTCCACGGGCATCAGAGAGCAAAACAGCCTAATAGTTTTAGAGTGCCTGAACGATCAGGAATATGGATCTAACGTTCTCGTTTCGAACCGACGACTTTCGGTTCCGGAGCGACACGAACGCTCCATGATTCTCGATTATCTCGACACAGGTAAGAGACAGAGGAGAACAAGTGTATGGTTTTAGAGAGCCACGAGCACCAGGAATAAGGATCTACCGTTGTCATTTCGTTCCGTCGACATTCGGTTCCGGAGCGACACGAACGGGGACTTAGAATTTTTTCGCTCGGGCTCCGGAGCGACACGATCGCTCCGTTATTCTACGTTCTCTCGGTCCACGGGCATCAGAGAGCAAAACAACCTAATAGTTTTAGAGTGCCTGAACGATCAGGAATATGGATCTAACGTTCTCGTTTCGAACCGACGACTTTCGGTTCCGGAGCGACACGAACGCTCCATGATTCTCGATTATCTCGACACAGGTAAGAGACAGAGGAGAACAAGTGTATGGTTTTAGAGAGCCACGAGCACCAGGAATAAGGATCTACCGTTGTCATTTCGTTCCGTCGACATTCGGTTCCGGAGCGACACGAACGGGGACTTAGAATTTTTTCGCTCGGGCTCCGGAGCGACACGATCGCTCCGTTATTCTACGTTCTCTCGGTCCACGGGCATCAGAGAGCAAAACAGCCTAATAGTTTTAGAGTGCCTGAACGATCAGGAATATGGATCTAACGTTCTCGTTTCGAACCGACGACTTTCGGTTCCGGAGCGACACGAACGCTCCATGATTCTCGATTATCTCGACACAGGTAAGAGACAGAGGAGAACAAGTGTATGGTTTTAGAGAGCCACGAGCACCAGGAATAAGGATCTACCGTTGTCATTTCGTTCCGTCGACATTCGGTTCCGGAGCGACACGAACGGGGACTTAGAATTTTTTCGCTCGGGCTCCGGAGCGACACGAACGGGGACTTAGAATTTTTTCGCTCGGGCTCCGGAGCGACACGATCGCTCCGTTATTCTACGTTCTCTCGGTCCACGGGCATCAGAGACCAAAACAGCCTAATAGTTTTAGAGTGCCTGAACGATCAGGAATATGGATCTAACGTTCTTGTTTCGAACCGACGACTTTCGGTTCCGGAGCGACACGAACGCTCCATGATTCTCGATTATCTCGACACAGGTAAGAGACAGAGGAGAACAAGTGTATGGTTTTAGAGAGCCACGAGCACCAGGAATAAGGATCTACCGTTGTCATTGCGTTCCGTCGACATTCGGTTCCGGAGCGACACGAACGGGGACTTAGAATTTTTTCGCTCGGGCTCCGGAGCGACACGATCGCTCCGTTATTCTACGTTCTCTCGGTCCACGGGCATCAGAGAGCAAAACAGCCTAATAGTTTTAGAGTGCCTGAACGATCAGGAATATGGATCTAACGTTCTCGTTTCGAACCGACGACTTTCGGTTCCGGAGCGACACGAACGCTCCATGATTCTCGATTATCTCGACACAGGTAAGAGACAGAGGAGAACAAGTGTATGGTTTTAGAGAGCCACGAGCACCAGGAATAAGGATCTACCGTTGTCATTTCGTTCCGTCGACATTCGGTTCCGGAGCGACACGAACGGGGACTTAGAATTTTTTCGCTCGGGCTCCGGAGCGACACGATCGCTCCGTTATTCTACGTTCTCTCGGTCCACGGGCATCAGAGAGCAAAACAACCTAATAGTTTTAGAGTGCCTGAACGATCAGGAATATGGATCTAACGTTCTCGTTTCGAACCGACGACTTTCGGTTCCGGAGCGACACGAACGCTCCATGATTCTCGATTATCTCGACACAGGTAAGAGACAGAGGAGAACAAGTGTATGGTTTTAGAGAGCCACGAGCACCAGGAATAAGGATCTACCGTTGTCATTTCGTTCCGTCGACATTCGGTTCCGGAGCGACACGAACGGGGACTTAGAATTTTTTCGCTCGGGCTCCGGAGCGACACGAACGGGGACTTAGAATTTTTTCGCTCGGGCTCCGGAGCGACACGATCGCTCCGTTATTCTACGTTCTCTCGGTCCACGGGCATCAGAGAGCAAAACAGCCTAATAGTTTTAGAGTGCCTGAACGATCAGGAATATGGATCTAACGTTCTCGTTTCGAACCGACGACTTTCGGTTCCGGAGCGACACGAACGCTCCATGATTCTCGATTATCTCGACACAGGTAAGAGACAGAGGAGAACAAGTGTATGGTTTTAGAGAGCCACGAGCACCAGGAATAAGGATCTACCGTTGTCATTTCGTTCCGTCGACATTCGGTTCCGGAGCGACACGAACGGGGACTTAGAATTTTTTCGCTCGGGCTCCGGAGCGACACGAACGGGGACTTAGAATTTTTTCGCTCGGGCTCCGGAGCGACACGAACGGGGACTTAGAATTTTTTCGCTCGGGCTCCGGAGCGACACGATCGCTCCGTTATTCTACGTTCTCTCGGTCCACGGGCATCAGAGACCAAAACAGCCTAATAGTTTTAGAGTGCCTGAACGATCAGGAATATGGATCTAACGTTCTCGTTTCGAACCGACGACTTTCGGTTCCGGAGCGACACGAACGCTCCATGATTCTCGATTATCTCGACACAGGTAAGAGACAGAGGAGAACAAGTGTATGGTTTTAGAGAGCCACGAGCACCAGGAATAAGGATCTACCGTTGTCATTGCGTTCCGTCGACATTCGGTTCCGGAGCGGCACGAACGGGGACTTAGAATTTTTTCGCTCGGGCTCCGGAGCGACACGAACGGGGACTCAGAATTTTTTCGCTCGGGCTCCGGCGCGACACGATCGCTTCGTTATTCTACGTTCTCTCGGTCCACGGGCATCAGAGAGCAAAACAGCCTAATAGTTTTAGAGTGCCTGAACGATCAGGAATATGGATCTAACGTTCTCGTTTCGAACCGACGACTTTCGGTTCCGGAGCGACACGAACGCTCCATGATTCTCGATTATCTCGACACAGGTAAGAGACAGAGGAGAACAAGTGTATGGTTTTAGAGAGCCACGAGCACCAGGAATAAGGATCTACCGTTGTCATTTCGTTCCGTCGACATTCGGTTCCGGAGCGACACGAACGGGGACTTAGAATTTTTTCGCTCGGGCTCCGGAGCGACACGAACGGGGACTTAGAATTTTTTCGCTCGGGCTCCGGAGCGACACAAACGGGGACTTAGAATTTTTTCGCTCGGGCTCCGGAGCGACACGATCGCTCCGTTATTCTACGTTCTCTCGGTCCACGGGCATCAGAGAGCAAAACAGCCTAATAGTTTTAGAGTGCCTGAACGATCAGGAATATGGATCTAACGTTCTCGTTTCGAACCGACGACTTTCGGTTCCGGAGCGACACGAACGCTCCATGATTCTCGATTATCTCGACACAGGTGAGAGACAGAGGAGAACAAGTGTATGGTTTTAGAGAGCCACGAGCACCAGGAATAAGGATCTACCGTTGTCATTTCGTTCCGTCGACATTCGGTTCCGGAGCGACACGAACGGGGACTTAGAATTTTTTCGCTCGGGCTCCGGAGCGACACGAACGGGGACTTAGAATTTTTTCGCTCGGGCTCCGGAGCGACACGATCGCTCCGTTATTCTACGTTCTCTCGGTCCACGGGCATCAGAGAGCAAAGCAGCCTAATAGTTTTAGAGTGCCTGAACGATCAGGAATATGGATCTAACGTTCTCGTTTCGAACCGACGACTTTCGGTTCCGGAGCGACACGAACGCTCCATGATTCTCGATTATCTCGACACAGGTAAGAGACAGAGGAGAACAAGTGTATGGTTTTAGAGAGCCACGAGCACCAGGAATAAGGATCTACCGTTGTCATTTCGTTCCGTCGACATTCGGTTCCGGAGCGACACGAACGGGGACTTAGAATTTTTTCGCTCGGGCTCCGGAGCGACACGAACGGGGACTTAGAATTTTTTCGCTCGGGATCCGGAGCGACACGATCGCTCCGTTATTCTACGTTCTCTCGGTCCACGGGCATCAGAGAGCAAAACAGCCTAATAGTTTTAGAGTGCCTGAACGATCAGGAATATGGATCTAACGTTCTCGTTTCGAACCGACGACTTTCGGTTCCGGAGCGACACGAACGCTCCATGATTCTCGATTATCTCGACACAGGTAAGAGACAGAGGAGAACAAGTGTATGGTTTTAGAGAGCCACGAGCACCAGGAATAAGGATCTACCGTTGTCATTTCGTTCCGTCGACATTCGGTTCCGGAGCGACACGAACGGGGACTTAGAATTTTTTCGCTCGGGCTCCGGAGCGACACGATCGCTCCGTTATTCTACGTTCTCTCGGTCCACGGGCATCAGAGAGCAAAACAGCCTAATAGTTTTAGAGTGCCTGAACGATCAGGAATATGGATCTAACGTTCTCGTTTCGAACCGACGACTTTCGGTTCCGGAGCGACACGAACGCTCCATGATTCTCGATTATCTCGACACAGGTAAGAGACAGAGGAGAACAAGTGTATGGTTTTAGAGAGCCACGAGCACCAGGAATAAGGATCTACCGTTGTCATTTCGTTCCGTCGACATTCGGTTCCGGAGCGACACGAACGGGGACTTAGAATTTTTTCGCTCGGGCTCCGGAGCGACACGAACGGGGACTTAGAATTTTTTCGCTCGGGCTCCGGAGCGACACGATCGCTCCGTTATTCTACGTTCTCTCGGTCCACGGGCATCAGAGAGCAAAGCAGCCTAATAGTTTTAGAGTGCCTGAACGATCAGGAATATGGATCTAACGTTCTCGTTTCGAACCGACGACTTTCGGTTCCGGAGCGACACGAACGCTCCATGATTCTCGATTATCTCGACACAGGTAAGAGACAGAGGAGAACAAGTGTATGGTTTTAGAGAGCCACGAGCACCAGGAATAAGGATCTACCGTTGTCATTTCGTTCCGTCGACATTCGGTTCCGGAGCGACACGAACGGGGACTTAGAATTTTTTCGCTCGGGCTCCGGAGCGACACGAACGGGGACTTAGAATTTTTTCGCTCGGGCTCCGGAGCGACACGATCGCTCCGTTATTCTACGTTCTCTCGGTCCACGGGCATCAGAGAGCAAAACAGCCTAATAGTTTTAGAGTGCCTGAACGATCAGGAATATGGATCTAACGTTCTCGTTTCGAACCGACGACTTTCGGTTCCGGAGCGACACGAACGCTCCATGATTCTCGATTATCTCGACGCAGGTAAGAGACAGAGGAGAACAAGTGTATGGTTTTAGAGAGCCACGAGCACCAGGAATAAGGATCTACCGTTGTCATTTCGTTCCGTCGACATTCGGTTCCGGAGCGACACGAACGGGGACTTAGAATTTTTTCGCTCGGGCTCCGGAGCGACACGAACGGGGACTTAGAATTTTTTCGCTCGGGATCCGGAGCGACACGATCGCTCCGTTATTCTACGTTCTCTCGGTCCACGGGCATCAGAGAGCAAAACAGCCTAATAGTTTTAGAGTGCCTGAACGATCAGGAATATGGATCTAACGTTCTCGTTTCGAACCGACGACTTTCGGTTCCGGAGCGACACGAACGCTCCATGATTCTCGATTATCTCGACACAGGTAAGAGACAGAGGAGAACAAGTGTATGGTTTTAGAGAGCCACGAGCACCAGGAATAAGGATCTACCGTTGTCATTTCGTTCCGTCGACATTCGGTTCCGGAGCGACACGAACGGGGACTTAGAATTTTTTCGCTCGGGCTCCGGAGCGACACGATCGCTCCGTTATTCTACGTTCTCTCGGTCCACGGGCATCAGAGAGCAAAACAGCCTAATAGTTTTAGAGTGCCTGAACGATCAGGAATATGGATCTAACGTTCTCGTTTCGAACCGACGACTTTCGGTTCCGGAGCGACACGAACGCTCCATGATTCTCGATTATCTCGACACAGGTAAGAGACAGAGGAGAACAAGTGTATGGTTTTAGAGAGCCACGAGCACCAGGAATAAGGATCTACCGTTGTCATTTCGTTCCGTCGACATTCGGTTCCGGAGCGACACGAACGGGGACTTAGAATTTTTTCGCTCGGGCTCCGGAGCGACACGAACGGGGACTTAGAATTTTTTCGCTCGGGCTCCGGAGCGACACGAACGGGGACTTAGAATTTTTTCGCTCGGGCTCCGGAGCGACACGATCGCTCCGTTATTCTACGTTCTCTCGGTCCACGGGCATCAGAGAGCAAAACAGCCTAATAGTTTTAGAGTGCCTGAACGATCAGGAATATGGATCTAACGTTCTCGTTTCGAACCGACGACTTTCGGTTCCGGAGCGACACGAACGCTCCATGATTCTCGATTATCTCGACACAGGTAAGAGACAGAGGAGAACAAGTGTATGGTTTTAGAGAGCCACGAGCACCAGGAATAAGGATCTACCGTTGTCATTTCGTTCCGTCGACATTCGGTTCCGGAGCGACACGAACGGGGACTTAGAATTTTTTCGCTCGGGCTCCGGAGCGACACGAACGGGGACTTAGAATTTTTTCGCTCGGGCTCCGGAGCGACACGATCGCTCCGTTATTCTACGTTCTCTCGGTCCACGGGCATCAGAGAGCAAAACAGCCTAATAGTTTTAGAGTGCCTGAACGATCAGGAATATGGATCTAACGTTCTCGTTTCGAACCGACGACTTTCGGTACCGGAGCGACACGAACGCTCCATGATTCTCGATTATCTCGACACAGGTAAGAGACAGAGGAGAACAAGTGTATGGTTTTAGAGAGCCACGAGCACCAGGAATAAGGATCTACCGTTGTCATTTCGTTCCGTCGACATTCGGTTCCGGAGCGACACGAACGGGGACTTAGAATTTTCTCGCTCGGGCTCCGGAGCGACACGATCGCTCCGTTATTCTACGTTCTCTCGGTCCACGGGCATCAGAGAGCAAAGCAGCCTAATAATTTTAGAGTGCCTGAACGATCAGGAATATGGATCTATCGTTCTCGTTTCGAACCGACGACTTTCGGTTCCGGAGCGACACGAACGCTCCATGATTCTCGATTATCTCGACACAGGTAAGAGACAGAGGAGAACAAGTGTATGGTTTTAGAGAGCCACGAGCACCAGGAATAAAGATCTGCCGTTGTCATTTCGTTCCGTCGACATTCGGTTCCGGAGCGACACGAACGGGGACTTAGAATTTTTTCGCTCGGGCTCCGGAGCGACACGAACGGGGACTTAGAATTTTTTCGCTCGGGCTCCGGAGCGACACGATCGCTCCGTTATTCTACGTTCTCTCGGTCCACGGGCATCAGAGAGCAAAACAGCCTAATAGTTTTAGAGTGCCTGAACGATCAGGAATATGGATCTAACGTTCTCGTTTCGAACCGACGACTTTCGGTTCCGGAGCGACACGAACGCTCCATGATTCTCGATTATCTCGACACAGGTAAGAGACAGAGGAGAACAAGTGTATGGTTTTAGAGAGCCACGAGCACCAGGAATAAGGATCTACCGTTGTCATTTCGTTCCGTCGACATTCGGTTCCGGAGCGACACGAACGGGGACTTAGAATTTTTTCGCTCGGGCTCCGGAGCGACACGAACGGGGACTTAGAATTTTTTCGCTCGGGCTCCGGAGCGACACGATCGCTCCGTTATTCTACGTTCTCTCGGTCCACGGGCATCAGAGAGCAAAGCAGCCTAATAGTTTTAGAGTGCCTGAACGATCAGGAATATGGATCTAACGTTCTCGTTTCGAACCGACGACTTTCGGTTCCGGAGCGACACGAACGCTCCATGATTCTCGATTATCTCGACACAGGTAAGAGACAGAGGAGAACAAGTGTATGGTTTTAGAGAGCCACGAGCACCAGGAATAAGGATCTACCGTTGTCATTTCGTTCCGTCGACATTCGGTTCCGGAGCGACACGAACGGGGACTTAGAATTTTTTCGCTCGGGCTCCGGAGCGACACGATCGCTCCGTTATTCTACGTTCTCTCGGTCCACGGGCATCAGAGAGCAAAGCAGCCTAATAGTTTTAGAGTGCCTGAACGATCAGGAATATGGATCTAACGTTCTCGTTTCGAACCGACGACTTTCGGTTCCGGAGCGACACGAACGCTCCATGATTCTCGATTATCTCGACACAGGTAAGAGACAGAGGAGAACAAGTGTATGGTTTTAGAGAGCCACGAGCACCAGGAATAAAGATCTACCGTTGTCATTTCGTTCCGTCGACATTCGGTTCCGGAGCGACACGAACGGGGACTTAGAATTTTTTCGCTCGGGCTCCGGAGCGACACGAACGGGGACTTAGAATTTTTTCGCTCGGGCTCCGGAGCGACACGATCGCTCCGTTATTCTACGTTCTCTCGGTCCACGGGCATCAGAGAGCAAAACAGCCTAATAGTTTTAGAGTGCCTGAACGATCAGGAATATGGATCTAACGTTCTCGTTTCGAACCGACGACTTTCGGTTCCGGAGCGACACGAACGCTCCATGATTCTCGATTATCTCGACACAGGTAAGAGACAGAGGAGAACAAGTGTATGGTTTTAGAGAGCCACGAGCACCAGGAATAAGGATCTACCGTTGTCATTTCGTTCCGTCGACATTCGGTTCCGGAGCGACACGAACGGGGACTTAGAATTTTTTCGCTCGGGCTCCGGAGCGACACGAACGGGGACTTAGAATTTTTTCGCTCGGGCTCCGGAGCGACACGATCGCTCCGTTATTCTACGTTCTCTCGGTCCACGGGCATCAGAGAGCAAAACAGCCTAATAGTTTTAGAGTGCCTGAACGATCAGGAATATGGATCTAACGTTCTCGTTTCGAACCGACGACTTTCGGTTCCGGAGCGACACGAACGCTCCATGATTCTCGATTATCTCGACACAGGTAAGAGACAGAGGAGAACAAGTGTATGGTTTTAGAGAGCCACGAGCACCAGGAATAAGGATCTACCGTTGTCATTTCGTTCCGTCGACATTCGGTTCCGGAGCGACACGAACGGGGACTTAGAATTTTTCGCTCGGGCTCCGGAGCGACACGATCGCTCCGTTATTCTACGTTCTCTCGGTCCACGGGCATCAGAGAGCAAAACAGCCTAATAGTTTTAGAGTGCCTGAACGATCAGGAATATGGATCTAACGTTCTCGTTTCGAACCGACGACTTTCGGTTCCGGAGCGACACGAACGCTCCATGATTCTCGATTATCTCGACACAGGTAAGAGACAGAGGAGAACAAGTGTATGGTTTTAGAGAGCCACGAGCACCAGGAATAAGGATCTACCGTTGTCATTTCGTTCCGTCGACATTCGGTTCCGGAGCGACACGAACGGGGACTTAGAATTTTTTCGCTCGGGCTCCGGAGCGACACGAACGGGGACTTAGAATTTTTTCGCTCGGGCTCCGGAGCGACACGATCGCTCCGTTATTCTACGTTCTCTCGGTCCACGGGCATCAGAGAGCAAAGCAGCCTAATAGTTTTAGAGTGCCTGAACGATCAGGAATATGGATCTAACGTTCTCGTTTCGAACCGACGACTTTCGGTTCCGGAGCGACACGAACGCTCCATGATTCTCGATTATCTCGACACAGGTAAGAGACAGAGGAGAACAAGTGTATGGTTTTAGAGAGCCACGAGCACCAGGAATAAGGATCTACCGTTGTCATTTCGTTCCGTCGACATTCGGTTCCGGAGCGACACGAACGGGGACTTAGAATTTTTTCGCTCGGGCTCCGGAGCGACACGAACGGGGACTTAGAATTTTTTCGCTCGGGCTCCGGAGCGACACGATCGCTCCGTTATTCTACGTTCTCTCGGTCCACGGGCATCAGAGAGCAAAACAGCCTAATAGTTTTAGAGTGCCTGAACGATCAGGAATATGGATCTAACGTTCTCGTTTCGAACCGACGACTTTCGGTTCCGGAGCGACACGAACGCTCCATGATTCTCGATTATCTCGACGCAGGTAAGAGACAGAGGAGAACAAGTGTATGGTTTTAGAGAGCCACGAGCACCAGGAATAAGGATCTACCGTTGTCATTTCGTTCCGTCGACATTCGGTTCCGGAGCGACACGAACGGGGACTTAGAATTTTTTCGCTCGGGCTCCGGAGCGACACGAACGGGGACTTAGAATTTTTTCGCTCGGGATCCGGAGCGACACGATCGCTCCGTTATTCTACGTTCTCTCGGTCCACGGGCATCAGAGAGCAAAACAGCCTAATAGTTTTAGAGTGCCTGAACGATCAGGAATATGGATCTAACGTTCTCGTTTCGAACCGACGACTTTCGGTTCCGGAGCGACACGAACGCTCCATGATTCTCGATTATCTCGACACAGGTAAGAGACAGAGGAGAACAAGTGTATGGTTTTAGAGAGCCACGAGCACCAGGAATAAGGATCTACCGTTGTCATTTCGTTCCGTCGACATTCGGTTCCGGAGCGACACGAACGGGGACTTAGAATTTTTTCGCTCGGGCTCCGGAGCGACACGATCGCTCCGTTATTCTACGTTCTCTCGGTCCACGGGCATCAGAGAGCAAAACAGCCTAATAGTTTTAGAGTGCCTGAACGATCAGGAATATGGATCTAACGTTCTCGTTTCGAACCGACGACTTTCGGTTCCGGAGCGACACGAACGCTCCATGATTCTCGATTATCTCGACACAGGTAAGAGACAGAGGAGAACAAGTGTATGGTTTTAGAGAGCCACGAGCACCAGGAATAAGGATCTACCGTTGTCATTTCGTTCCGTCGACATTCGGTTCCGGAGCGACACGAACGGGGACTTAGAATTTTTTCGCTCGGGCTCCGGAGCGACACGAACGGGGACTTAGAATTTTTTCGCTCGGGCTCCGGAGCGACACGATCGCTCCGTTATTCTACGTTCTCTCGGTCCACGGGCATCAGAGAGCAAAACAGCCTAATAGTTTTAGAGTGCCTGAACGATCAGGAATATGGATCTAACGTTCTCGTTTCGAACCGACGACTTTCGGTTCCGGAGCGACACGAACGCTCCATGATTCTCGATTATCTCGACACAGGTAAGAGACAGAGGAGAACAAGTGTATGGTTTTAGAGAGCCACGAGCACCAGGAATAAGGATCTACCGTTGTCATTTCGTTCCGTCGACATTCGGTTCCGGAGCGACACGAACGGGGACTTAGAATTTTTTCGCTCGGGCTCCGGAGCGACACGAACGGGGACTTAGAATTTTTTCGCTCGGGCTCCGGAGCGACACGATCGCTCCGTTATTCTACGTTCTCTCGGTCCACGGGCATCAGAGAGCAAAACAGCCTAATAGTTTTAGAGTGCCTGAACGATCAGGAATATGGATCTAACGTTCTCGTTTCGAACCGACGACTTTCGGTTCCGGAGCGACACGAACGCTCCATGATTATCGATTATCTCGACACAGGTAAGAGACAGAGGAGAACAAGTGTATGGTTTTAGAGAGCCACGAGCACCAGGAATAAGGATCTACCGTTGTCATTTCGTTCCGTCGACATTCGGTTCCGGAGCGACACGAACGGGGACTTAGAATTTTTCGCTCGGGCTCCGGAGCGACACGATCGCTCCGTTATTCTACGTTCTCTCGGTCCACGGGCATCAGAGAGCAAAACAGCCTAATAGTTTTAGAGTGCCTGAACGATCAGGAATATGGATCTAACGTTCTCGTTTCGAACCGACGACTTTCGGTTCCGGAGCGACACGAACGCTCCATGATTCTCGATTATCTCGACACAGGTAAGAGACAGAGGAGAACAAGTGTATGGTTTTAGAGAGCCACGAGCACCAGGAATAAGGATCTACCGTTGTCATTTCGTTCCGTCGACATTCGGTTCCGGAGCGACACGAACGGGGACTTAGAATTTTTTCGCTCGGGCTCCGGAGCGACACGAACGGGGACTTAGAATTTTTTCGCTCGGGCTCCGGAGCGACACGATCGCTCCGTTATTCTACGTTCTCTCGGTCCACGGGCATCAGAGAGCAAAGCAGCCTAATAGTTTTAGAGTGCCTGAACGATCAGGAATATGGATCTAACGTTCTCGTTTCGAACCGACGACTTTCGGTTCCGGAGCGACACGAACGCTCCATGATTCTCGATTATCTCGACACAGGTAAGAGACAGAGGAGAACAAGTGTATGGTTTTAGAGAGCCACGAGCACCAGGAATAAGGATCTACCGTTGTCATTTCGTTCCGTCGACATTCGGTTCCGGAGCGACACGAACGGGGACTTAGAATTTTTTCGCTCGGGCTCCGGAGCGACACGATCGCTCCGTTATTCTACGTTCTCTCGGTCCACGGGCATCAGAGAGCAAAACAGCCTAATAGTTTTAGAGTGCCTGAACGATCAGGAATATGGATCTAATGTTCTCGTTTCGAACCGACGACTTTCGGTTCCGGAGCGACACGAACGCTCCATGATTCTCGATTATCTCGACACAGGTAAGAGACAGAGGAGAACAAGTGTATGGTTTTAGAGAGCCACGAGCACCAGGAATAAGGATCTACCGTTGTCATTTCGTTCCGTCGACATTCGGTTCCGGAGCGACACGAACGGGGACTTAGAATTTTTTCGCTCGGGCTCCGGAGCGACACGAACGGGGACTTAGAATTTTTTCGCTCGGGCTCCGGAGCGACACGAACGGGGACTTAGAATTTTTTCGCTCGGGCTCCGGAGCGACACGATCGCTCCGTTATTCTACGTTCTCTCGGTCCACGGGCATCAGAGAGCAAAACAGCCTAATAGTTTTAGAGTGCCTGAACGATCAGGAATATGGATCTAACGTTCTCGTTTCGAACCGACGACTTTCGGTTCCGGAGCGACACGAACGCTCCATGATTCTCGATTATCTCGACACAGGTAAGAGACAGAGGAGAACAAGTGTATGGTTTTAGAGAGCCACGAGCACCAGGAATAAGGATCTACCGTTGTCATTTCGTTCCGTCGACATTCGGTTCCGGAGCGACACGAACGGGGACTTAGAATTTTTTCGCTCGGGCTCCGGAGCGACACGAACGGGGACTTAGAATTTTTTCGCTCGGGCTCCGGAGCGACACGAACGGGGACTTAGAATTTTTTCGCTCGGGCTCCGGAGCGACACGATCGCTCCGTTATTCTACGTTCTCTCGGTCCACGGGCATCAGAGAGCAAAACAGCCTAATAGTTTTAGAGTGCCTGAACGATCAGGAATATGGATCTAACGTTCTCGTTTCGAACCGACGACTTTCGGTTCCGGAGCGACACGAACGCTCCATGATTCTCGATTATCTCGACACAGGTAAGAGACAGAGGAGAACAAGTGTATGGTTTTAGAGAGCCACGAGCACCAGGAATAAGGATCTACCGTTGTCATTTCGTTCCGTCGACATTCGGTTCCGGAGCGACACGAACGGGGACTTAGAATTTTTTCGCTCGGGCTCCGGAGCGACACGAACGGGGACTTAGAATTTTTTCGCTCGGGCTCCGGAGCGACACGATCGCTCCGTTATTCTACGTTCTCTCGGTCCACGGGCATCAGAGAGCAAAAGCAGCCTAATAGTTTTAGAGTGCCTGAACGATCAGGAATATGGATCTAACGTTCTCGTTTCGAACCGACGACTTTCGGTTCCGGAGCGCCACGAACGCTCCATGATTCTCGATTATCTCGACACAGGTAAGAGACAGAGGAGAACAAGTGTATGGTTTTAGAGAGCCACGAGCACCAGGAATAAGGATCTACCGTTGTCATTTCGTTCCGTCGATATTCGGTTCCGGAGCGACACGAACGGGGACTTAGAATTTTTTCGCTCGGGCTCCGGAGCGACACGAACGGGGACTTAGAATTTTTTCGCTCGGGCTCCGGAGCGACACGATCGCTCCGTTATTCTACGTTCTCTCGGTCCACGGGCATCAGAGAGCAAAACAGCCTAATAGTTTTAGAGTGCCTGAACGATCAGGAATATGGATCTAACGTTCTCGTTTCGAACCGACGACTTTCGGTTCCGGAGCGACACGAACGCTCCATGATTCTCGATTATCTCGACACAGGTAAGAGACAGAGGAGAACAAGTGTATGGTTTTAGAGAGCCACGAGCACCAGGAATAAGGATCTACCGTTGTCATTTCGTTCCGTCGACATTCGGTTCCGGAGCGACACGAACGGGGACTTAGAATTTTTTCGCTCGGGCTCCGGAGCGACACGATCGCTCCGTTATTCTACGTTCTCTCGGTCCACGGGCATCAGAGAGCAAAACAGCCTAATAGTTTTAGAGTGCCTGAACGATCAGGAATATGGATCTAACGTTCTCGTTTCGAACCGACGACTTTCGGTTCCGGAGCGACACGAACGCTCCATGATTCTCGATTATCTCGACACAGGTAAGAGACAGAGGAGAACAAGTGTATGGTTTTAGAGAGCCACGAGCACCAGGAATAAAGATCTACCGTTGTCATTTCGTTCCGTCGACATTCGGTTCCGGAGCGACACGAACGGGGACTTAGAATTTTTTCGCTCGGGCTCCGGAGCGACACGAACGGGGACTTAGAATTTTTTCGCTCGGGCTCCGGAGCGACACGATCGCTCCGTTATTCTACGTTCTCTCGGTCCACGGGCATCAGAGAGCAAAACAGCCTAATAGTTTTAGAGTGCCTGAACGATCAGGAATATGGATCTAACGTTCTCGTTTCGAACCGACGACTTTCGGTTCCGGAGCGACACGAACGCTCCATGATTCTCGATTATCTCGACACAGGTAAGAGACAGAGGAGAACAAGTGTATGGTTTTAGAGAGCCACGAGCACCAGGAATAAGGATCTACCGTTGTCATTTCGTTCCGTCGACATTCGGTTCCGGAGCGACACGAACGGGGACTTAGAATTTTTTCGCTCGGGCTCCGGAGCGACACGAACGGGGACTTAGAATTTTTTCGCTCGGGCTCCGGAGCGACACGAACGGGGACTTAGAATTTTTTCGCTCGGGCTCCGGAGCGACACGATCGCTCCGTTATTCTACGTTCTCTCGGTCCACGGGCATCAGAGAGCAAAACAGCCTAATAGTTTTAGAGTGCCTGAACGATCAGGAATATGGATCTAACGTTCTCGTTTCGAACCGACGACTTTCGGTTCCGGAGCGACACGAACGCTCCATGATTCTCGATTATCTCGACACAGGTAAGAGACAGAGGAGAACAAGTGTATGGTTTTAGAGAGCCACGAGCACCAGGAATAAGGATCTACCGTTGTCATTTCGTTCCGTCGACATTCGGTTCCGGAGCGACACGAACGGGGACTTAGAATTTTTTCGCTCGGGCTCCGGAGCGACACGAACGGGGACTTAGAATTTTTTCGCTCGGGCTCCGGAGCGACACGAACGGGGACTTAGAATTTTTTCGCTCGGGCTCCGGAGCGACACGATCGCTCCGTTATTCTACGTTCTCTCGGTCCACGGGCATCAGAGAGCAAAACAGCCTAATAGTTTTAGAGTGCCTGAACGATCAGGAATATGGATCTAACGTTCTCGTTTCGAACCGACGACTTTCGGTTCCGGAGCGACACGAACGCTCCATGATTCTCGATTATCTCGACACAGGTAAGAGACAGAGGAGAACAAGTGTATGGTTTTAGAGAGCCACGAGCACCAGGAATAAGGATCTACCGTTGTCATTTCGTTCCGTCGACATTCGGTTCCGGAGCGACACGAACGGGGACTTAGAATTTTTTCGCTCGGGCTCCGGAGCGACACGAACGGGGACTTAGAATTTTTTCGCTCGGGCTCCGGAGCGACACGAACGGGGACTTAGAATTTTTTCGCTCGGGCTCCGGAGCGACACGATCGCTCCGTTATTCTACGTTCTCTCGGTCCACGGGCATCAGAGAGCAAAACAGCCTAATAGTTTTAGAGTGCCTGAACGATCAGGAATATGGATCTAACGTTCTCGTTTCGAACCGACGACTTTCGGTTCCGGAGCGACACGAACGCTCCATGATTCTCGATTATCTCGACACAGGTAAGAGACAGAGGAGAACAAGTGTATGGTTTTAGAGAGCCACGAGCACCAGGAATAAGGATCTACCGTTGTCATTTCGTTCCGTCGACATTCGGTTCCGGAGCGACACGAACGGGGACTTAGAATTTTTTCGCTCGGGCTCCGGAGCGACACGAACGGGGACTTAGAATTTTTTCGCTCGGGCTCCGGAGCGACACGAACGGGGACTTAGAATTTTTTCGCTCGGGCTCCGGAGCGACACGATCGCTCCGTTATTCTACGTTCTCTCGGTCCACGGGCATCAGAGAGCAAAACAGCCTAATAGTTTTAGAGTGCCTGAACGATCAGGAATATGGATCTAACGTTCTCGTTTCGAACCGACGACTTTCGGTTCCGGAGCGACACGAACGCTCCATGATTCTCGATTATCTCGACACAGGTAAGAGACAGAGGAGAACAAGTGTATGGTTTTAGAGAGCCACGAGCACCAGGAATAAGGATCTACCGTTGTCATTTCGTTCCGTCGACATTCGGTTCCGGAGCGACACGAACGGGGACTTAGAATTTTTTCGCTCGGGCTCCGGAGCGACACGAACGGGGACTTAGAATTTTTTCGCTCGGGCTCCGGAGCGACACGATCGCTCCGTTATTCTACGTTCTCTCGGTCCACGGGCATCAGAGACCAAAACAGCCTAATAGTTTTAGAGTGCCTGAACGATCAGGAATATGGATCTAACGTTCTCGGTTCGAACCGTCGACTTTCGGTTCCGGAGCGACACGAACGCTCCATGATTCTCGATTATCTCGACACAGGTAAGAGACAGAGGAGAACAAGTGTATGGTTTTAGAGAGCCACGAGCACCAGGAATAAGGATCTACCGTTGTCATTGCGTTCCGTCGACATTCGGTTCCGGAGCGACACGAACGGGGACTTAGAATTTTTTCGCTCGGGCTCCGGAGCGACACGAACGGGGACTTAGAATTTTTTCGCTCGGGCTCCGGAGCGACACGATCGCTCCGTTATTCTACGTTCTCTCGGTCCACGGGCATCAGAGAGCAAAACAGCCTAATAGTTTTAGAGTGCCTGAACGATCAGGAATATGGATCTAACGTTCTCGTTTCGAACCGACGACTTTCGGTTCCGGAGCGACACGAACGCTCCATGATTCTCGATTATCTCGACACAGGTAAGAGACAGAGGAGAACAAGTGTATGGTTTTAGAGAGCCACGAGCACCAGGAATAAGGATCTACCGTTGTCATTTCGTTCCGTCGACATTCGGTTCCGGAGCGACACGAACGGGGACTTAGAATTTTTTCGCTCGGGCTCCGGAGCGACACGATCGCTCCGTTATTCTACGTTCTCTCGGTCCACGGGCATCAGAGAGCAAAACAGCCTAATAGTTTTAGAGTGCCTGAACGATCAGGAATATGGATCTAACGTTCTCGTTTCGAACCGACGACTTTCGGTTCCGGAGCGACACGAACGCTCCATGATTCTCGATTATCTCGACACAGGTAAGAGACAGAGGAGAACAAGTGTAATGTTTTAGAGAGCCACGAGCACCAGGAATAAGGATCTACCGTTGTCATTTCGTTCCGTCGACATTCAGTTCCGGAGCGACACGAACGGGGACTTAGAATTTTTTCGCTCGGGCTCCGGAGCGACACGAACGGGGACTTAGAATTTTTTCGCTCGGGCTCCGGAGCGACACGATCGCTCCGTTATTCTACGTTCTCTCGGTCCACGGGCATCAGAGAGCAAAGCAGCCTAATAGTTTTAGAGTGCCTGAACGATCAGGAATATGGATCTAACGTTCTCGTTTCGAACCGACGACTTTCGGTTCCGGAGCGACACGAACGCTCCATGATTCTCGATTATCTCGACACAGGTAAGAGACAGAGGAGAACAAGTGTATGGTTTTAGAGAGCCACGAGCACCAGGAATAAAGATCTACCGTTGTCATTTCGTTCCGTCGACATTCGGTTCCGGAGCGACACGAACGGGGACTTAGAATTTTTTCGCTCGGGCTCCGGAGCGACACGAACGGGGACTTAGAATTTTTTCGCTCGGGCTCCGGAGCGACACGATCGCTCCGTTATTCTACGTTCTCTCGGTCCACGGGCATCAGAGAGCAAAACAGCCTAATAGTTTTAGAGTGCCTGAACGATCAGGAATATGGATCTAACGTTCTCGTTTCGAACCGACGACTTTCGGTTCCGGAGCGACACGAACGCTCCATGATTCTCGATTATCTCGACACAGGTAAGAGACAGAGGAGAACAAGTGTATGGTTTTAGAGAGCCACGAGCACCAGGAATAAGGATCTACCGTTGTCATTTCGTTCCGTCGACATTCGGTTCCGGAGCGACACGAACGGGGACTAAGAATTTTTTCGCTCGGGCTCTGGAGCGACACGAACGGGGACTTAGAATTTTTTCGCTCGGGCTCCGGAGCGACACGATCGCTCCGTTATTCTACGTTCTCTCGGTCCACGGGCATCAGAGAGCAAAACAGCCTAATAGTTTTAGAGTGCCTGAACGATCAGGAATATGGATCTAACGTTCTCGTTTCGAACCGACGACTTTCGGTTCCGGAGCGACACGAACGCTCCATGATTCTCGATTATCTCGACACAGGTAAGAGACAGAGGAGAACAAGTGTATGGTTTTAGAGAGCCACGAGCACCAGGAATAAGGATCTACCGTTGTCATTTCGTTCCGTCGACATTCGGTTCCGGAGCGACACGAACGGGGACTTAGAATTTTTTCGCTCGGGCTCCGGAGCGACACGAACGGGGACTTAGAATTTTTTCGCTCGGGCTCCGGAGCGACACGATCGCTCCCTTATTCTACGTTCTCTCGGTCCACGGGCATCAAAGAGCAAAACAGCCTAATAGTTTTAGAGTGCCTGAACGATCAGGAATATGGATCTAACGTTCTCGTTTCGAACCGACGACTTTCGGTTCCGGAGCGACACGAACGCTCCATGATTCTCGATTATCTCGACACAGGTAAGAGACAGAGGAGAACAAGTGTATGGTTTTAGAGAGCCACGAGCACCAGGAATAAGGATCTACCGTTGTCATTTCGTTCCGTCGACATTCGGTTCCGGAGCGACACGAACGGGGACTTAGAATTTTTTCGCTCGGGCTCCGGAGCGACACGAACGGGGACTTAGAATTTTTTCGCTCGGGCTCCGGAGCGACACGATCGCTCCGTTATTCTACGTTCTCTCGGTCCACGGGCATCAGAGAGCAAAACAGCCTAATAGTTTTAGAGTGCCTGAACGATCAGGAATATGGATCTAACGTTCTCGTTTCGAACCGACGACTTTCGGTTCCGGAGCGACACGAACGCTCCATGATTCTCGATTATCTCGACACAGGTAAGAGACAGAGGAGAACAAGTGTATGGTTTTAGAGAGCCACGAGCACCAGGAATAAGGATCTACCGTTGTCATTTCGTTCCGTCGACATTCGGTTCCGGAGCGACACGAACGGGGACTTAGAATTTTTTCGCTCGGGCTCCGGAGCGACACGAACGGGGACTTAGAATTTTTTCGCTCGGGCTCCGGAGCGACACGATCGCTCCGTTATTCTACGTTCTCTCGGTCCACGGGCATCAGAGAGCAAAACAGCCTAATAGTTTTAGAGTGCCTGAACGATCAGGAATATGGATCTAACGTTCTCGTTTCGAACCGACGACTTTCGGTTCCGGAGCGACACGAACGCTCCATGATTCTCGATTATCTCGACACAGGTAAGAGACAGAGGAGAACAAGTGTATGGTTTTAGAGAGCCACGAGCACCAGGAATAAGGATCTACCGTTGTCATTTCGTTCCGTCGACATTCGGTTCCGGAGCGACACGAACGGGGACTTAGAATTTTTTCGCTCGGGCTCCGGAGCGACACGATCGCTCCGTTATTCTACGTTCTCTCGGTCCACGGGCATCAGAGAGCAAAACAGCCTAATAGTTTTAGAGTGCCTGAACGATCAGGAATATGGATCTAACGTTCTCGTTTCGAACCGACGACTTTCGGTTCCGGAGCGACACGAACGCTCCATGATTCTCGATTATCTCGACACAGGTAAGAGACAGAGGAGAACAAGTGTATGGTTTTAGAGAGCCACGAGCACCAGGAATAAGGATCTACCGTTGTCATTTCGTTCCGTCGACATTCGGTTCCGGAGCGACACGAACGGGGACTTAGAATTTTTTCGCTCGGGCTCCGGAGCGACACGAACGGGGACTTAGAATTTTTTCGCTCGGGCTCCGGAGCGACACGATCGCTCCGTTATTCTACGTTCTCTCGGTCCACGGGCATCAGAGAGCAAAACAGCCTAATAGTTTTAGAGTGCCTGAACGATCAGGAATATGGATCTAACGTTCTCGTTTCGAACCGACGACTTTCGGTTCCGGAGCGACACGAACGCTCCATGATTCTCGATTATCTCGACACAGGTAAGAGACAGAGGAGAACAAGTGTATGGTTTTAGAGAGCCACGAGCACCAGGAATAAGGATCTACCGTTGTCATTTCGTTCCGTCGACATTCGGTTCCGGAGCGACACGAACGGGGACTTAGAATTTTTTCGCTCGGGCTCCGGAGCGACACGAACGGGGACTTAGAATTTTTTCGCTCGGGCTCCGGAGCGACACGAACGGGGACTTAGAATTTTTTCGCTCGGGCTCCGGAGCGACACGATCGCTCCGTTATTCTACGTTCTCTCGGTCCACGGGCATCAGAGACCAAAACAGCCTAATAGTTTTAGAGTGCCTGAACGATCAGGAATATGGATCTAACGTTCTCGTTTCGAACCGACGACTTTCGGTTCCGGAGCGACACGAACGCTCCATGATTCTCGATTATCTCGACACAGGTAAGAGACAGAGGAGAACAAGTGTATGGTTTTAGAGAGCCACGAGCACCAGGAATAAGGATCTACCGTTGTCATTGCGTTCCGTCGACATTCGGTTCCGGAGCGACACGAACGGGGACTTAGAATTTTTTCGCTCGGGCTCCGGAGCGACACGAACGGGGACTTAGAATTTTTTCGCTCGGGCTCCGGAGCGACACGATCGCTCCGTTATTCTACGTTCTCTCGGTCCACGGGCATCAGAGAGCAAAACAGCCTAATAGTTTTAGAGTGCCTGAACGATCAGGAATATGGATCTAACGTTCTCGTTTCGAACCGACGACTTTCGGTTCCGGAGCGACACGAACGCTCCATGATTCTCGATTATCTCGACACAGGTAAGAGACAGAGGAGAACAAGTGTATGGTTTTAGAGAGCCACGAGCACCAGGAATAAGGATCTACCGTTGTCATTTCGTTCCGTCGACATTCGGTTCCGGAGCGACACGAACGGGGACTTAGAATTTTTTCGCTCGGGCTCCGGAGCGACACGAACGGGGACTTAGAATTTTTTCGCTCGGGCTCCGGAGCGACACGATCGCTCCGTTATTCTACGTTCTCTCGGTCCACGGGCATCAGAGAGCAAAACAGCCTAATAGTTTTAGAGTGCCTGAACGATCAGGAATATGGATCTAACGTTCTCGTTTCGAACCGACGACTTTCGGTTCCGGAGCGACACGAACGCTCCATGATTCTCGATTATCTCGACACAGGTAAGAGACAGAGGAGAACAAGTGTATGGTTTTAGAGAGCCACGAGCACCAGGAATAAGGATCTACCGTTGTCATTTCGTTCCGTCGACATTCGGTTCCGGAGCGACACGAACGGGGACTTAGAATTTTTTCGCTCGGGCTCCGGAGCGACACGAACGGGGACTTAGAATTTTTTCGCTCGGGCTCCGGAGCGACACGAACGGGGACTTAGAATTTTTTCGCTCGGGCTCCGGAGCGACACGATCGCTCCGTTATTCTACGTTCTCTCGGTCCACGGGCATCAGAGACCAAAACAGCCTAATAGTTTTAGAGTGCCTGAACGATCAGGAATATGGATCTAACGTTCTCGTTTCGAACCGACGACTTTCGGTTCCGGAGCGACACGAACGCTCCATGATTCTCGATTATCTCGACACAGGTAAGAGACAGAGGAGAACAAGTGTATGGTTTTAGAGAGCCACGAGCACCAGGAATAAGGATCTACCGTTGTCATTGCGTTCCGTCGACATTCGGTTCCGGAGCGACACGAACGGGGACTTAGAATTTTTTCGCTCGGGCTCCGGAGCGACACGATCGCTCCGTTATTCTACGTTCTCTCGGTCCACGGGCATCAGAGAGCAAAACAGCCTAATAGTTTTAGAGTGCCTCAACGATCAGGAATATGGATCTAACGTTCTCGTTTCGAACCGACGACTTTCGGTTCCGGAGCGACACGAACGCTCCATGATTCTCGATTATCTCGACACAGGTAAGAGACAGAGGAGAACAAGTGTATGGTTTTAGAGAGCCACGAGCACCAGGAATAAGGATCTACCGTTGTCATTTCGTTCCGTCGACATTCGGTTCCGGAGCGACACGAACGGGGACTTAGAATTTTTTCGCTCGGGCTCCGGAGCGACACGAACGGGGACTTAGAATTTTTTCGCTCGGGCTCCGGAGCGACACGAACGGGGACTTAGAATTTTTTCGCTCGGGCTCCGGAGCGACACGATCGCTCCGTTATTCTACGTTCTCTCGGTCCACGGGCATCAGAGAGCAAAACAGCCTAATAGTTTTAGAGTGCCTCAACGATCAGGAATATGGATCCAACGTTCTCGTTTCGAACCGACGACTTTCGGTTCCGGAGCGACACGAACGCTCCATGATTCTCGATTATCTCGACACAGGTATGAGACAGAGGAGAACAAGTGTATGGTTTTAGAGAGCCACGAGCACCAGGAATAAGGATCTACCGTTGTCATTTCGTTCCGTCGACATTCGGTTCCGGAGCGACACGAACGGGGACTTAGAATTTTTTCGCTCGGGCTCCGGAGCGACACGAACGGGGACTTAGAATTTTTTCGCTCGGGCTCCGGAGCGACACGATCGCTCCGTTATTCTACGTTCTCTCGGTCCACGGGCATCAGAGAGCAAAACAGCCTAATAGTTTTAGAGTGCCTGAACGATCAGGAATATGGATCTAACGTTCTCGTTTCGAACCGACGACTTTCGGTTCCGGAGCGACACGAACGCTCCATGATTCTCGATTATCTCGACACAGGTAAGAGACAGAGGAGAACAAGTGTATGGTTTTAGAGAGCCACGAGCACCAGGAATAAGGATCTACCGTTGTCATTTCGTTCCGTCGACATTCGGTTCCGGAGCGACACGAACGGGGACTTAGAATTTTTTCGCTCGGGCTCTGGAGCGACACGAACGGGGACTTAGAATTTTTTCGCTCGGGCTCCGGAGCGACACGATCGCTCCGTTATTCTACGTTCTCTCGGTCCACGGGCATCAGAGAGCAAAACAGCCTAATAGTTTTAGAGTGCCTGAACGATCAGGAATATGGATCTAACGTTCTCGTTTCGAACCGACGACTTTCGGTTCCGGAGCGACACGAACGCTCCATGATTCTCGATTATCTCGACACAGGTAAGAGACAGAGGAGAACAAGTGTATGGTTTTAGAGAGCCACGAGCACCAGGAATAAGGATCTACCGTTGTCATTTCGTTCCGTCGACATTCGGTTCCGGAGCGACACGAACGGGGACTTAGAATTTTTTCGCTCGGGCTCCGGAGCGACACGAACGGGGACTTAGAATTTTTTCGCTCGGGCTCCGGAGCGACACGATCGCTCCCTTATTCTACGTTCTCTCGGTCCACGGGCATCAAAGAGCAAAACAGCCTAATAGTTTTAGAGTGCCTGAACGATCAGGAATATGGATCTAACGTTCTCGTTTCGAACCGACGACTTTCGGTTCCGGAGCGACACGAACGCTCCATGATTCTCGATTATCTCGACACAGGTAAGAGACAGAGGAGAACAAGTGTATGGTTTTAGAGAGCCACGAGCACCAGGAATAAGGATCTACCGTTGTCATTTCGTTCCGTCGACATTCGGTTCCGGAGCGACACGAACGGGGACTTAGAATTTTTTCGCTCGGGCTCCGGAGCGACACGAACGGGGACTTAGAATTTTTTCGCTCGGGCTCCGGAGCGACACGATCGCTCCGTTATTCTACGTTCTCTCGGTCCACGGGCATCAGAGAGCAAAACAGCCTAATAGTTTTAGAGTGCCTGAACGATCAGGAATATGGATCTAACGTTCTCGTTTCGAACCGACGACTTTCGGTTCCGGAGCGACACGAACGCTCCATGATTCTCGATTATCTCGACACAGGTAAGAGACAGAGGAGAACAAGTGTATGGTTTTAGAGAGCCACGAGCACCAGGAATAAGGATCTACCGTTGTCATTTCGTTCCGTCGACATTCGGTTCCGGAGCGACACGAACGGGGACTTAGAATTTTTTCGCTCGGGCTCCGGAGCGACACGATCGCTCCGTTATTCTACGTTCTCTCGGTCCACGGGCATCAGAGAGCAAAACAGCCTAATAGTTTTAGAGTGCCTGAACGATCAGGAATATGGATCTAACGTTCTCGTTTCGAACCGACGACTTTCGGTTCCGGAGCGACACGAACGCTCCATGATTCTCGATTATCTCGACACAGGTAAGAGACAGAGGAGAACAAGTGTATGGTTTTAGAGAGCCACGAGCACCAGGAATAAGGATCTACCGTTGTCATTTCGTTCCGTCGACATTCGGTTCCGGAGCGACACGAACGGGGACTTAGAATTTTTTCGCTCGGGCTCCGGAGCGACACGAACGGGGACTTAGAATTTTTTCGCTCGGGCTCCGGAGCGACACGATCGCTCCCTTATTCTACGTTCTCTCGGTCCACGGGCATCAGAGAGCAAAACAGCCTAATAGTTTTAGAGTGCCTGAACGATCAGGAATATGGATCTAACGTTCTCGTTTCGAACCGACGACTTTCGGTTCCGGAGCGACACGAACGCTCCATGATTCTCGATTATCTCGACACAGGTAAGAGACAGAGGAGAACAAGTGTATGGTTTTAGAGAGCCACGAGCACCAGGAATAAGGATCTACCGTTGTCATTTCGTTCCGTCGACATTCGGTTCCGGAGCGACACGAACGGGGACTTAGAATTTTTTCGCTCGGGCTCCGGAGCGACACGATCGCTCCGTTATTCTACGTTCTCTCGGTCCACGGGCATCAGAGAGCAAAACAGCCTAATAGTTTTAGAGTGCCTGAACGATCAGGAATATGGATCTAACGTTCTCGTTTCGAACCGACGACTTTCGGTTCCGGAGCGACACGAACGCTCCATGATTCTCGATTATCTCGACACAGGTAAGAGACAGAGGAGAACAAGTGTATGGTTTTAGAGAGCCACGAGCACCAGGAATAAGGATCTACCGTTGTCATTTCGTTCCGTCGACATTCGGTTCCGGAGCGACACGAACGGGGACTTAGAATTTTTTCGCTCGGGCTCCGGAGCGACACGAACGGGGACTTAGAATTTTTTCGCTCGGGCTTCGGAGCGACACGAACGGGGACTTAGAATGTTTTCGCTCGGGCTCCGGAGCGACACGATCGCTCCGTTATTCTACGTTCTCTCGGTCCACGGGCATCACAGAGCAAAACAGCCTAATAGTTTTAGAGTGCCTGAACGATCAGGAATATGGATCTAACGTTCTCGTTTCGAACCGACGACTTTCGGTTCCGGAGCGACACGAACGCTCCATGATTCTCGATTATCTCGACACAGGTAAGAGACAGAGGAGAACAAGTGTATGGTTTTAGAGAGCCACGAGCACCAGGAATAAGGATCTACCGTTGTCATTTCGTTCCGTCGACATTCGGTTCCGGAGCGACACGAACGGGGACTTAGAATTTTTTCGCTCGGGCTCCGGAGCGACACGAACGGGGACTTAGAATTTTTTCGCTCGGGCTCCGGAGCGACACGATCGCTCCGTTATTCTACGTTCTCTCGGTCCACGGGCATCAGAGAGCAAAACAGCCTAATAGTTTTAGAGTGCCTGAACGATCAGGAATATGGATCTAACGTTCTCGTTTCGAACCGACGACTTTCGGTTCCGGAGCGACACGAACGCTCCATGATTCTCGATTATCTCGACACAGGTAAGAGACAGAGGAGAACAAGTGTATGGTTTTAGAGAGCCACGAGCACCAGGAATAAGGATCTACCGTTGTCATTTCGTTCCGTCGACATTCGGTTCCGGAGCGACACGAACGGGGACTTAGAATTTTTTCGCTCGGGCTCCGGAGCGACACGAACGGGGACTTAGAATTTTTTCGCTCGGGCTCCGGAGCGACACGATCGCTCCGTTATTCTACGTTCTCTCGGTCCACGGGCATCAGAGAGCAAAACAGCCTAATAGTTTTAGAGTGCCTGAACGATCAGGAATATGGATCTAACGTTCTCGTTTCGAACCGACGACTTTCGGTTCCGGAGCGACACGAACGCTCCATGATTCTCGATTATCTCGACACAGGTAAGAGACAGAGGAGAACAAGTGTATGGTTTTAGAGAGCCACGAGCACCAGGAATAAGGATCTACCGTTGTCATTTCGTTCCGTCGACATTCGGTTCCGGAGCGACACGAACGGGGACTTAGAATTTTTTCGCTCGGGCTCCGGAGCGACACGAACGGGGACTTAGAATTTTTTCGCTCGGGCTCCGGAGCGACACGATCGCTCCGTTATTCTACGTTCTCTCGGTCCACGGGCATCAGAGAGCAAAACAGCCTAATAGTTTTAGAGTGCCTGAACGATCAGGAATATGGATCTAACGTTCTCGTTTCGAACCGACGACTTTCGGTTCCGGAGCGACACGAACGCTCCATGATTCTCGATTATCTCGACACAGGTAAGAGACAGAGGAGAACAAGTGTATGGTTTTAGAGAGCCACGAGCACCAGGAATAAGGATCTACCGTTGTCATTTCGTTCCGTCGACATTCGGTTCCGGAGCGACACGAACGGGGACTTAGAATTTTTTCGCTCGGGCTCCGGAGCGACACGAACGGGGACTTAGAATTTTTTCGCTCGGGCTCCGGAGCGACACGATCGCTCCGTTATTCTACGTTCTCTCGGTCCACGGGCATCAGAGAGCAAAACAGCCTAATAGTTTTAGAGTGCCTGAACGATCAGGAATATGGATCTAACGTTCTCGTTTCGAACCGACGACTTTCGGTTCCGGAGCGACACGAACGCTCCATGATTCTCGATTATCTCGACACAGGTAAGAGACAGAGGAGAACAAGTGTATGGTTTTAGAGAGCCACGAGCACCAGGAATAAGGATCTACCGTTGTCATTTCGTTCCGTCGACATTCGGTTCCGGAGCGACACGAACGGGGACTTAGAATTTTTTCGCTCGGGCTCCGGAGCGACACGATCGCTCCGTTATTCTACGTTCTCTCGGTCCACGGGCATCAGAGAGCAAAACAGCCTAATAGTTTTAGAGTGCCTGAACGATCAGGAATATGGATCTAACGTTCTCGTTTCGAACCGACGACTTTCGGTTCCGGAGCGACACGAACGCTCCATGATTCTCGATTATCTCGACACAGGTAAGAGACAGAGGAGAACAAGTGTATGGTTTTAGAGAGCCACGAGCACCAGGAATAAGGATCTACCGTTGTCATTTCGTTCCGTCGACATTCGGTTCCGGAGCGACACGAACGGGGACTTAGAATTTTTTCGCTCGGGCTCCGGAGCGACACGAACGGGGACTTAGAATTTTTTCGCTCGGGCTCCGGAGCGACACGATCGCTCCGTTATTCTACGTTCTCTCGGTCCACGGGCATCAGAGAGCAAAACAGCCTAATAGTTTTAGAGTGCCTGAACGATCAGGAATATGGATCTAACGTTCTCGTTTCGAACCGACGACTTTCGGTTCCGGAGCGACACGAACGCTCCATGATTCTCGATTATCTCGACACAGGTAAGAGACAGAGGAGAACAAGTGTATGGTTTTAGAGAGCCACGAGCACCAGGAATAAGGATCTACCGTTGTCATTTCGTTCCGTCGACATTCGGTTCCGGAGCGACACGAACGGGGACTTAGAATTTTTTCGCTCGGGCTCCGGAGCGACACGAACGGGGACTTAGAATTTTTTCGCTCGGGCTCCGGAGCGACACGATCGCTCCGTTATTCTACGTTCTCTCGGTCCACGGGCATCAGAGAGCAAAACAGCCTAATAGTTTTAGAGTGCCTGAACGATCAGGAATATGGATCTAACGTTCTCGTTTCGAACCGACGACTTTCGGTTCCGGAGCGACACGAACGCTCCATGATTCTCGATTATCTCGACACAGGTAAGAGACAGAGGAGAACAAGTGTATGGTTTTAGAGAGCCACGAGCACCAGGAATAAGGATCTACCGTTGTCATTTCGTTCCGTCGACATTCGGTTCCGGAGCGACACGAACGGGGACTTAGAATTTTTTCGCTCGGGCTCCGGAGCGACACGAACGGGGACTTAGAATTTTTTCGCTCGGGCTCCGGAGCGACACGATCGCTCCGTTATTCTACGTTCTCTCGGTCCACGGGCATCAGAGAGCAAAACAGCCTAATAGTTTTAGAGTGCCTGAACGATCAGGAATATGGATCTAACGTTCTCGTTTCGAACCGACGACTTTCGGTTCCGGAGCGACACGAACGCTCCATGATTCTCGATTATCTCGACACAGGTAAGAGACAGAGGAGAACAAGTGTATGATTTTAGAGAGCCACGAGCACCAGGAATAAGGATCTACCGTTGTCATTTCGTTCCGTCGACATTCGGTTCCGGAGCGACACGAACGGGGACTTAGAATTTTTTCGCTCGGGCTCCGGAGCGACACGATCGCTCCGTTATTCTACGTTCTCTCGGTCCACGGGCATCAGAGAGCAAAACAGCCTAATAGTTTTAGAGTGCCTCAACGATCAGGAATATGGATCCAACGTTCTCGTTTCGAACCGACGACTTTCGGTTCCGGAGCGACACGAACGCTCCATGATTCTCGATTATCTCGACACAGGTAAGAGACAGAGGAGAACAAGTGTATGGTTTTAGAGAGCCACGAGCACCAGGAATAAGGATCTACCGTTGTCATTTCGTTCCGTCGACATTCGGTTCCGGAGCGACACGAACGGGGACTTAGAATTTTTTCGCTCGGGCTCCGGAGCGACACGAACGGGGACTTAGAATTTTTTCGCTCGGGCTCCGGAGCGACACGATCGCTCCGTTATTCTACGTTCTCTCGGCCCACGGGCATCAGAGAGCAAAACAGCCTAATAGTTTTAGAGTGCCTCAACGATCAGGAATATGGATCCAACGTTCTCGTTTCGAACCGACGACTCTCGGTTCCGGAGCGACACGAACGCTCCATGATTCTCGATTATCTCGACACAGGTAAGAGACAGAGGAGAACAAGTGTATGGTTTTAGAGAGCCACGAGCACCAGGAATAAGGATCTACCGTTGTCATTTCGTTCCGTCGACATTCGGTTCCGGAGCGACACGAACGGGGACTTAGAATTTTTTCGCTCGGGCTCCGGAGCGACACGAACGGGGACTTAGAATTTTTTCGCTCGGGCTCCGGAGCGACACGATCGCTCCGTTATTCTACGTTCTCTCGGTCCACGGGCATCAGAGAGCAAAACAGCCTAATAGTTTTAGAGTGCCTCAACGATCAGGAATATGGATCTAACGTTCTCGTTTCGAACCGACGACTTTCGGTTCCGGAGCGACACGAACGCTCCATGATTCTCGATTATCTCGACACAGGTAAGAGACAGAGGAGAACAAGTGTATGGTTTTAGAGAGCCACGAGCACCAGGAATAAGGATCTACCGTTGTCATTTCGTTCCGTCGACATTCGGTTCCGGAGCGACACGAACGGGGACTTAGAATTTTTTCGCTCGGGCTCCGGAGCGACACGAACGGGGACTTAGAATTTTTTCGCTCGGGCTCCGGAGCGACACGATCGCTCCGTTATTCTACGTTCTCTCGGTCCACGGGCATCAGAGAGCAAAACAGCCTAATAGTTTTAGAGTGCCTCAACGATCAGGAATATGGATCCAACGTTCTCGTTTCGAACCGACGACTTTCGGTTCCGGAGCGACACGAACGCTCCATGATTCTCGATTATCTCGACACAGGTATGAGACAGAGGAGAACAAGTGTATGGTTTTAGAGAGCCACGAGCACCAGGAATAAGGATCTACCGTTGTCATTTCGTTCCGTCGACATTCGGTTCCGGAGCGACACGAACGGGGACTTAGAATTTTTTCGCTCGGGCTCCGGAGCGACACGAACGGGGACTTAGAATTTTTTCGCTCGGGCTCCGGAGCGACACGATCGCTCCGTTATTCTACGTTCTCTCGGTCCACGGGCATCAGAGAGCAAAACAGCCTAATAGTTTTAGAGTGCCTCAACGATCAGGAATATGGATCTAACGTTCTCGTTTCGAACCGACGACTTTCGGTTCCGGAGCGACACGAACGCTCCATGATTCTCGATTATCTCGACACAGGTAAGAGACAGAGGAGAACAAGTGTATGGTTTTAGAGAGCCACGAGCACCAGGAATAAGGATCTACCGTTGTCATTTCGTTCCGTCGACATTCGGTTCCGGAGCGACACGAACGGGGACTTAGAATTTTTTCGCTCGGGCTCCGGAGCGACACGAACGGGGACTTAGAATTTTTTCGCTCGGGCTCCGGAGCGACACGATCGCTCCGTTATTCTACGTTCTCTCGGTCCACGGGCATCAGAGAGCAAAACAGCCTAATAGTTTTAGAGTGCCTCAACGATCAGGAATATGGATCCAACGTTCTCGTTTCGAACCGACGACTTTCGGTTCCGGAGCGACACGAACGCTCCATGATTCTCGATTATCTCGACACAGGTAAGAGACAGAGGAGAACAAGTGTATGGTTTTAGAGAGCCACGAGCACCAGGAATAAGGATCTACCGTTGTCATTTCGTTCCGTCGACATTCGGTTCCGGAGCGACACGAACGGGGACTTAGAATTTTTTCGCTCGGGCTCCGGAGCGACACGAACGGGGACTTAGAATTTTTTCGCTCGGGCTCCGGAGCGACACGATCGCTCCGTTATTCTACGTTCTCTCGGTCCACGGGCATCAGAGAGCAAAACAGCCTAATAGTTTTAGAGTGCCTCAACGATCAGGAATATGGATCCAACGTTCTCGTTTCGAACCGACGACTTTCGGTTCCGGAGCGACACGAACGCTCCATGATTCTCGATTATCTCGACACAGGTAAGAGACAGAGGAGAACAAGTGTATGGTTTTAGAGAGCCACGAGCACCAGGAATAAGGATCTACCGTTGTCATTTCGTTCCGTCGACATTCGGTTCCGGAGCGACACGAACGGGGACTTAGAATTTTTTCGCTCGGGCTCCGGAGCGACACGAACGGGGACTTAGAATTTTTTCGCTCGGGCTCCGGAGCGACACGATCGCTCCGTTATTCTACGTTCTCTCGGTCCACGGGCATCAGAGAGCAAAACAGCCTAATAGTTTTAGAGTGCCTCAACGATCAGGAATATGGATCCAACGTTCCCGTTTCGAACCGACGACTTTCGTTTCCGGAGCGACACGAACGCTCCATGATTCTCGATTATCTCGACACAGGTATGAGACAGAGGAGAACAAGTGTATGGTTTTAGAGAGCCACGAGCACCAGGAATAAGGATCTACCGTTGTCATTTCGTTCCGTCGACATTCGGTTCCGGAGCGACACGAACGGGGACTTAGAATTTTTTCGCTCGGGCTCCGGAGCGACACGAACGGGGACTTAGAATTTTTTCGCTCGGGCTCCGGAGCGACACGATCGCTCCGTTATTCTACGTTCTCTCGGTCCACGGGCATCAGAGAGCAAAACAGCCTAATAGTTTTAGAGTGCCTCAACGATCAGGAATATGGATCCAACGTTCTCGTTTCGAACCGACGACTTTCGGTTCCGGAGCGACACGAACGCTCCATGATTCTCGATTATCTCGACACAGGTAAGAGACAGAGGAGAACAAGTGTATGGTTTTAGAGAGCCACGAGCACCAGGAATAAGGATCTACCGTTGTCATTTCGTTCCGTCGACATTCGGTTCCGGAGCGACACGAACGGGGACTTAGAATTTTTTCGCTCGGGCTCCGGAGCGACACGAACGGGGACTTAGAATTTTTTCGCTCGGGCTCCGGAGCGACACGATCGCTCCGTTATTCTACGTTCTCTCGGTCCACGGGCATCAGAGAGCAAAGCAGCCTAATAGTTTTAGAGTGCCTGAACGATCAGGAATATGGATCTAACGTTCTCGTTTCGAACCGACGACTTTCGGTTCCGGAGCGACACGAACGCTCCATGATTCTCGATTATCTCGACACAGGTAAGAGACAGAGGAGAACAAGTGTATGGTTTTAGAGAGCCACGAGCACCAGGAATAAAGATCTACCGTTGTCATTTCGTTCCGTCGACATTCGGTTCCGGAGCGACACGAACGGGGACTTAGAATTTTTTCGCTCGGGCTCCGGAGCGACACGAACGGGGACTTAGAATTTTTTCGCTCGGGCTCCGGAGCGACACGATCGCTCCGTTATTCTACGTTCTCTCGGTCCACGGGCATCAGAGAGCAAAACAGCCTAATAGTTTTAGAGTGCCTGAACGATCAGGAATATGGATCTAACGTTCTCGTTTCGAACCGACGACTTTCGGTTCCGGAGCGACACGAACGCTCCATGATTCTCGATTATCTCGACACAGGTAAGAGACAGAGGAGAACAAGTGTATGGTTTTAGAGAGCCACGAGCACCAGGAATAAGGATCTACCGTTGTCATTTCGTTCCGTCGACATTCGGTTCCGGAGCGACACGAACGGGGACTTAGAATTTTTTCGCTCGGGCTCCGGAGCGACACGAACGGGGACTTAGAATTTTTTCGCTCGGGCTCCGGAGCGACACGATCGCTCCGTTATTCTACGTTCTCTCGGTCCACGGGCATCAGAGAGCAAAACAGCCTAATAGTTTTAGAGTGCCTGAACGATCAGGAATATGGATCTAACGTTCTCGTTTCGAACCGACGACTTTCGGTTCCGGAGCGACACGAACGCTCCATGATTCTCGATTATCTCGACACAGGTAAGAGACAGAGGAGAACAAGTGTATGGTTTTAGAGAGCCACGAGCACCAGGAATAAGGATCTACCGTTGTCATTTCGTTCCGTCGACATTCGGTTCCGGAGCGACACGAACGGGGACTTAGAATTTTTTCGCTCGGGCTCCGGAGCGACACGAACGGGGACTTAGAATTTTTTCGCTCGGGCTCCGGAGCGACACGAACGGGGACTTAGAATTTTTTCGCTCGGGCTCCGGAGCGACACGATCGCTCCGTTATTCTACGTTCTCTCGGTCCACGGGCATCAGAGAGCAAAACAGCCTAATAGTTTTAGAGTGCCTGAACGATCAGGAATATGGATCTAACGTTCTCGTTTCGAACCGACGACTTTCGGTTCCGGAGCGACACGAACGCTCCATGATTCTCGATTATCTCGACACAGGTAAGAGACAGAGGAGAACAAGTGTATGGTTTTAGAGAGCCACGAGCACCAGGAATAAGGATCTACCGTTGTCATTTCGTTCCGTCGACATTCGGTTCCGGAGCGACACGAACGGGGACTTAGAATTTTTTCGCTCGGGCTCCGGAGCGACACGAACGGGGACTTAGAATTTTTTCGCTCGGGCTCCGGAGCGACACGATCGCTCCGTTATTCTACGTTCTCTCGGTCCACGGGCATCAGAGACCAAAACAGCCTAATAGTTTAAGAGTGCCTGAACGATCAGGAATATGGATCTAACGTTCTCGGTTCGAACCGTCGACTTTCGGTTCCGGAGCGACACGAACGCTCCATGATTCTCGATTATCTCGACACAGGTAAGAGACAGAGGAGAACAAGTGTATGGTTTTAGAGAGCCACGAGCACCAGGAATAAGGATCTACCGTTGTCATTGCGTTCCGTCGACATTCGGTTCCGGAGCGACACGAACGGGGACTTAGAATTTTTTCGCTCGGGCTCCGGAGCGACACGAACGGGGACTTAGAATTTTTTCGCTCGGGCTCCGGAGCGACACGAACGGGGACTTAGAATTTTTTCGCTCGGGCTCCGGAGCGACACGATCGCTCCGTTATTCTACGTTCTCTCGGTCCACGGGCATCAGAGAGCAAAACAGCCTAATAGTTTTAGAGTGCCTGAACGATCAGGAATATGGATCTAACGTTCTCGTTTCGAACCGACGACTTTCGGTTCCGGAGCGACACGAACGCTCCATGATTCTCGATTATCTCGACACAGGTAAGAGACAGAGGAGAACAAGTGTATGGTTTTAGAGAGCCACGAGCACCAGGAATAAGGATCTACCGTTGTCATTTCGTTCCGTCGACATTCGGTTCCGGAGCGACACGAACGGGGACTTAGAATTTTTTCGCTCGGGCTCCGGAGCGACACGATCGCTCCGTTATTCTACGTTCTCTCGGTCCACGGGCATCAGAGAGCAAAACAGCCTAATAGTTTTAGAGTGCCTGAACGATCAGGAATATGGATCTAACGTTCTCGTTTCGAACCGACGACTTTCGGTTCCGGAGCGACACGAACGCTCCATGATTCTCGATTATCTCGACACAGGTAAGAGACAGAGGAGAACAAGTGTATGGTTTTAGAGAGCCACGAGCACCAGGAATAAGGATCTACCGTTGTCATTTCGTTCCGTCGACATTCGGTTCCGGAGCGACACGAACGGGGACTTAGAATTTTTTCGCTCGGGCTCCGGAGCGACACGAACGGGGACTTAGAATTTTTTCGCTCGGGCTCCGGAGCGACACGATCGCTCCGTTATTCTACGTTCTCTCGGTCCACGGGCATCAGAGAGCAAAGCAGCCTAATAGTTTTAGAGTGCCTGAACGATCAGGAATATGGATCTAACGTTCTCGTTTCGAACCGACGACTTTCGGTTCCGGAGCGACACGAACGCTCCATGATTCTCGATTATCTCGACACAGGTAAGAGACAGAGGAGAACAAGTGTATGGTTTTAGAGAGCCACGAGCACCAGGAATAAAGATCTACCGTTGTCATTTCGTTCCGTCGACATTCGGTTCCGGAGCGACACGAACGGGGACTTAGAATTTTTTCGCTCGGGCTCCGGAGCGACACGAACGGGGACTTAGAATTTTTTCGCTCGGGCTCCGGAGCGACACGATCGCTCCGTTATTCTACGTTCTCTCGGTCCACGGGCATCAGAGAGCAAAACAGCCTAATAGTTTTAGAGTGCCTGAACGATCAGGAATATGGATCTAACGTTCTCGTTTCGAACCGACGACTTTCGGTTCCGGAGCGACACGAACGCTCCATGATTCTCGATTATCTCGACACAGGTAAGAGACAGAGGAGAACAAGTGTATGGTTTTAGAGAGCCACGAGCACCAGGAATAAGGATCTACCGTTGTCATTTCGTTCCGTCGACATTCGGTTCCGGAGCGACACGAACGGGGACTTAGAATTTTTTCGCTCGGGCTCCGGAGCGACACGAACGGGGACTTAGAATTTTTTCGCTCGGGCTCCGGAGCGACACGATCGCTCCGTTATTCTACGTTCTCTCGGTCCACGGGCATCAGAGAGCAAAACAGCCTAATAGTTTTAGAGTGCCTGAACGATCAGGAATATGGATCTAACGTTCTCGTTTCGAACCGACGACTTTCGGTTCCGGAGCGACACGAACGCTCCATGATTCTCGATTATCTCGACACAGGTAAGAGACAGAGGAGAACAAGTGTATGGTTTTAGAGAGCCACG
Organism: Calliopsis andreniformis; assembly: GCF_051401765.1. Lineage (NCBI taxonomy): Eukaryota > Metazoa > Arthropoda > Insecta > Hymenoptera > Andrenidae > Calliopsis > Calliopsis andreniformis. Next base: position 30,068 of record NW_027480706.1, on the reverse strand, counting down.
AGCACCAGGAATAAGGATCTACCGTTGCCATTTCGTTCCGTCGACATTCGGTTCCGGAGCGACACGAACGGGGACTTAGAATTTTTTCGCTCGGGCTCCGGAGCGACACGAACGGGGACTTAGAATTTTTTCGCTCGGGCTCCGGAGCGACACGAACGGGGACTTAGAATTTTTTCGCTCGGGCTCCGGAGCGACACGATCGCTCCGTTATTCTACGTTCTCTCGGTCCACGGGCATCAGAGACCAAAACAGCCTAATAGTTTTAGAGTGCCTGAACGATCAGGAATATGGATCTAACGTTCTCGTTTCGAACCGACGACTTTCGGTTCCGGAGCGACACGAACGCTCCATGATTCTCGATTATCTCGACACAGGTAAGAGACAGAGGAGAACAAGTGTATGGTTTTAGAGAGCCACGAGCACCAGGAATAAGGATCTACCGTTGTCATTGCGTTCCGTCGACATTCGGTTCCGGAGCGACACGAACGGGGACTTAGAATTTTTTCGCTCGGGCTCCGGAGCGACACGAACGGGGACTTAGAATTTTTTCGCTCGGGCTCCGGAGCGACACGATCGCTCCGTTATTCTACGTTCTCTCGGTCCACGGGCATCAGAGAGCAAAACAGCCTAATAGTTTTAGAGTGCCTGAACGATCAGGAATATGGATCTAACGTTCTCGTTTCGAACCGACGACTTTCGGTTCCGGAGCGACACGAACGCTCCATGATTCTCGATTATCTCGACACAGGTAAGAGACAGAGGAGAACAAGTGTATGGTTTTAGAGAGCCACGAGCACCAGGAATAAGGATCTACCGTTGTCATTTCGTTCCGTCGACATTCGGTTCCGGAGCGACACGAACGGGGACTTAGAATTTTTTCGCTCGGGCTCTGGAGCGACACGAACGCGGACTTAGAATTTTTTCGCTCGGGCTCCGGAGCGACACGATCGCTCCGTTATTCTACGTTCTCTCGGTCCACGGGCATCAGAGAGCAAAACAGCCTAATAGTTTTAGAGTGCCTGAACGATCAGGAATATGGATCTAACGTTCTCGTTTCGAACCGACGACTTTCGGTTCCGGAGCGACACGAACGCTCCATGATTCTCGATTATCTCGACACAGGTAAGAGACAGAGGAGAACAAGTGTATGGTTTTAGAGAGCCACGAGCACCAGGAATAAGGATCTACCGTTGTCATTTCGTTCCGTCGACATTCGGTTCCGGAGCGACACGAACGGGGACTTAGAATTTTTTCGCTCGGGCTCCGGAGCGACACGAACGGGGACTTAGAATTTTTTCGCTCGGGCTCCGGAGCGACACGATCGCTCCCTTATTCTACGTTCTCTCGGTCCACGGGCATCAAAGAGCAAAACAGCCTAATAGTTTTAGAGTGCCTGAACGATCAGGAATATGGATCTAACGTTCTCGTTTCGAACCGACGACTTTCGGTTCCGGAGCGACACGAACGCTCCATGATTCTCGATTATCTCGACACAGGTAAGAGACAGAGGAGAACAAGTGTATGGTTTTAGAGAGCCACGAGCACCAGGAATAAGGATCTACCGTTGTCATTTCGTTCCGTCGACATTCGGTTCCGGAGCGACACGAACGGGGACTTAGAATTTTTTCGCTCGGGCTCCGGAGCGACACGAACGGGGACTTAGAATTTTTTCGCTCGGGCTCCGGAGCGACACGATCGCTCCGTTATTCTACGTTCTCTCGGTCCACGGGCATCAGAGAGCAAAACAGCCTAATAGTTTTAGAGTGCCTGAACGATCAGGAATATGGATCTAACGTTCTCGTTTCGAACCGACGACTTTCGGTTCCGGAGCGACACGAACGCTCCATGATTCTCGATTATCTCGACACAGGTAAGAGACAGAGGAGAACATGTGTATGGTTTTAGAGAGCCACGAGCACCAGGAATAAGGATCTACCGTTGTCATTTCGTTCCGTCGACATTCGGTTCCGGAGCGACACGAACGGGGACTTAGAATTTTTTCGCTCGGGCTCCGGAGCGACACGATCGCTCCGTTATTCTACGTTCTCTCGGTCCACGGGCATCAGAGAGCAAAACAGCCTAATAGTTTTAGAGTGCCTGAACGATCAGGAATATGGATCTAACGTTCTCGTTTCGAACCGACGACTTTCGGTTCCGGAGCGACACGAACGCTCCATGATTCTCGATTATCTCGACACAGGTAAGAGACAGAGGAGAACAAGTGTATGGTTTTAGAGAGCCACGAGCACCAGGAATAAGGATCTACCGTTGTCATTTCGTTCCGTCGACATTCGGTTCCGGAGCGACACGAACGGGGACTTAGAATTTTTTCGCTCGGGCTCCGGAGCGACACGAACGGGGACTTAGAATTTTTTCGCTCGGGCTCCGGAGCGACACGATCGCTCCCTTATTCTACGTTCTCTCGGTCCACGGGCATCAGAGAGCAAAACAGCCTAATAGTTTTAGAGTGCCTGAACGATCAGGAATATGGATCTAACGTTCTCGTTTCGAACCGACGACTTTCGGTTCCGGAGCGACACGAACGCTCCATGATTCTCGATTATCTCGACACAGGTAAGAGACAGAGGAGAACAAGTGTATGGTTTTAGAGAGCCACGAGCACCAGGAATAAGGATCTACCGTTGTCATTTCGTTCCGTCGACATTCGGTTCCGGAGCGACACGAACGGGGACTTAGAATTTTTTCGCTCGGGCTCCGGAGCGACACGAACGGGGACTTAGAATTTTTTCGCTCGGGCTCCGGAGCGACACGATCGCTCCGTTATTCTACGTTCTCTCGGTCCACGGGCATCAGAGAGCAAAACAGCCTAATAGTTTTAGAGTGCCTGAACGATCAGGAATATGGATCTAACGTTCTCGTTTCGAACCGACGACTTTCGGTTCCGGAGCGACACGAACGCTCCATGATTCTCGATTATCTCGACACAGGTAAGAGACAGAGGAGAACAAGTGTATGGTTTTAGAGAGCCACGAGCACCAGGAATAAGGATCTACCGTTGTCATTTCGTTCCGTCGACATTCGGTTCCGGAGCGACACGAACGGGGACTTAGAATTTTTTCGCTCGGGCTCCGGAGCGACACGAACGGGGACTTAGAATTTTTTCGCTCGGGCTCCGGAGCGACACGATCGCTCCGTTATTCTACGTTCTCTCGGTCCACGGGCATCAGAGAGCAAAACAGCCTAATAGTTTTAGAGTGCCTGAACGATCAGGAATATGGATCTAACGTTCTCGTTTCGAACCGACGACTTTCGGTTCCGGAGCGACACGAACGCTCCATGATTCTCGATTATCTCGACACAGGTAAGAGACAGAGGAGAACAAGTGTATGGTTTTAGAGAGCCACGAGCACCAGGAATAAGGATCTACCGTTGTCATTTCGTTCCGTCGACATTCGGTTCCGGAGCGACACGAACGGGGACTTAGAATTTTTTCGCTCGGGCTCCGGAGCGACACGATCGCTCCGTTATTCTACGTTCTCTCGGTCCACGGGCATCAGAGAGCAAAACAGCCTAATAGTTTTAGAGTGCCTGAACGATCAGGAATATGGATCTAACGTTCTCGTTTCGAACCGACGACTTTCGGTTCCGGAGCGACACGAACGCTCCATGATTCTCGATTATCTCGACACAGGTAAGAGACAGAGGAGAACAAGTGTATGGTTTTAGAGAGCCACGAGCACCAGGAATAAGGATCTACCGTTGTCATTTCGTTCCGTCGACATTCGGTTCCGGAGCGACACGAACGGGGACTTAGAATTTTTTCGCTCGGGCTCTGGAGCGACACGAACGGGGACTTAGAATTTTTTCGCTCGGGCTCCGGAGCGACACGATCGCTCCGTTATTCTACGTTCTCTCGGTCCACGGGCATCAGAGAGCAAAACAGCCTAATAGTTTTAGAGTGCCTGAACGATCAGGAATATGGATCTAACGTTCTCGTTTCGAACCGACGACTTTCGGTTCCGGAGCGACACGAACGCTCCATGATTCTCGATTATCTCGACACAGGTAAGAGACAGAGGAGAACAAGTGTATGGTTTTAGAGAGCCACGAGCACCAGGAATAAGGATCTACCGTTGTCATTTCGTTCCGTCGACATTCGGTTCCGGAGCGACACGAACGGGGACTTAGAATTTTTTCGCTCGGGCTCCGGAGCGACACGAACGGGGACTTAGAATTTTTTCGCTCGGGCTCCGGAGCGACACGATCGCTCCGTTATTCTACGTTCTCTCGGTCCACGGGCATCAGAGAGCAAAACAGCCTGATAGTTTTAGAGTGCCTGAACGATCAGGAATATGGATCTAACGTTCTCGTTTCGAACCGACGACTTTCGGTTCCGGAGCGACACGAACGCTCCATGATTCTCGATTATCTCGACACAGGTAAGAGACAGAGGAGAACAAGTGTATGGTTTTAGAGAGCCACGAGCACCAGGAATAAGGATCTACCGTTGTCATTTCGTTCCGTCGACATTCGGTTCCGGAGCGACACGAACGGGGACTTAGAATTTTTTCGCTCGGGCTCCGGAGCGACACGATCGCTCCGTTATTCTACGTTCTCTCGGTCCACGGGCATCAGAGAGCAAAACAGCCTAATAGTTTTAGAGTGCCTGAACGATCAGGAATATGGATCTAACGTTCTCGTTTCGAACCGACGACTTTCGGTTCCGGAGCGACACGAACGCTCCATGATTCTCGATTATCTCGACACAGGTAAGAGACAGAGGAGAACAAGTGTATGGTTTTAGAGAGCCACGAGCACCAGGAATAAGGATCTACCGTTGTCATTTCGTTCCGTCGACATTCGGTTCCGGAGCGACACGAACGGGGACTTAGAATTTTTTCGCTCGGGCTCCGGAGCGACACGAACGGGGACTTAGAATTTTTTCGCTCGGGCTCCGGAGCGACACGATCGCTCCGTTATTCTACGTTCTCTCGGTCCACGGGCATCAGAGAGCAAAACAGCCTAATAGTTTTAGAGTGCCTGAACGATCAGGAATATGGATCTAACGTTCTCGTTTCGAACCGACGACTTTCGGTTCCGGAGCGACACGAACGCTCCATGATTCTCGATTATCTCGACACAGGTAAGAGACAGAGGAGAACAAGTGTATGATTTTAGAGAGCCACGAGCACCAGGAATAAGGATCTACCGTTGTCATTTCGTTCCGTCGACATTCGGTTCCGGAGCGACACGAACGGGGACTTAGAATTTTTTTCGCTCGGGCTCCGGAGCGACACGATCGCTCCGTTATTCTACGTTCTCTCGGTCCACGGGCATCAGAGAGCAAAACAGCCTAATAGTTTTAGAGTGCCTGAACGATCAGGAATATGGATCTAACGTTCTCGTTTCGAACCGACGACTTTCGGTTCCGGAGCGACACGAACGCTCCATGATTCTCGATTATCTCGACACAGGGTAAGAGACAGAGGAGAACAAGTGTATGGTTTTAGAGAGCCACGAGCACGAGGAATAAGGATCTACCGTTGTCATTTCGTTCCGTCGACATTCGGTTCCGGAGCGACACGAACGGGGACTTAGAATTTTTTCGCTCGGGCTCCGGAGCGACACGATCGCTCCGTTATTCTACGTTCTCTCGGTCCACGGGCATCAGAGAGCAAAACAGACTAATAGTTTTAGAGTGCCTCAACGATCAGGAATATGGATCAACGTTCTCGTTTCGAACCGACGACTTTCGGTTCCGGAGCGACACGAACGCTCCATGATTCTCGATTATCTCGACACAGGTAAGAGACAGAGGAGAACAAGTGTATGGTTTTAGAGAGCCACGAGCACCAGGAATAAGGATCTACCGTTGTCATTTCGTTCCGTCGACATTCGGTTCCGGAGCGACACGAACGGGGACTTAGAATTTTTTCGCTCGGGCTCCGGAGCGACACGAACGGGGACTTAGAATTTTTTCGCTCGGGCTCCGGAGCGACACGATCGCTCCGTTATTCTACGTTCTCTCGGTCCACGGGCATCAGAGAGCAAAACAGCCTAATAGTTTTAGAGTGCCTCAACGATAAGGAATATGGATCCAACGTTCTCGTTTCGAACCGACGACTTTCGGTTCCGGAGCGACACGAACGCTCCATGATTCTCGATTATCTCGACACAGGTAAGAGACAGAGGAGAACAAGTGTATGGTTTTAGAGAGCCACGAGCACCAGGAATAAGGATCTACCGTTGTCATTTCGTTCCGTCGACATTCGGTTCCGGAGCGACACGAACGGGGACTTAGAATTTTTTCGCTCGGGCTCCGGAGCGACACGAACGGGGACTTAGAATTTTTTCGCTCGGGCTCCGGAGCGACACGATCGCTCCGTTATTCTACGTTCTCTCGGTCCACGGGCATCAGAGAGCAAAACAGCCTAATAGTTTTAGAGTGCCTCAACGATCAGGAATATGGATCTAACGTTCTCGTTTCGAACCGACGACTTTCGGTTCCGGAGCGACACGAACGCTCCATGATTCTCGATTATCTCGACACAGGTAAGAGACAGAGGGAGAACAAGTGTATGGTTTTAGAGAGCCACGAGCACCAGGAATAAGGATCTACCGTTGTCATTTCGTTCCGTCGACATTCGGTTCCGGAGCGACACGAACGGGGACTTAGAATTTTTTCGCTCGGGCTCCGGAGCGACACGATCGGGGACTTAGAATTTTTTCGCTCGGGCTCCGGAGCGACACGATCGCTCCGTTATTCTACGTTCTCTCGGTCCACGGGCATCAGAGAGCAAAACAGCCTAATAGTTTTAGAGTGCCTCAACGATCAGGAATATGGATCCAACGTTCTCGTTTCGAACCGACGACTCTCGGTTCCGGAGCGACACGAACGCTCCATGATTCTCGATTATCTCGACACAGGTAAGAGACAGAGGAGAACAAGTGTATGGTTTTAGAGAGCCACGAGCACCAGGAATAAGGATCTACCGTTGTCATTTCGTTCCGTCGACATTCGGTTCCGGAGCGACACGAACGGGGACTTAGAATTTTTTCGCTCGGGCTCCGGAGCGACACGAACGGGGACTTAGAATTTTTTCGCTCGGGCTCCGGAGCGACACGATCGCTCCGTTATTCTACGTTCTCTCGGTCCACGGGCATCAGAGAGCAAAACAGCCTAATAGTTTTAGAGTGCCTCAACGATCAGGAATATGGATCTAACGTTCTCGTTTCGAACCGACGACTTTCGGTTCCGGAGCGACACGAACGCTCCATGATTCTCGATTATCTCGACACAGGTAAGAGACAGAGGAGAACAAGTGTATGGTTTTAGAGAGCCACGAGCACCAGGAATAAGGATCTACCGTTGTCATTTCGTTCCGTCGACATTCGGTTCCGGAGCGACACGAACGGGGACTTAGAATTTTTTCGCTCGGGCTCCGGAGCGACACGAACGGGGACTTAGAATTTTTTCGCTCGGCTCCGGAGCGACACGATCGCTCCGTTATTCTACGTTCTCTCGGTCCACGGGCATCAGAGAGCAAAACAGCCTAATAGTTTTAGAGTGCCTCAACGATCAGGAATATGGATCCAACGTTCTCGTTTCGAACCGACGACTTTCGGTTCCGGAGCGACACGAACGCTCCATGATTCTCGATTATCTCGACACAGGTAAGAGACAGAGGAGAAACAAGTGTTATGGTTTTAGAGAGCCACGAGCACCAGGAATAAGGATCTACCGTTGTCATTTCGTTCCGTCGACATTCGGTTCCGGAGCGACACGAACGGGGACTTAGAATTTTTTCGCTCGGGCTCCGGAGCGACACGAACGGGGACTTAGAATTTTTTCGCTCGGGCTCCGGAGCGACACGATCGCTCCGTTATTCTACGTTCTCTCGGTCCACGGGCATCAGAGAGCAAAACAGCCTAATAGTTTTAGAGTGCCTCAACGATCAGGAATATGGATCCAACGTTCTCGTTTCGAACCGACGACTTTCGGTTCCGGAGCGACACGAACGCTCCATGATTCTCGATTATCTCGACACAGGTAAGAGACAGAGGAGAACAAGTGTATGGTTTTAGAGAGCCACGAGCACCAGGAATAAGGATCTACCGTTGTCATTTCGTTCCGTCGACATTCGGTTCCGGAGCGACACGAACGGGGACTTAGAATTTTTTCGCTCGGGCTCCGGAGCGACACGAACGGGGACTTAGAATTTTTTCGCTCGGGCTCCGGAGCGACACGATCGCTCCGTTATTCTACGTTCTCTCGGTCCACGGGCATCAGAGAGCAAAACAGCCTAATAGTTTTAGAGTGCCTCAACGATCAGGAATATGGATCCAACGTTCTCGTTTCGAACCGACGACTTTCGGTTCCGGAGCGACACGAACGCTCCATGATTCTCGGATTATCTCGACACAGGTAAGAGACAGAGGAGAACAAGTGTATGGTTTTAGAGAGCCACGAGCACCAGGAATAAGGATCTACCGTTGTCATTTCGTTCCGTCGACATTCGGGTTCCGGAGCGACACGAACGGGGACTTAGAATTTTTTCGCTCGGGCTCCGGAGCGACACGAACGGGGGACTTAGAATTTTTTCGCTCGGGCTCCGGAGCGACACGATCGCTCCGTTATTCTACGTTCTCTCGGTCCACGGGCATCAGAGAGCAAAACAGCCTAATAGTTTTAGAGTGCCTCAACGATCAGGAATATGGATCCAACGTTCTCGTTTCGAACCGACGACTTTCGGTTCCGGAGCGACACGAAACGCTCCATGATTCTCGATTATCTCGACACAGGTAAGAGTCAGAGGAGAACAAGTGTATGGTTTTAGAGAGCCACGAGCACCAGGAATAAGGATCTACCGTTGTCATTTCGTTCCGTCGACATTCGGTTCCCGGAGCGACACGAACGGGGACTTAGAATTTTTTCGCTCGGGCTCCGGAGCGACACGAACGGGGACTTAGAATTTTTTCGCTCGGGCTCCGGAGCGACACGATCGCTCCGTTATTCTACGTTCTCTCGGTCCACGGGCATCAGAGAGCAAAACAGCCTAATAGTTTTAGAGTGCCTCAACGATCAGGAATATGGATCTAACGTTCTCGTTTCGAACCGACGACTTTCGGTTCCGGAGCGACACGAACGCTCCATGATTCTCGATTATCTCGACACAGGTAAGAGACAGAGGAGAACAAGTGTATGGTTTTAGAGAGCCACGAGCACCAGGAATAAGGATCTACCGTTGTCATTTCGTTCCGTCGACATTCGGTTCCGGAGCGACACGAACGGGGACTTAGAATTTTTTCGCTCGGGCTCCGGAGCGACACGAACGGGGACTTAGAATTTTTTCGCTCGGGCTCCGGAGCGACACGATCGCTCCGTTATTCTACGTTCTCTCGGTCCACGGGCATCAGAGAGCAAAACAGCCTAATAGTTTTAGAGTGCCTCAACGATCAGGAATATGGATCCAACGTTCTCGTTTCGAACCGACGACTTTCGGTTCCGGAGCGACACGAACGCTCCATGATTCTCGATTATCTCGACACAGGTAAGAGACAGAGGAGAACAAGTGTATGGTTTTAGAGAGCCACGAGCACCAGGAATAAGGATCTACCGTTGTCATTTCGTTCCGTCGACATTCGGTTCCGGAGCGACACGAACGGGGACTTAGAATTTTTTCGCTCGGGCTCCGGAGCGACACGAACGGGGACTTAGAATTTTTTCGCTCGGGCTCCGGAGCGACACGATCGCTCCGTTATTCTACGTTCTCTCGGTCCACGGGCATCAGAGAGCAAAACAGCCTAATAGTTTTAGAGTGCCTCAACGATCAGGAATATGGATCTAACGTTCTCGTTTCGAACTGACGACTTTCGGTTCCGGAGCGACACGAACGCTCCATGATTCTCGATTATCTCAACACAGGTAAGAGACAGAGGAGAACAAGTGTATGGTTTTAGAGAGCCACGAGCACCAGGAATAAGGATCTACCGTTGTCATTTCGTTCCGTCGACATTCGGTTCCGGAGCGACACGAACGGGGACTTAGAATTTTTTCGCTCGGGCTCCGGAGCGACACGAACGGGGACTTAGAATTTTTTCGCTCGGGCTCCGGAGCGACACGATCGCTCCGTTATTCTACGTTCTCTCGGTCCACGGGCATCAGAGAGCAAAACAGCCTAATAGTTTTAGAGTGCCTCAACGATCAGGAATATGGATCTAACGTTCTCGTTTCGAACCGACGACTTTCGGTTCCGGAGCGACACGAACGCTCCATGATTCTCGATTATCTCGACACAGGTAAGAGACAGAGGAGAACAAGTGTATGGTTTTAGAGAGCCACGAGCACCAGGAATAAGGATCTACCGTTGTCATTTCGTTCCGTCGACATTCGGTTCCGGAGCGACACGAACGGGGACTTAGAATTTTTTCGCTCGGGCTCCGGAGCGACACGAACGGGGACTTAGAATTTTTTCGCTCGGGCTCCGGAGCGACACGATCGCTCCGTTATTCTACGTTCTCTCGGTCCACGGGCATCAGAGAGCAAAACAGCCTAATAGTTTTAGAGTGCCTCAACGATCAGGAATATGGATCCAACGTTCTCGTTTCGAACCGACGACTTTCGGTTCCGGAGCGACACGAACGCTCCATGATTCTCGATTATCTCGACACAGGTAAGAGACAGAGGAGAACAAGTGTATGGTTTTAGAGAGCCACGAGCACCAGGAATAAGGATCTACCGTTGTCATTTCGTTCCGTCGACATTCGGTTCCGGAGCGACACGAACGGGGACTTAGAATTTTTTCGCTCGGGCTCCGGAGCGACACGAACGGGGACTTAGAATTTTTTCGCTCGGGCTCCGGAGCGACACGATCGCTCCGTTATTCTACGTTCTCTCGGTCCACGGGCATCAGAGAGCAAAACAGCCTAATAGTTTTAGAGTGCCTCAACGATCAGGAATATGGATCTAACGTTCTCGTTTCGAACCGACGACTTTCGGTTCCGGAGCGACACGAACGCTCCATGATTCTCGATTATCTCGACACAGGTAAGAGACAGAGGAGAACAAGTGTATGGTTTTAGAGAGCCACGAGCACCAGGAATAAGGATCTACCGTTGTCATTTCGTTCCGTCGACATTCGGTTCCGGAGCGACACGAACGGGGACTTAGAATTTTTTCGCTCGGGCTCCGGAGCGACACGAACGGGGACTTAGAATTTTTTCGCTCGGGCTCCGGAGCGACACGATCGCTCCGTTATTCTACGTTCTCTCGGTCCACGGGCATCAGAGAGCAAAACAGCCTAATAGTTTTAGAGTGCCTCAACGATCAGGAATATGGATCTAACGTTCTCGTTTCGAACCGACGACTTTCGGTTCCGGAGCGACACGAACGCTCCATGATTCTCGATTATCTCGACACAGGTAAGAGACAGAGGAGAACAAGTGTATGGTTTTAGAGAGCCACGAGCACCAGGAATAAGGATCTACCGTTGTCATTTCGTTCCGTCGACATTCGGTTCCGGAGCGACACGAACGGGGACTTAGAATTTTTTCGCTCGGGCTCCGGAGCGACACGAACGGGGAATTAGAATTTTTTCGCTCGGGCTCCGGAGCGACACGATCGCTCCGTTATTCTACGTTCTCTCGGTCCACGGGCATCAGAGAGCAAAACAGCCTAATAGTTTTAGAGTGCCTCAACGATCAGGAATATGGATCTAACGTTCTCGTTTCGAACCGACGACTTTCGGTTCCGGAGCGACACGAACGCTCCATGATTCTCGATTATCTCGACACAGGTAAGAGACAGAGGAGAACAAGTGTATGGTTTTAGAGAGCCACGAGCACCAGGAATAAGGATCTACCGTTGTCATTTCGTTCCGTCGACATTCGGTTCCGGAGCGACACGAACGGGGACTTAGAATTTTTTCGCTCGGGCTCCGGAGCGACACGAACGGGGACTTAGAATTTTTTCGCTCGGGCTCCGGAGCGACACGATCGCTCCGTTATTCTACGTTCTCTCGGTCCACGGGCATCAGAGAGCAAAACAGCCTAATAGTTTTAGAGTGCCTCAACGATCAGGAATATGGATCCAACGTTCTCGTTTCGAACCGACGACTTTCGGTTCCGGAGCGACACGAACGCTCCATGATTCTCGATTATCTCGACACAGGTAAGAGACAGAGGAGAACAAGTGTATGGTTTTAGAGAGCCACGAGCACCAGGAATAAGGATCTACCGTTGTCATTTCGTTCCGTCGACATTCGGTTCCGGAGCGACACGAACGGGGACTTAGAATTTTTTCGCTCGGGCTCCGGAGCGACACGAACGGGGACTTAGAATTTTTTCGCTCGGGCTCCGGAGCGACACGATCGCTCCGTTATTCTACGTTCTCTCGGTCCACGGGCATCAGAGAGCAAAACAGCCTAATAGTTTTAGAGTGCCTCAACGATCAGGAATATGGATCTAACGTTCTCGTTTCGAACCGACGACTTTCGGTTCCGGAGCGACACGAACGCTCCATGATTCTCGATTATCTCGACACAGGTAAGAGACAGAGGAGAACAAGTGTATGGTTTTAGAGAGCCACGAGCACCAGGAATAAGGATCTACCGTTGTCATTTCGTTCCGTCGACATTCGGTTCCGGAGCGACACGAACGGGGACTTAGAATTTTTTCGCTCGGGCTCCGGAGCGACACGAACGGGGACTTAGAATTTTTTCGCTCGGGCTCCGGAGCGACACGATCGCTCCGTTATTCTACGTTCTCTCGGTCCACGGGCATCAGAGAGCAAAACAGCCTAATAGTTTTAGAGTGCCTCAACGATCAGGAATATGGATCCAACGTTCTCGTTTCGAACCGACGACTTTCGGTTCCGGAGCGACACGAACGCTCCATGATTCTCGATTATCTCGACACAGGTAAGAGACAGAGGAGAACAAGTGTATGGTTTTAGAGAGCCACGAGCACCAGGAATAAGGATCTACCGTTGTCATTTCGTTCCGTCGACATTCGGTTCCGGAGCGACACGAACGGGGACTTAGAATTTTTTCGCTCGGGCTCCGGAGCGACACGAACGGGGACTTAGAATTTTTTCGCTCGGGCTCCGGAGCGACACGATCGCTCCGTTATTCTACGTTCTCTCGGTCCACGGGCATCAGAGAGCAAAACAGCCTAATAGTTTTAGAGTGCCTCAACGATCAGGAATATGGATCCAACGTTCTCGTTTCGAACCGACGACTTTCGGTTCCGGAGCGACACGAACGCTCCATGATTCTCGATTATCTCGACACAGGTAAGAGACAGAGGAGAACAAGTGTATGGTTTTAGAGAGCCACGAGCACCAGGAATAAGGATCTACCGTTGTCATTTCGTTCCGTCGACATTCGGTTCCGGAGCGACACGAACGGGGACTTAGAATTTTTTCGCTCGGGCTCCGGAGCGACACGAACGGGGACTTAGAATTTTTTCGCTCGGGCTCCGGAGCGACACGATCGCTCCGTTATTCTACGTTCTCTCGGTCCACGGGCATCAGAGAGCAAAACAGCCTAATAGTTTTAGAGTGCCTCAACGATCAGGAATATGGATCTAACGTTCTCGTTTCGAACCGACGACTTTCGGTTCCGGAGCGACACGAACGCTCCATGATTCTCGATTATCTCGACACAGGTAAGAGACAGAGGAGAACAAGTGTATGGTTTTAGAGAGCCACGAGCACCAGGAATAAGGATCTACCGTTGTCATTTCGTTCCGTCGACATTCGGTTCCGGAGCGACACGAACGGGGACTTAGAATTTTTTCGCTCGGCTCCGGAGCGACACGAACGGGGACTTAGAATTTTTTCGCTCGGGCTCCGGAGCGACACGATCGCTCCGTTATTCTACGTTCTCTCGGTCCACGGGCATCAGAGAGCAAAACAGCCTAATAGTTTTAGAGTGCCTCAACGATCAGGAATATGGATCTAACGTTCTCGTTTCGAACCGACGACTTTCGGTTCCGGAGCGACACGAACGCTCCATGATTCTCGATTATCTCGACACAGGTAAGAGACAGAGGAGAACAAGTGTATGGTTTTAGAGAGGCCACGAGCACCAGGAATAAGGATCTACCGTTGTCATTTCGTTCCGTCGACATTCGGTTCCGGAGCGACACGAACGGGGACTTAGAATTTTTTCGCTCGGGCTCCGGAGCGACACGAACGGGGAATTAGAATTTTTTCGCTCGGGCTCCGGAGCGACACGATCGCTCCGTTATTCTACGTTCTCTCGGTCCACGGGCATCAGAGAGCAAAACAGCCTAATAGTTTTAGAGTGCCTCAACGATCAGGAATATGGATCTAACGTTCTCGTTTCGAACCGACGACTTTCGGTTCCGGAGCGACACGAACGCTCCATGATTCTCGATTATCTCGACACAGGTAAGAGACAGAGGAGAACAAGTGTATGGTTTTAGAGAGCCACGAGCACCAGGAATAAGGATCTACCGTTGTCATTTCGTTCCGTCGACATTCGGTTCCGGAGCGACACGAACGGGGACTTAGAATTTTTTCGCTCGGGCTCCGGAGCGACACGAACGGGGACTTAGAATTTTTTCGCTCGGGCTCCGGAGCGACACGATCGCTCCGTTATTCTACGTTCTCTCGGTCCACGGGCATCAGAGAGCAAAACAGCCTAATAGTTTTAGAGTGCCTCAACGATCAGGAATATGGATCCAACGTTCTCGTTTCGAACCGACGACTTTCGGTTCCGGAGCGACACGAACGCTCCATGATTCTCGATTATCTCGACACAGGTAAGAGACAGAGGAGAACAAGTGTATGGTTTTAGAGAGCCACGAGCACCAGGAATAAGGATCTACCGTTGTCATTTCGTTCCGTCGACATTCGGTTCCGGAGCGACACGAACGGGGACTTAGAATTTTTTCGCTCGGGCTCCGGAGCGACACGAACGGGGGACTTAGAATTTTTTCGCTCGGGCTCCGGAGCGACACGATCGCTCCGTTATTCTACGTTCTCTCGGTCCACGGGCATCAGAGAGCAAAACAGCCTAATAGTTTTAGAGTGCCTCAACGATCAGGAATATGGATCTAACGTTCTCGTTTCGAACCGACGACTTTCGGTTCCGGAGCGACACGAACGCTCCATGATTCTCGATTATCTCGACACAGGTAAGAGACAGAGGAGAACAAGTGTATGGTTTTAGAGAGCCACGAGCACCAGGAATAAGGATCTACCGTTGTCATTTCGTTCCGTCGACATTCGGTTCCGGAGCGACACGAACGGGGACTTAGAATTTTTTCGCTCGGGCTCCGGAGCGACACGAACGGGGACTTAGAATTTTTTCGCTCGGGCTCCGGAGCGACACGATCGCTCCGTTATTCTACGTTCTCTCGGTCCACGGGCATCAGAGAGCAAAACAGCCTAATAGTTTTAGAGTGCCTCAACGATCAGGAATATGGATCCAACGTTCTCGTTTCGAACCGACGACTTTCGGTTCCGGAGCGACACGAACGCTCCATGAGTCTCGATTATCTCGACACAGGTAAGAGACAGAGGAGAACAAGTGTATGGTTTTAGAGAGCCACGAGCACCAGGAATAAGGATCTACCGTTGTCATTTCGTTCCGTCGACATTCGGTTCCGGAGCGACACGAACGGGGACTTAGAATTTTTTCGCTCGGGCTCCGGAGCGACACGAACGGGGACTTAGAATTTTTTCGCTCGGGCTCCGGAGCGACACGATCGCTCCGTTATTCTACGTTCTCTCGGTCCACGGGCATCAGAGAGCAAAACAGCCTAATAGTTTTAGAGTGCCTCAACGATCAGGAATATGGATCTAACGTTCTCGTTTCGAACCGACGACTTTCGGTTCCGGAGCGACACGAACGCTCCATGATTCTCGATTATCTCGACACAGGTAAGAGACAGAGGAGAACAAGTGTATGGTTTTAGAGAGCCACGAGCACCAGGAATAAGGATCTACCGTTGTCATTTCGTTCCGTCGACATTCGGTTCCGGAGCGACACGAACGGGGACTTAGAATTTTTTCGCTCGGGCTCCGGAGCGACACGAACGGGGACTTAGAATTTTTTCGCTCGGGCTCCGGAGCGACACGATCGCTCCGTTATTCTACGTTCTCTCGGTCCACGGGCATCAGAGAGCAAAACAGCCTAATAGTTTTAGAGTGCCTCAACGATCAGGAATATGGATCCAACGTTCTCGTTCGAACCGACGACTTTCGGTTCCGGAGCGACACGAACGCTCCATGATTCTCGATTATCTCGACACAGGTAAGAGACAGAGGAGAACAAGTGTATGGTTTTAGAGAGCCACGAGCACCAGGAATAAGGATCTACCGTTGTCATTTCGTTCCGTCGACATTCGGTTCCGGAGCGACACGAACGGGGACTTAGAATTTTTTCGCTCGGGCTCCGGAGCGACACGAACGGGGACTTAGAATTTTTTCGCTCGGGCTCCGGAGCGACACGATCGCTCCGTTATTCTACGTTCTCTCGGTCCACGGGCATCAGAGAGCAAAACAGCCTAATAGTTTTAGAGTGCCTCAACGATCAGGAATATGGATCTAACGTTCTCGTTTCGAACCGACGACTTTCGGTTCCGGAGCGACACGAACGCTCCATGATTCTCGATTATCTCGACACAGGTAAGAGACAGAGGAGAACAAGTGTATGGTTTTAGAGAGCCACGAGCACCAGGAATAAGGATCTACCGTTGTCATTTCGTTCCGTCGACATTCGGTTCCGGAGCGACACGAACGGGAGCCCGAGCGAAAAAATTTCTAAGGTCCCCGTTCGTGTCGCTCCGGAACCGAATGTCGACGGAACGAAATGACAACGGTAGATCCTTATTCCTGGTGCTCGTGGCTCTCTAAAACCATACACTTGTTCTCCTCTGTCTCTTACCTGTGTCGAGATAATCGAGAATCATGGAGCGTTCGTGTCGCTCCGGAACCGAAAGTCGTCGGTTCGAAACGAGAACGTTAGATCCATATTCCTGATCGTTGAGGCACTCTAAAACTATTAGGCTGTTTTGCTCTCTGATGCCCGTGGACCGAGAGAACGTAGAATAACGGAGCGATCGTGTCGCTCCGGAGCCCGAGCGAAAAAATTCTAAGTCCCCGTTCGTGTCGCTCCGGAGCCCGAGCGAAAAAATTCTAAGTCCCCGTTCGTGTCGCTCCGGAACCGAATGTCGACGGAACGAAATGACAACGGTAGATCCTTATTCCTGGTGCTCGTGGCTCTCTAAAACCATACACTTGTTCTCCTCTGTCTCTTACCTGTGTCGAGATAATCGAGAATCATGGAGCGTTCGTGTCGCTCCGGAACCGAAAGTCGTCGGTTCGAAACGAGAACGTTGGATCCATATTCCTGATCGTTGAGGCACTCTAAAACTATTAGGCTGTTTTGCTCTCTGATGCCCGTGGACCGAGAGAACGTAGAATAACGGAGCGATCGTGTCGCTCCGGAGCCCGAGCGAAAAAATTCTAAGTCCCCGTTCGTGTCGCTCCGGAGCCCGAGCGAAAAAATTCTAAGTCCCCGTTCGTGTCGCTCCGGAACCGAATGTCGACGGAACGAAATGACAACGGTAGATCCTTATTCCTGGTGCTCGTGGCTCTCTAAAACCATACACTTGTTCTCCTCTGTCTCTTACCTGTGTCGAGATAATCGAGAATCATGGAGCGTTCGTGTCGCTCCGGAACCGAAAGTCGTCGGTTCGAAACGAGAACGTTAGATCCATATTCCTGATCGTTGAGGCACTCTAAAACTATTAGGCTGTTTTGCTCTCTGATGCCCGTGGACCGAGAGAACGTAGAATAACGGAGCGATCGTGTCGCTCCGGAGCCCGAGCGAAAAAATTCTAAGTCCCCGTTCGTGTCGCTCCGGAGCCCGAGCGAAAAAATTCTAAGTCCCCGTTCGTGTCGCTCCGGAACCGAATGTCGACGGAACGAAATGACAACGGTAGATCCTTATTCCTGGTGCTCGTGGCTCTCTAAAACCATACACTTGTTCTCCTCTGTCTCTTACCTGTGTCGAGATAATCGAGACTCATGGAGCGTTCGTGTCGCTCCGGAACCGAAAGTCGTCGGTTCGAAACGAGAACGTTGGATCCATATTCCTGATCGTTGAGGCACTCTAAAACTATTAGGCTGTTTTGCTCTCTGATGCCCGTGGACCGAGAGAACGTAGAATAACGGAGCGATCGTGTCGCTCCGGAGCCCGAGCGAAAAAATTCTAAGTCCCCGTTCGTGTCGCTCCGGAGCCCGAGCGAAAAAATTCTAAGTCCCCGTTCGTGTCGCTCCGGAAACCGAATGTCGACGGAACGAAATGACAACGGTAGATCCTTATTCCTGGTGCTCGTGGCTCTCTAAAACCATACACTTGTTCTCCTCTGTCTCTTACCTGTGTCGAGATAATCGAGAATCATGGAGCGTTCGTGTCGCTCCGGAACCGAAAGTCGTCGGTTCGAAACGAGAACGTTAGATCCATATTCCTGATCGTTGAGGCACTCTAAAACTATTAGGCTGTTTTGCTCTCTGATGCCCGTGGACCGAGAGAACGTAGAATAACGGAGCGATCGTGTCGCTCCGGAGCCCGAGCGAAAAAATTCTAAGTCCCCGTTCGTGTCGCTCCGGAGCCCGAGCGAAAAAATTCTAAGTCCCCGTTCGTGTCGCTCCGGAACCGAATGTCGACGGAACGAAATGACAACGGTAGATCCTTATTCCTGGTGCTCGTGGCTCTCTAAAACCATACACTTGTTCTCCTCTGTCTCTTACCTGTGTCGAGATAATCGAGAATCATGGAGCGTTCGTGTCGCTCCGGAACCGAAAGTCGTCGGTTCGAAACGAGAACGTTGGATCCATATTCCTGATCGTTGAGGCACTCTAAAACTATTAGGCTGTTTTGCTCTCTGATGCCCGTGGACCGAGAGAACGTAGAATAACGGAGCGATCGTGTCGCTCCGGAGCCCGAGCGAAAAAATTCTAAGTCCCCGTTCGTGTCGCTCCGGAGCCCGAGCGAAAAAATTCTAAGTCCCCGTTCGTGTCGCTCCGGAACCGAATGTCGACGGAACGAAATGACAACGGTAGATCCTTATTCCTGGTGCTCGTGGCTCTCTAAAACCATACACTTGTTCTCCTCTGTCTCTTACCTGTGTCGAGATAATCGAGAATCATGGAGCGTTCGTGTCGCTCCGGAACCGAAAGTCGTCGGTTCGAAACGAGAACGTTAGATCCATATTCCTGATCGTTGAGGCACTCTAAAACTATTAGGCTGTTTTGCTCTCTGATGCCCGTGGACCGAGAGAACGTAGAATAACGGAGCGATCGTGTCGCTCCGGAGCCCGAGCGAAAAAATTCTAATTCCCCGTTCGTGTCGCTCCGGAGCCCGAGCGAAAAAATTCTAAGTCCCCGTTCGTGTCGCTCCGGAACCGAATGTCGACGGAACGAAATGACAACGGTAGATCCTTATTCCTGGTGCTCGTGGCTCTCTAAAACCATACACTTGTTCTCCTCTGTCTCTTACCTGTGTCGAGATAATCGAGAATCATGGAGCGTTCGTGTCGCTCCGGAACCGAAAGTCGTCGGTTCGAAACGAGAACGTTAGATCCATATTCCTGATCGTTGAGGCACTCTAAAACTATTAGGCTGTTTTGCTCTCTGATGCCCGTGGACCGAGAGAACGTAGAATAACGGAGCGATCGTGTCGCTCCGGAGCCCGAGCGAAAAAATTCTAAGTCCCCGTTCGTGTCGCTCCGGAGCCCGAGCGAAAAAATTCTAAGTCCCCGTTCGTGTCGCTCCGGAACCGAATGTCGACGGAACGAAATGACAACGGTAGATCCTTATTCCTGGTGCTCGTGGCTCTCTAAAACCATACACTTGTTCTCCTCTGTCTCTTACCTGTGTCGAGATAATCGAGAATCATGGAGCGTTCGTGTCGCTCCGGAACCGAAAGTCGTCGGTTCGAAACGAGAACGTTAGATCCATATTCCTGATCGTTGAGGCACTCTAAAACTATTAGGCTGTTTTGCTCTCTGATGCCCGTGGACCGAGAGAACGTAGAATAACGGAGCGATCGTGTCGCTCCGGAGCCCGAGCGAAAAAATTCTAAGTCCCCGTTCGTGTCGCTCCGGAGCCCGAGCGAAAAAATTCTAAGTCCCCGTTCGTGTCGCTCCGGAACCGAATGTCGACGGAACGAAATGACAACGGTAGATCCTTATTCCTGGTGCTCGTGGCTCTCTAAAACCATACACTTGTTCTCCTCTGTCTCTTACCTGTGTCGAGATAATCGAGAATCATGGAGCGTTCGTGTCGCTCCGGAACCGAAAGTCGTCGGTTCGAAACGAGAACGTTGGATCCATATTCCTGATCGTTGAGGCACTCTAAAACTATTAGGCTGTTTTGCTCTCTGATGCCCGTGGACCGAGAGAACGTAGAATAACGGAGCGATCGTGTCGCTCCGGAGCCCGAGCGAAAAAATTCTAAGTCCCCGTTCGTGTCGCTCCGGAGCCCGAGCGAAAAAATTCTAAGTCCCCGTTCGTGTCGCTCCGGAACCGAATGTCGACGGAACGAAATGACAACGGTAGATCCTTATTCCTGGTGCTCGTGGCTCTCTAAAACCATACACTTGTTCTCCTCTGTCTCTTACCTGTGTCGAGATAATCGAGAATCATGGAGCGTTCGTGTCGCTCCGGAACCGAAAGTCGTCGGATCGAAACGAGAACGTTAGATCCATATTCCTGATCGTTGAGGCACTCTAAAACTATTAGGCTGTTTTGCTCTCTGATGCCCGTGGACCGAGAGAACGTAGAATAACGGAGCGATCGTGTCGCTCCGGAGCCCGAGCGAAAAAATTCTAAGTCCCCGTTCGTGTCGCTCCGGAGCCCGAGCGAAAAAATTCTAAGTCCCCGTTCGTGTCGCTCCGGAACCGAATGTCGACGGAACGAAATGACAACGGTAGATCCTTATTCCTGGTGCTCGTGGCTCTCTAAAACCATACACTTGTTCTCCTCTGTCTCTTACCTGTGTCGAGATAATCGAGAATCATGGAGCGTTCGTGTCGCTCCGGAACCGAAAGTCGTCGGTTCGAAACGAGAACGTTAGATCCATATTCCTGATCGTTGAGGCACTCTAAAACTATTAGGCTGTTTTGCTCTCTGATGCCCGTGGACCGAGAGAACGTAGAATAACGGAGCGATCGTGTCGCTCCGGAGCCCGAGCGAAAAAATTCTAAGTCCCCGTTCGTGTCGCTCCGGAGCCCGAGCGAAAAAATTCTAAGTCCCCGTTCGTGTCGCTCCGGAACCGAATGTCGACGGAACGAAATGACAACGGTAGATCCTTATTCCTGGTGCTCGTGGCTCTCTAAAACCATACACTTGTTCTCCTCTGTCTCTTACCTGTGTCGAGATAATCGAGAATCAT
This sequence comes from Calliopsis andreniformis, assembly GCF_051401765.1. Lineage (NCBI taxonomy): Eukaryota > Metazoa > Arthropoda > Insecta > Hymenoptera > Andrenidae > Calliopsis > Calliopsis andreniformis. The sequence goes on along the minus strand of NW_027480706.1, from coordinate 8,677 downwards.
GGAGCGTTCGTGTCGCTCCGGAACCGAAAGTCGTCGGTTCGAAACGAGAACGTTAGATCCATATTCCTGATCGTTGAGGCACTCTAAAACTATTAGGCTGTTTTGCTCTCTGATGCCCGTGGACCGAGAGAACGTAGAATAACGGAGCGATCGTGTCGCTCCGGAGCCCGAGCGAAAAAATTCTAAGTCCCCGTTCGTGTCGCTCCGGAGCCCGAGCGAAAAAATTCTAAGTCCCCGTTCGTGTCGCTCCGGAACCGAATGTCGACGGAACGAAATGACAACGGTAGATCCTTATTCCTGGTGCTCGTGGCTCTCTAAAACCATACACTTGTTCTCCTCTGTCTCTTACCTGTGTCGAGATAATCGAGAATCATGGAGCGTTCGTGTCGCTCCGGAACCGAAAGTCGTCGGTTCGAAACGAGAACGTTAGATCCATATTCCTGATCGTTGAGGCACTCTAAAACTATTAGGCTGTTTTGCTCTCTGATGCCCGTGGACCGAGAGAACGTAGAATAACGGAGCGATCGTGTCGCTCCGGAGCCCGAGCGAAAAAATTCTAAGTCCCCGTTCGTGTCGCTCCGGAGCCCGAGCGAAAAAATTCTAAGTCCCCGTTCGTGTCGCTCCGGAACCGAATGTCGACGGAACGAAATGACAACGGTAGATCCTTATTCCTGGTGCTCGTGGCTCTCTAAAACCATACACTTGTTCTCCTCTGTCTCTTACCTGTGTCGAGATAATCGAGAATCATGGAGCGTTCGTGTCGCTCCGGAACCGAAAGTCGTCGGATCGAAACGAGAACGTTAGATCCATATTCCTGATCGTTGAGGCACTCTAAAACTATTAGGCTGTTTTGCTCTCTGATGCCCGTGGACCGAGAGAACGTAGAATAACGGAGCGATCGTGTCGCTCCGGAGCCCGAGCGAAAAAATTCTAAGTCCCCGTTCGTGTCGCTCCGGAGCCCGAGCGAAAAAATTCTAAGTCCCCGTTCGTGTCGCTCCGGAACCGAATGTCGACGGAACGAAATGACAACGGTAGATCCTTATTCCTGGTGCTCGTGGCTCTCTAAAACCATACACTTGTTCTCCTCTGTCTCTTACCTGTGTCGAGATAATCGAGAATCATGGAGCGTTCGTGTCGCTCCGGAACCGAAAGTCGTCGGATCGAAACGAGAACGTTAGATCCATATTCCTGATCGTTGAGGCACTCTAAAACTATTAGGCTGTTTTGCTCTCTGATGCCCGTGGACCGAGAGAACGTAGAATAACGGAGCGATCGTGTCGCTCCGGAGCCCGAGCGAAAAAATTCTAAGTCCCCGTTCGTGTCGCTCCGGAGCCCGAGCGAAAAAATTCTAAGTCCCCGTTCGTGTCGCTCCGGAACCGAATGTCGACGGAACGAAATGACAACGGTAGATCCTTATTCCTGGTGCTCGTGGCTCTCTAAAACCATACACTTGTTCTCCTCTGTCTCTTACCTGTGTCGAGATAATCGAGAATCATGGAGCGTTCGTGTCGCTCCGGAACCGAAAGTCGTCGGATCGAAACGAGAACGTTAGATCCATATTCCTGATCGTTGAGGCACTCTAAAACTATTAGGCTGTTTTGCTCTCTGATGCCCGTGGACCGAGAGAACGTAGAATAACGGAGCGATCGTGTCGCTCCGGAGCCCGAGCGAAAAAATTCTAAGTCCCCGTTCGTGTCGCTCCGGAGCCCGAGCGAAAAAATTCTAAGTCCCCGTTCGTGTCGCTCCGGAACCGAATGTCGACGGAACGAAATGACAACGGTAGATCCTTATTCCTGGTGCTCGTGGCTCTCTAAAACCATACACTTGTTCTCCTCTGTCTCTTACCTGTGTCGAGATAATCGAGAATCATGGAGCGTTCGTGTCGCTCCGGAACCGAAAGTCGTCGGATCGAAACGAGAACGTTAGATCCATATTCCTGATCGTTGAGGCACTCTAAAACTATTAGGCTGTTTTGCTCTCTGATGCCCGTGGACCGAGAGAACGTAGAATAACGGAGCGATCGTGTCGCTCCGGAGCCCGAGCGAAAAAATTCTAAGTCCCCGTTCGTGTCGCTCCGGAGCCCGAGCGAAAAAATTCTAAGTCCCCGTTCGTGTCGCTCCGGAACCGAATGTCGACGGAACGAAATGACAACGGTAGATCCTTATTCCTGGTGCTCGTGGCTCTCTAAAACCATACACTTGTTCTCCTCTGTCTCTTACCTGTGTCGAGATAATCGAGAATCATGGAGCGTTCGTGTCGCTCCGGAACCGAAAGTCGTCGGATCGAAACGAGAACGTTAGATCCATATTCCTGATCGTTGAGGCACTCTAAAACTATTAGGCTGTTTTGCTCTCTGATGCCCGTGGACCGAGAGAACGTAGAATAACGGAGCGATCGTGTCGCTCCGGAGCCCGAGCGAAAAAATTCTAAGTCCCCGTTCGTGTCGCTCCGGAGCCCGAGCGAAAAAATTCTAAGTCCCCGTTCGTGTCGCTCCGGAACCGAATGTCGACGGAACGAAATGACAACGGTAGATCCTTATTCCTGGTGCTCGTGGCTCTCTAAAACCATACACTTGTTCTCCTCTGTCTCTTACCTGTGTCGAGATAATCGAGAATCATGGAGCGTTCGTGTCGCTCCGGAACCGAAAGTCGTCGGATCGAAACGAGAACGTTAGATCCATATTCCTGATCGTTGAGGCACTCTAAAACTATTAGGCTGTTTTGCTCTCTGATGCCCGTGGACCGAGAGAACGTAGAATAACGGAGCGATCGTGTCGCTCCGGAGCCCGAGCGAAAAAATTCTAAGTCCCCGTTCGTGTCGCTCCGGAGCCCGAGCGAAAAAATTCTAAGTCCCCGTTCGTGTCGCTCCGGAACCGAATGTCGACGGAACGAAATGACAACGGTAGATCCTTATTCCTGGTGCTCGTGGCTCTCTAAAACCATACACTTGTTCTCCTCTGTCTCTTACCTGTGTCGAGATAATCGAGAATCATGGAGCGTTCGTGTCGCTCCGGAACCGAAAGTCGTCGGATCGAAACGAGAACGTTAGATCCATATTCCTGATCGTTGAGGCACTCTAAAACTATTAGGCTGTTTTGCTCTCTGATGCCCGTGGACCGAGAGAACGTAGAATAACGGAGCGATCGTGTCGCTCCGGAGCCCGAGCGAAAAAATTCTAAGTCCCCGTTCGTGTCGCTCCGGAGCCCGAGCGAAAAAATTCTAAGTCCCCGTTCGTGTCGCTCCGGAACCGAATGTCGACGGAACGAAATGACAACGGTAGATCCTTATTCCTGGTGCTCGTGGCTCTCTAAAACCATACACTTGTTCTCCTCTGTCTCTTACCTGTGTCGAGATAATCGAGAATCATGGAGCGTTCGTGTCGCTCCGGAACCGAAAGTCGTCGGATCGAAACGAGAACGTTAGATCCATATTCCTGATCGTTGAGGCACTCTAAAACTATTAGGCTGTTTTGCTCTCTGATGCCCGTGGACCGAGAGAACGTAGAATAACGGAGCGATCGTGTCGCTCCGGAGCCCGAGCGAAAAAATTCTAAGTCCCCGTTCGTGTCGCTCCGGAGCCCGAGCGAAAAAATTCTAAGTCCCCGTTCGTGTCGCTCCGGAACCGAATGTCGACGGAACGAAATGACAACGGTAGATCCTTATTCCTGGTGCTCGTGGCTCTCTAAAACCATACACTTGTTCTCCTCTGTCTCTTACCTGTGTCGAGATAATCGAGAATCATGGAGCGTTCGTGTCGCTCCGGAACCGAAAGTCGTCGGATCGAAACGAGAACGTTAGATCCATATTCCTGATCGTTGAGGCACTCTAAAACTATTAGGCTGTTTTGCTCTCTGATGCCCGTGGACCGAGAGAACGTAGAATAACGGAGCGATCGTGTCGCTCCGGAGCCCGAGCGAAAAAATTCTAAGTCCCCGTTCGTGTCGCTCCGGAGCCCGAGCGAAAAAATTCTAAGTCCCCGTTCGTGTCGCTCCGGAACCGAATGTCGACGGAACGAAATGACAACGGTAGATCCTTATTCCTGGTGCTCGTGGCTCTCTAAAACCATACACTTGTTCTCCTCTGTCTCTTACCTGTGTCGAGATAATCGAGAATCATGGAGCGTTCGTGTCGCTCCGGAACCGAAAGTCGTCGGATCGAAACGAGAACGTTAGATCCATATTCCTGATCGTTGAGGCACTCTAAAACTATTAGGCTGTTTTGCTCTCTGATGCCCGTGGACCGAGAGAACGTAGAATAACGGAGCGATCGTGTCGCTCCGGAGCCCGAGCGAAAAAATTCTAAGTCCCCGTTCGTGTCGCTCCGGAGCCCGAGCGAAAAAATTCTAAGTCCCCGTTCGTGTCGCTCCGGAACCGAATGTCGACGGAACGAAATGACAACGGTAGATCCTTATTCCTGGTGCTCGTGGCTCTCTAAAACCATACACTTGTTCTCCTCTGTCTCTTACCTGTGTCGAGATAATCGAGAATCATGGAGCGTTCGTGTCGCTCCGGAACCGAAAGTCGTCGGATCGAAACGAGAACGTTAGATCCATATTCCTGATCGTTGAGGCACTCTAAAACTATTAGGCTGTTTTGCTCTCTGATGCCCGTGGACCGAGAGAACGTAGAATAACGGAGCGATCGTGTCGCTCCGGAGCCCGAGCGAAAAAATTCTAAGTCCCCGTTCGTGTCGCTCCGGAGCCCGAGCGAAAAAATTCTAAGTCCCCGTTCGTGTCGCTCCGGAACCGAATGTCGACGGAACGAAATGACAACGGTAGATCCTTATTCCTGGTGCTCGTGGCTCTCTAAAACCATACACTTGTTCTCCTCTGTCTCTTACCTGTGTCGAGATAATCGAGAATCATGGAGCGTTCGTGTCGCTCCGGAACCGAAAGTCGTCGGATCGAAACGAGAACGTTAGATCCATATTCCTGATCGTTGAGGCACTCTAAAACTATTAGGCTGTTTTGCTCTCTGATGCCCGTGGACCGAGAGAACGTAGAATAACGGAGCGATCGTGTCGCTCCGGAGCCCGAGCGAAAAAATTCTAAGTCCCCGTTCGTGTCGCTCCGGAGCCCGAGCGAAAAAATTCTAAGTCCCCGTTCGTGTCGCTCCGGAACCGAATGTCGACGGAACGAAATGACAACGGTAGATCCTTATTCCTGGTGCTCGTGGCTCTCTAAAACCATACACTTGTTCTCCTCTGTCTCTTACCTGTGTCGAGATAATCGAGAATCATGGAGCGTTCGTGTCGCTCCGGAACCGAGAGTCGTCGGTTCGAAACGAGAACGTTGGATCCATATTCCTGATCGTTGAGGCACTCTAAAACTATTAGGCTGTTTTGCTCTCTGATGCCCGTGGACCGAGAGAACGTAGAATAACGGAGCGATCGTGTCGCTCCGGAGCCCGAGCGAAAAAATTCTAAGTCCCCGTTCGTGTCGCTCCGGAGCCCGAGCGAAAAAATTCTAAGTCCCCGTTCGTGTCGCTCCGGAACCGAATGTCGACGGAACGAAATGACAACGGTAGATCCTTATTCCTGGTGCTCGTGGCTCTCTAAAACCATACACTTGTTCTCCTCTGTCTCTTACCTGTGTCGAGATAATCGAGAATCATGGAGCGTTCGTGTCGCTCCGGAACCGAAAGTCGTCGGTTCGAAACGAGAACGTTAGATCCATATTCCTGATCGTTGAGGCACTCTAAAACTATTAGGCTGTTTTGCTCTCTGATGCCCGTGGACCGAGAGAACGTAGAATAACGGAGCGATCGTGTCGCTCCGGAGCCCGAGCGAAAAAATTCTAAGTCCCCGTTCGTGTCGCTCCGGAGCCCGAGCGAAAAAATTCTAAGTCCCCGTTCGTGTCGCTCCGGAACCGAATGTCGACGGAACGAAATGACAACGGTAGATCCTTATTCCTGGTGCTCGTGGCTCTCTAAAACCATACACTTGTTCTCCTCTGTCTCTTACCTGTGTCGAGATAATCGAGAATCATGGAGCGTTCGTGTCGCTCCGGAACCGAAAGTCGTCGGTTCGAAACGAGAACGTTGGATCCATATTCCTTATCGTTGAGGCACTCTAAAACTATTAGGCTGTTTTGCTCTCTGATGCCCGTGGACCGAGAGAACGTAGAATAACGGAGCGATCGTGTCGCTCCGGAGCCCGAGCGAAAAAATTCTAAGTCCCCGTTCGTGTCGCTCCGGAGCCCGAGCGAAAAAATTCTAAGTCCCCGTTCGTGTCGCTCCGGAACCGAATGTCGACGGAACGAAATGACAACGGTAGATCCTTATTCCTGGTGCTCGTGGCTCTCTAAAACCATACACTTGTTCTCCTCTGTCTCTTACCTGTGTCGAGATAATCGAGAATCATGGAGCGTTCGTGTCGCTCCGGAACCGAAAGTCGTCGGTTCGAAACGAGAACGTTGGATCCATATTCCTGATCGTTGAGGCACTCTAAAACTATTAGTCTGTTTTGCTCTCTGATGCCCGTGGACCGAGAGAACGTAGAATAACGGAGCGATCGTGTCGCTCCGGAGCCCGAGCGAAAAAATTCTAAGTCCCCGTTCGTGTCGCTCCGGAACCGAATGTCGACGGAACGAAATGACAACGGTAGATCCTTATTCCTCGTGCTCGTGGCTCTCTAAAACCATACACTTGTTCTCCTCTGTCTCTTACCTGTGTCGAGATAATCGAGAATCATGGAGCGTTCGTGTCGCTCCGGAACCGAAAGTCGTCGGTTCGAAACGAGAACGTTAGATCCATATTCCTGATCGTTCAGGCACTCTAAAACTATTAGGCTGTTTTGCTCTCTGATGCCCGTGGACCGAGAGAACGTAGAATAACGGAGCGATCGTGTCGCTCCGGAGCCCGAGCGAAAAAATTCTAAGTCCCCGTTCGTGTCGCTCCGGAACCGAATGTCGACGGAACGAAATGACAACGGTAGATCCTTATTCCTGGTGCTCGTGGCTCTCTAAAATCATACACTTGTTCTCCTCTGTCTCTTACCTGTGTCGAGATAATCGAGAATCATGGAGCGTTCGTGTCGCTCCGGAACCGAAAGTCGTCGGTTCGAAACGAGAACGTTAGATCCATATTCCTGATCGTTCAGGCACTCTAAAACTATTAGGCTGTTTTGCTCTCTGATGCCCGTGGACCGAGAGAACGTAGAATAACGGAGCGATCGTGTCGCTCCGGAGCCCGAGCGAAAAAATTCTAAGTCCCCGTTCGTGTCGCTCCGGAGCCCGAGCGAAAAAATTCTAAGTCCCCGTTCGTGTCGCTCCGGAACCGAATGTCGACGGAACGAAATGACAACGGTAGATCCTTATTCCTGGTGCTCGTGGCTCTCTAAAACCATACACTTGTTCTCCTCTGTCTCTTACCTGTGTCGAGATAATCGAGAATCATGGAGCGTTCGTGTCGCTCCGGAACCGAAAGTCGTCGGTTCGAAACGAGAACGTTAGATCCATATTCCTGATCGTTCAGGCACTCTAAAACTATTAGGCTGTTTTGCTCTCTGATGCCCGTGGACCGAGAGAACGTAGAATAACGGAGCGATCGTGTCGCTCCGGAGCCCGAGCGAAAAAATTCTAAGTCCCCGTTCGTGTCGCTCCGGAACCGAATGTCGACGGAACGAAATGACAACGGTAGATCCTTATTCCTGGTGCTCGTGGCTCTCTAAAACCATACACTTGTTCTCCTCTGTCTCTTACCTGTGTCGAGATAATCGAGAATCATGGAGCGTTCGTGTCGCTCCGGAACCGAAAGTCGTCGGTTCGAAACGAGAACGTTAGATCCATATTCCTGATCGTTCAGGCACTCTAAAACTATCAGGCTGTTTTGCTCTCTGATGCCCGTGGACCGAGAGAACGTAGAATAACGGAGCGATCGTGTCGCTCCGGAGCCCGAGCGAAAAAATTCTAAGTCCCCGTTCGTGTCGCTCCGGAGCCCGAGCGAAAAAATTCTAAGTCCCCGTTCGTGTCGCTCCGGAACCGAATGTCGACGGAACGAAATGACAACGGTAGATCCTTATTCCTGGTGCTCGTGGCTCTCTAAAACCATACACTTGTTCTCCTCTGTCTCTTACCTGTGTCGAGATAATCGAGAATCATGGAGCGTTCGTGTCGCTCCGGAACCGAAAGTCGTCGGTTCGAAACGAGAACGTTAGATCCATATTCCTGATCGTTCAGGCACTCTAAAACTATTAGGCTGTTTTGCTCTCTGATGCCCGTGGACCGAGAGAACGTAGAATAACGGAGCGATCGTGTCGCTCCGGAGCCCGAGCGAAAAAATTCTAAGTCCCCGTTCGTGTCGCTCCAGAGCCCGAGCGAAAAAATTCTAAGTCCCCGTTCGTGTCGCTCCGGAACCGAATGTCGACGGAACGAAATGACAACGGTAGATCCTTATTCCTGGTGCTCGTGGCTCTCTAAAACCATACACTTGTTCTCCTCTGTCTCTTACCTGTGTCGAGATAATCGAGAATCATGGAGCGTTCGTGTCGCTCCGGAACCGAAAGTCGTCGGTTCGAAACGAGAACGTTAGATCCATATTCCTGATCGTTCAGGCACTCTAAAACTATTAGGCTGTTTTGCTCTCTGATGCCCGTGGACCGAGAGAACGTAGAATAACGGAGCGATCGTGTCGCTCCGGAGCCCGAGCGAAAAAATTCTAAGTCCCCGTTCGTGTCGCTCCG